>NW_008238371.1:411285-412605 GCF_000691975.1 Corvus brachyrhynchos | reverse complement strand
CTAAGACAAAGGAGACCTAAGACCAAATAAATCTCTAATGCGGTGCATGAGGAAAAGATGGCTTCAACAAGTTCTTATTCTAGCAAAGTTCTTAAACTGAAAATTAAAATACATAAAATTGAGAAGGCCCTCCTGCTTACTGAAAGATATGTACATCTGTACAGGGTCATACAAAGGATCTGCTGCAAATCTACCATAGTATCCTGCTCTTGGTAGTGGCCAAAAGTGGATATTAAAGGAAAAATATAAGAACAGGAGAAACATATACTGGTTCTTCCCCAAAAACACTCTCCCAACCTCCAAATTTGCATTTAAAACAGCCCAAGATTTTTCATCCTTTGGTTTGTCACTTTTGGAATCTATATACACTTGTGGCATTTGCAAGGTTGTATTGCAAAGAGTTCTGAAGTTTAAATATGCTTGAGTCCTTTTGTTTGTTTTCAATTTGCTACCTGCTAGTTTTAGTTGATGGACTGCAACTATTGACCAAAATATAAAAAATTACTCCTTTTTCACCTTTTCATTCTGCTCATGATTTTTCAAATATTTTTCACCTCCCCTTTCCCATTTCCTCTTTGGGCTGGCAGAAACAAAACTCAGTCTAAATTGGCTAAAGATAAATAAAGAATGGAAATCAAATAATCTAATCAAGAGAACAGCATTGCCATTTTGTCAAAAATTCTTATGTGGTTTTAATATGGAATTTTCACTATATGTGAAAGAGACTGTATGCTGTAATTCTCAAAAAACCAAAACCCAAACAAACAAGAGAGTGACTATATAATCCTGATCACTTTGGTTCTATATTCCTAAAAATACCCATGAATCTCACAGTTGTTTTGCTGCATTTGGTATTTTCAAATGTGCAAAGTTGTCTTTAAGTTTACTTCAAGCACTGGCTACTTTGAACTGTTGTAGGGCAAATTAGTAACAGAAAATAAAAACTTGAAAACTAGGACACAAGTTTCATCACAACATTTACTTTCATTGCTCACTAAAATATTACTCATTGTAATTGCCAGTACTTTCCTTACACAGAAGTATGTCACAAACCCTACTTTCAATTACTTTCAAAATAAGTCATGTGAGCCTGAAGCTAGAGAAAAACAAAGCCAAGTAAGACAGTGATAGCTCAGTGAACACTACCTTTCAAAAAAAAAAAACCCATAATCATATTTACAGAAAGGGTGGAAGTGCTTTTAAGTGGCCTTCTCGGTTAATTCTAGAGGTCATTGTGAAAGACAAAAAGTCTCAACATGCTACTTTCAAAATATCATGCAGATCATTTCATTATCTGAAGAAGATTTAAGAAAAAACAGC
>NW_008238371.1:399182-411242 GCF_000691975.1 Corvus brachyrhynchos | reverse complement strand
CTTAGTATAAAATGGTACAATGGAGGAAAAAACCCCATCAAATCAATACAGAAGTCCTCCTTCCTGGAAAGGCCACAGCTTTTGTGGGAGTGCTGAACCACCAGATGTAGGGGGTTTTGACAACACTGGCACATGGGGAGGCTGTTAATGATATTAATTGTAGTGGCTGCTGAAAGCCATTCAATACTGAGGATACTGCAAATCATTAAGGGAAGATAAAAATCAGTCATTTTCATTCATCCCAAATTTGTGGCTGGATGTTACAGTTTGCTTCTAAAGAGCTACTGTGTCTAAAAAAGAGTTACCTGCTGGAAGTACTTGTCACAGTTAATGTATTCCTTATCGTGGGAGTCTTGCAGCTTGTTTGTTTTGATGTACTGCCAGAGAGCCTGAATGATGGCTGAGCGTGTCTGTGTGTGGATCCCCAGCAGACGGGCCAACCTTGGGTCCAATTTAAACTGGGGAGGCTGGAACAGAAAGCAAAGGAGGTGGCAAAAAAGAGGAAAGCAGACAGATACACAAGTATGAAGTTTCAGTTTTTAATTCTCGGGGGACTCTGCTCCTCAGGAGAAGCATCCCATTCAGTGGCAGAGATTGCAAAAATACAAGTTTGTGTTTTTGTGTCCCACCACAAAATACAACTCTGGAAATCTGGTACTCTGGAAGAGGGACATTGTACCCGTGCTATGCACATGGACTACTTGTAGCGCATACTTCAAATAATAAAAACTTGCACAAAGACTCAGGAAGAATTTTCCTTTTCAACACTGATGCAAATGTTTCCTTTTGGGAATGGGAGAAGAAAAAGAACAGCCCTTCCTCTGAACTACTGGAAATGAACCACAGAGAGTGAGAAGGAAGGCAGGATGATGCTTCCACAGTTGCTAATAACTGCTGTCTCATATCCACACACTGTCTTGGAACTCTATTTTTTCAGGCATGTTCCCACCATTCTGGTGCACACCAAAACATTTACCCGGCCACAACCAGTCAATGTATTTTATTTCTTTTCCTGATCTCAGTGATACAATTCAACTTCCCTGTTTACCATCTCTAGTAATATAAATTCCTTGGATAATTTGGAATTTGATGCTTCTTCAAGTGTGTACTCATACTCGGGTTTAGTATTCACCAGTCTGAGGGGTGGCAGGTCACCCAAAGCTAGCTTTATAACAAATCAAGACTTAAGGATAAAAGAACATCTATTCTAAAGCATAAATCTATAATAACGGTGAGCATAACAAACATCATTATATTGTCTTAACAGTAAAAATTCTCGCTGCCTATATCAGTATTTCAGTTAGCCCATATGCTCCACAAAATCAATAAAATTTTCCCTCTGTTAACATAAAATGGAGCGTCTATATCTTGAATAGATGCTATTTGCCTGGAGGGGAAAGAAGGTGGCAGAGAACAAGTTCTTAAAAGTTATACCATCAAAACGCATCTGAGCCTGAACTGTCATTGAAAAGGGGGATCCCATCTACTCGCAGCAGTGCATTCTTAACAGTTTCGTTAAGACAGCAACATTTCTTCCAGAGATGGTTTCAGTCAGATTAGTGAGCTCCACAACTGCAGCGTCCATCGTTTGTGCCAAGGTAAGGCTGCCACAGCTACACAGTTCAGGTACCATTAGCAAAAGCTACTCCTTTGAATTTTTTTTAAAGAACCACATGCGTAACTTGTGTGCAACTTATCTGACTATTCCCTAAGAAGCTAGAGGAGGAAATGCCTATTTTTTCTTCAGGTGGACAATAAAAATACTAATTATCATAATACCAAGACCAATATTTTGCTAGACTATATTAGAAACTCACTTGTTTTGTCCCCGTTAGATTTTAAATAATCTGTCAGTTTGGTATCATTCTAACTTCAATGGACCATGTGACACTGCAAGTTCAAGTACATTGGGTTTTGATGTATGTGACAAGATGAATTTGCTCCATTGCACTAGGTCCCAGAAGCTGTATTTTCCATGCCGAAAGCAGTGCACTGACCTGGTAGTCCAACATGAGAAGTAACGTGCATCGCACACTGACATCCCCAGGTCTCTTCACCTGGAAGCCGTCCGTTTCCTGGGTTGTGGGAGTTCTGTGCCACTAACAAAGAGAAAAGCAAAACTGTTGGTCTTTTTTCCACTGATGTCCATGGAGGTGCATCTCGCACAGTACACCATGTTAGAATCAGACAAGTACAAGCTTTCTGAAGATCTGGCAATTTAAAAAAGAAACCTGACAACAACAAAACCAAACCACAACACCCCTCCGCCCCGCCAGTCATTTCAATTCGGCTTTAGTGCAGAACCCGCTCTGCTGTTAGCACACTTTATTTGTTAGGAAAAACGTGTACAATTTTTTCATCTTTTCATATATTCTGTTCTAAGATGTGCGCTACATCACTAATCCATCTACGTTTTTAGAGTAGATTCCTTTAGCAAACATTCTTAAGAAGAATGGAATTTTGAGAACTTTGAAAATATCTTAAATGAAATAATGAATGCAAGGTCCCTTAAACAAGGGAGACAACAGGCACCAGGTGTTTATGCGTGCCAGTAACTGGTTTGTATGCAAAGGGGGCACAACCTTCTCACCTCCACAAGATGATTGTCAGGTCCATAAAGATCTTTGTCCAGTTCAATAACCAAACTCTTAAAAAAAGATGAAAACTTCCGTTTCTGTTTGCTGAGCTGTACAAGCAGAAGAACCAGACATGTATGAGGCTGCATTTATTAGTTTGTGTCCTAGACTTTCTTCTCAGTCTCTCTGTCTTGAACATTAAATCCCATGTAAGTCACAAGTGTGATCAATCTAATTGAGTTCTCCCTCTGACAAACACAGGGCAAGATGCAAAAATCTCAACAACAGTGGAACACTGCGTACTTTAGGTAAGACTTCGTTGACTCTTAAGTGTTATTGAAAAGGACTGGCTTGTAAGATGAACATGGCATGCATGAGAAAGGTCCAGAGAATGGCCATGAAAATTATCTCAGGACTGGAGCACCTCTCCTGTGAGGACAGGCTAAGAGAGCTGGGGTTGTTTAGCCCAGAGAAAAGCAGGTTCCAGGGAGTATTTAAAGGGGGCTTGTAAGAAAGATCGAGGGACACTTTTTACCAAGACCTGTAGTGACAGGGTGAGGGGCAATGGTTTTAATGAAAGACATTTTTCACTCAGAAGGTGGTAAGGTGGTAAAGCCCTGGCACAGATTGCCCACAGAAGCTGTGGCTGCCCTATCCCTGAAAGTGCTCCAGGCCAGGTTGGACAGGGCTTTGAGCAACCCGGGCTAGTGGAAGGCATCCCTGCCCATGGCAGTGGGATGGAATGAGATGGTCTTGAAGGTCCCTTCAAACCCAAACCATTCTACGATCCTAAGGCCTCTGTATACCTTTCTTTTTAACAGCCTGGGGTTTTTTGATGAATGCTAATTTCTTGGTCTGATTTATCAGATTACATTAAATTTTGCAGAGTGGTCATGCACGAAGCAAAACTATCTCCTTTTACATTTTGTCTTTTCACTTAATTATCAGTATTAGTTGTTTACTACATAGCTCATACTGTCTACATTAAAAACTGACTCTCCACAGAATACAGGCCACAGGATTCCAATTTATTTCTTTGTATTTCATGCAGATAATATTTTATTTAAAAATGCCGGTAATTGAAAAGCTATGTTGCTCCAATAAAGAATCTTTCTTTATTGAAATATATGCTCTAATTTCTAAACTGAATTTGTCTAACTGCAATTCCCAGATGTTGCACTTTTTCACCACTTCATCCTCCAGCAGGACTCTGATTCATGTACAGTTACCTCCAGACAGACTGAAAGCATTGCCCTCTCCATGCATGCATGTTCTCCATCTGTTTAGCCTATAAACACTTATTTGTGAAGTCTATTCAAAGAGATGATTTATTAGGAAAGTCCAGCCTTCCCCAAGGACAGCTAAATCCATCACTGAGGTTTCTGAGGACTTCATAATGATAAAATGTTTCTTCCATCCTTGCTCTAACCATTCCTACATCGTGTTGTGCTCCCTAAGTACAATGTAAGTACTGCCTTCTCCTTGTTATCCCGCTCTTCACAAGATGCAATGCTTGCTGTAGGCCTGAATTATCACACCTGTGGTAACCTGAACCCTGCCACCTCTTTGAAGGGATTCACCTCAGCCCTCTTATCTCCACTTCCTCCTACCTGTCCTGTCCTTACATCTGCCTCATTTTCTGCTGCACTCTCCAACATTCCCACTAGGGCCTTATCCCTCACTTGGGTTGGGCATGGTGCCTTCCCAGCAGCAACAAGCCAACACTACCATTCAGACGTGTCTTGTCTCAGCTGATGTCCCCAGTAAAACCTACCACCCCAAAGGACAATCTTTAGAGTCCTCCAGCCCCAGTGAAACAGAGATAAGTCATACATCATCCAGGAGCTTCCCCTCCACGCGCAGCTCCCATGAAGCAATGCTGCCGTCGGAGTCATCAGCGTCTGATTTTGCAGGATTAAATGTGTTGGAGATGTAAAGTCTCAGTTTCCGCTTTTGCTGTTATACACATAGACAAGGGAAAAGTACATATCCAGTTTAAGTTCAAGATCTGAGGAAGCCACAGGAAAGGTGATAATTACACATTTAGTAGAGAATCTCCATGTTTTGTACAGTTGCACCAGTTATATTAGAATTTAAGATTCTGTTACATGTAAGAAAATACACTGAAGAGCTGAATCTGAAAATTCCTTTCAAAAACTCTTGGCTATACAAACATACTAAAATTCAGTGTAAATGGAGGAAGACAGGAGGTTGCCAAGCCTGAGAAGTGATACATCCTGTAGGTCTGGATTAGATATTTGAGAAATCACTGTGAGAAAAGCACGGTATGATGTCCTTTCTGGCTTCAACCTAGCTAGATTGCTAAAACTCAGCTGCAACTCTATTGCAACATAAATGTCTTTCATAGTTGCATCAGTTCAAATTTGTAAATGGCAATCACAAATCAGCTCATGCAGCAAACTACCTGTCACGCACATCTCTGCTCATCTGCATTCTACCATCATGCAGCATCTGGTAATAATCCTCCTGCAGACACACCTGAACACACCGACACACACCGGCTGCCTTACCCTCCTGTTCACCCCACCTGCCTTCACCCTCAGCAAACATGTTGCAGTTCCACCTTGCTGGGAGACCGGAGTGAAGGAAGGCACCCTGCCTCATTCCTAACACCGAGGTAGGTGCTCAAGTCTGTCAGAGATACAATCATGCCTACACATAATCATTTTTACAGAACACCTGAAGTTTCCCAGTCAGTGTAATGGCTTCTGGCCGTGTCATTTCTCAGCACCCCTCCTGCCATGCACCATGTGGAAAACACAGCCATTAAGTCTGATGCATGGATTCCAGAAAAGATTATTACCAAAAATTACTTTGGGACTCTAATCTCCAATACCTATGTATAACACAACGTCAAAAAGGCTACAGTTATCAAGTTAATGCAGACAAAACAACAGAAGAAAGGAGCAATCTTGTAAAGCTTTCACACACACATAGGAGAGAAGGAAGTTACATACAGCAGGTTGTAGAGCATAATCTGGCACAGAGGAATGGGGAAGGCAGAGATGTATGGCTGAAGAGGAACAGAAAAATTACTACATTTTGCCAAATCTGGAGAAGACAGTGACGGAGAGGTTTGATAGAAATGGAGTGTCAACAGTATGTTCTGGCAAGGGAACAGGATTTTCCAAAGTGCCATCAGTGCAGAAAATGACAGGTTTACACAGGTAAGAACAGGGAGATAGGCAGAAAAACATTCCTGTGAATCAATGTTTTCTCCATCCTTTCCCACAGCATTTCTGTTGCCAAAGTGCTCTTTCATAATATAATTATTTTAATGACCCTAAGTCTCTATTTCATGCAGCGGACTTGTGAAGGACTTCACATTTTTAAATTCACAACTCTTCAAATTACTCTGCACATTTTATGCACCATTCCCAAATTTTATACCCATCTGGATTACTTGCAGAACTGTATCCACATACACAAGCAGGCTTTTACTTAAGAGTTCCTCAAAGATACTCTCCTGATAGTTCACATTTATATCACTGATTCCATTTCCTCTTCTTTCAGTTTCCAAAGACATTATCGTCATTCTCCCATTTACCCTGGAAACTCCTTCTCTCCTCATGTCTCCCCATATCCAGCTAGGAACCATGTCTGTTTCCTCAGAAGTCATTTCATCACTAAGATCATTTTCTGCAGTAACATCCTTATTCAAATCTGAGTGTTTTAGATGTCTCCCTTTCTCTCTAGCTGTCTTGTCCAGTCCACCTAAAACCAAGTTAACAACAACACCCAACTGAACCGTGAAGTATCGAGCTCCTCTCCTCCACACTTTCACTCCTTCCCTTTGATAGCCCCTTAGCACTCGTCTTTCAAGTCATGCACAAGCCAGGTACAGCTTACATTTCAGAGCTGGTTTCCTGCTGGCTTCCCTGTATTTTCCCTGCTTTGCCAGAGTCTCAGTCTGCGAATCATTTGGTTGTTTCTCCTGCATCTCTCTCTTCAATTTAGAGTGTTTGGTTTTACACAACAAATTCTCTTTCTCAAATTTAATTATTTCCTGACTGTAACACCTATATACAAGCTGACTTCCACATCAGAAAGGAACTTAGAATAATTGTGAATAAAAATACTAAGTAATGGCTATCTCAAAAATTAGAATTTCTCCTACTTTTTATGTATCTTGCTTTTACATCGAAAGCTATTTAGCCTTTGACTCCAACATGATACAGACACTACTGACAACCTGTCTGTACTGTGGCATGCTGTGCCTCCAGCCTCTGCTGGGCAGAGACATTCTATCCGACAACAAAATGTCCAACCTGCACCCTGGGGGCTGTCTTCAGATATTGGCCCAAGGTACTGCAAATTTGCAACACTATTAAGGCAATGATAATCTCTTAAATACAACCACAGAAAGATCCTTGCTTCTTACTCCTCAAGAAACCAGTCAGGTAGGGCAATTGTACAGCTGCAAGAATACTTCAACACCAAATGGGCTTTAAGTCTAATAAAAATCTTCGTTAAAACACAGAATAAGGGAACATAAAGAAGGAAAACTGACATTTGCTGGGTAAAATAAAATTTAAAAAAAATAAAATTCTGTAAACCAAATTTTCTCTGCTCACATCTCCTTGAAAATGCTTCATTTCTTCAGGTTTGCTCTTATTCCAGCAACTCCATGCCTTTCAGAGTGCAGACATGACCTGCAGAGTCAGCCAGACCTACCAGAGATGTTCTGGAGAGCAGTATAAGAAACTGTGAAAGAGGCATCTGTCCATGAACACTGCTTGAACAGCCCAACATGCCCTGCACAACACTGTACTGACCCAGAAACATTCAAACCTCAACTACCTTTCTGAAGCTGCTGCCATCATGTCCACATCTTGTTTGTTTCCTGCCGCTCCTCCATTTTTTATCATGTTTCCCTGCTGCTGCTCCATTTTTCCTTCTTTTTCTGCCCTTTCCAGAATTACTACCACCTCTTCCTTATACATCTAGTGTTGCCAGCACCACTGGCTTCTTGTAAGAGCTACCTGGGAACGGTTCTGCTCTCAGACATTTTGGGAGGCTGACTGTCTCCTCTTCCAGGTCCAGGAACTAGACAATGTCACTTAACTTGCCCTGCATACCCTTATCACCAATAGTGGTAATGCATACTTTGTGCAGTGGAATTTAAAGAAAATAAATTTAGAAATCCCTAGCAAAATTTCAGAACCATGGCTCTACAGCCAGAACAGTTACTTTGGACCCTCAAGCTCCTTCTCTCCTACCATAACTATTCTCCTGGCAGCTGATTTAAACTACCATTGCACCTGTGAAGCAAGACCCTTGGCAGACACCCAAGATTATAGTCTGAATCCTACCTGAAGGGATCCATCCAGTGAGTAACAACTCCAGCATGCACAGCTATACTGCTATCATAAGGATGTCCAGTCTTGGAAGATGCCAGTTCAGAGATGAGATACAGTCAAAATTCAGCTCAAGGAAGAAAGACACCAACATGGTGCTGGGTGGGGTTTTAGAGTCACTATACGGACCATAAAGTCTCTTCAGCTGCTGACACACACCCAAAACCACTGCATTTGGTTCACTCTCAGTACCCCTGTGTTCACAATAATGTCAAGTCCATATCCAGAAGGCTCTCAGAATGACATATTCTTCCATCTCCAGTTACGCAACTCAATCTCATCCAGGCAGGAAATGATAAAAGTTATGTGCAACTTGATTGCTTTGCAGCTTAAATAAAGCAGTGGCAAGAAGCCACTGCCTTTCAACAAATTCTTCAAATTTCTTAGCCATGCACTTTACCACACAGACCTAAAATCTGTTCTCCTCTCTGTATGGTGGATTCTCAGAGAACAGAAAAGCAAGCAACCAAAGGATTCTCAGTAGTTGGGAGCAAAAACTAAAGAGAAGACTTACATCTCTAGGGCAAAGAGAAAGCATCACACTTCATCTCTTCAAACACACCAGAACTTTACCACCCACAAAGGCAAAGCTAAGCAGGGGGAAATTCACAGAGACCTGATCAACACTGTAAATCAAATAATCTCTTGTCCAAAAATCAGCAAACGCTTGATCTCCTTGCTCTCTAAGAGTAAGATACAGATCTTTGACCCTGCTTCAGCAAAAGGAACTTTAAATTGCAGACATATTAAAATGAAAAGCCTTCCCCTAAACGCACTGTGTTTCATTTACAATTTCTCCTTGAGAAATCGAAAAGGAAAAAAAATAATCGTATGTAATAAATGAGTGGTCATGTCAGCAATGAACTCCTGCAAAGGTCTCAGCACAACTGCTGGGAGAGCTCACATGAAATCAAACAGGTCTGAATGGGAGGCTGACAGGAACGGTGGAGCAGCACAGCTACAGCTTGCTCTCTCTCCAAGCTCTCCAATGTCATCTTCACACAAATCAATACAGCTTTAAGTTCAAATACATGAGTGAAATGCTGGAAATCTGCCAAATCCTTCAGAAAGCTTCCCCTGGTTTACAGTGTTACTTTGTTTTTTTTCAGTTTCCATTAGCATTGAATCCCTCAAGTCAAATCAGGAAGCGAGTATCTGATGATCCCATGATCTGTGTGCTATCCCCCAGACAAATCTCCATCAACTGCTGACGTCTCCTTCAATGAACTCTCAGGCTGGACACAAAACCTCCAGGATGCTTCCAGGGAAGTTGTGTCTGGGATTTCAAACAAATGAACAAAGTTATTAGCGGATAGTCTATTCCCAATTGACGCAAGAAAATCTGGCTGCCAATCTTATAAGCAGTATTGTGTTAAGAGCTCTCTAAGTATATCTTAAGGGTGAATTTCTATGAACCTCAACATAGCATAAAAACCTCAAGCAGAAAGCACAGAAAAGATTAAAATCCGTGGTTTTGCCTTTGCATATAGAGTAACTTTTTAGGAAGCATAATGAACAGTGGTAGCATGGAGACTAAAAATCAGGAGACAGAAAAGACAGTGATCACTGTCTCATCATTATAAAAGTCCCAAGTTAAATAGAGAGTGTCCATATCAGAGCTGGAATATAGAGGCATCTCACTCAGAGCAGCAGCAAGATATGTCAAAATTTGCAGAAGAAACAAAATTAGTTAGGTAACTCCTGAAAAAAAATGGACAAGAATGTAAAAATGGTCAACCCAAAGCAGAAAAATCAGTGACTTAGCAGACTATAGAAATATCATGAATAATAAAAGGAACAAGACAATATTTACTGAGTGCAAAATTGCAGTGCATGAAAAACACTTGTAGACAGTTCTATAAAAGCTTAAACAACAACAACAAAACTCAAAAAAAGGTGAAACGAATGCTGCAGAGGAATAAAATGCAAATTAGTATGGGCAACAGTCTACAAAATCAGCTGCAGCAGCTTATTTGGTAGTTGTATACGGTACTTTCTCAGGAGAGAATGAGGAGTTGTATAGTGACAGGCAGTAAGAAGAAGCCAGGCGCATTGAAAAATTATTTTTCTACAGTGATTGGGAGGAATGAATTTTTTACCTGAGAAAAGAGAACATTAAAGAACTTGAAAGACAAATTTAAAACATTGACTGATTAAAGAAGGAGATTAGGTGTTCACATTTTCCTTATCTCATAAAGCAAAAAAGCAGAACACATAAAATTACACCACAAGACAAGTGTTTCAGAAAAAAACCCAAATTGCTTTCTGGCAACAACCCAGTATCAATTCCTAAGTCATCTTAAAATCTGAAAGTGGGGAAAAGATCCCAATTCACAAAACTAGGGAGAGAGACACTATGATGGTATTCTGATGCTACTACTTGTTTTTAACCTAAAAATGGAGAACCTGGAAGCAGATAATTTAGTTCGGAAACTGCAACTCTACACGTCTGGCAAACAGAATGTCCCACACTAGTTCACTGCAAAAGAGTGACAGTCCCTGGATGACAGTCTCTGGTTTGGGTGAGACCAATGTACTGTCTGTGGTGCCAGGACCTGGAGTAGGAGCCTTTGCTTGTGACATGGGTCTCATCCCTCTTTCTGTCAGGAGACCCTGGTTCAAGCTTTGGGATGAAAATCATTTCAGTTTTAAATTATTGTTATGCCCACAGCTGTCTATCTCAGGCTTACACAGTGGAGAGAAATAGGCATTTTTTAGGGCATTATTTGTCTATATTCTTTTAAACATCCGCTTCTGTATGAGAAGAATTGTGCCCTGAACACCATTGCCTATACCAACTTAATCCCACAACTATGAAGGGAGCCGAGAGCAACTAGCTCACATATAAATGAATAAAATAGATATGTCTATACTTAGCCAAATAAATCCCACTCCCAACATTCACCAGGGACTTAGAGCTGCAGAGATTTTTCAGTAATTCATTCTTCTTTAACGACATCTACTGGTCTGGAGTTGAGTGTTTGGTTTCTGTTTCTTTCAGGCCATGGAGCTTGCTGTATCTATCAAACAGCCCTGTCTGCCTGACTACCTCCTAAAAGTTCTTTCTGGAATTCTGACCACGTGGGTCTTCCATGAAGTCAGTACAAGGACTCTTGCTAATGCTGCTCTGCAGACAAGGAATTCTGAGACTCTCATGACAGATGCAATCCAAGAATGCAGGACTGGCTGAAGAAGAGTAGAGAACACAGCAGTGCCCAACAAGCAGAAAACTACCAAGGCAGGATCTAAACTGGAAAAGCTGGCAGCTGAAGGGGGCTGCTGACAGTGGTCAAAGGACCTGACAGGTGGGGAAGGCGACTTCCCCCTTCAACAGCTGCACAACCCCCAGGCCTCCTCACTTCTTGAGCCATCCCACAGCTGTCACCGGGTTCAACAGCACAACTGTTCTCAGGAGATCCAAGTAGGATCAACAAGACAAACATATTCTGTGCACTATCCTCAGGAAAAAAATGCTTAAACCACTTCCCCCTAAAATTTCCCCAGAACGGTTAGTCTTCAGACAGAAAAAAACCCCCAGCCTGAGCAACACTAGACCATAAATCTGTGGTTCCCTACGACTGCTTCTACAGCTGAATCACTGTGACTAACACCGTAACTGCAATTACAGCTGATAATTCTGAGAAATCCTGCATATTCCCTACATAATTTTACATACCTCAGACAAATTCATATTTCTCCCAGGATTACAGTCCCAGTTTGAGAATCACTGTTTTAAGGCAAATATTTCAAAATTACAAGAGCTTCGATGAGAGATGGAAATGCAGAGATAACTTCTATTGCTGTTACCAATTCTGCAACTATAATAAAATGAAAATACTTAACTTTAAGAAAAACCCAAGTTTATCTAGATTTAGCTCTATTTTGACAGGTCTGCTAGGACTACCTATATATGAATTTGAAAAACATCTGTTTGATCATTCTCTAGATGCTGAGTAACTGATACTTAAAATATGTTTGCTGAGCCTTAGATGGAAACAGAATTTTCTGTCTACAGTTTCCGTAGAGTGTTGTGCCTCCTACACTCTTCCCTATCCCAGACACTGAATATCTCCATTGCACAGCTTACAGCTGGGACCTTGTGTACC
>NW_008238371.1:386382-399106 GCF_000691975.1 Corvus brachyrhynchos | reverse complement strand
CTTCAATCATTTTTAAACATGGCCAGATTCCTAGCTAGTTTAAAAGAATGGTGTTCTACCCATATCAAGAAGGTAAGACAAATTATTTCTTCTGAGAGTCCAATCTACTATGTACAACACTTTTTAATAATGAACTTGTGATTTAGACCCTCCACAATACAGTTTCCTATCTATCTAGGTATGTTAATGGAACGTAATAGTTTTTTGTGTTTTTTTTTTTTTTTACTGTTGTTGTTGGAGGTTTTTTTTTGCTTCACATATATCAACTGGAAAAACATCAAGAGGTAAAAGCCTTCCCATTTTATCAGATACCTGTACAGTGACAAACACAATGGAATATTGATCTTTGTTGGGCTGACTCCCATCACTGTAGTACAGACAAGAATGACAGCTTTACTTCACAGCAGACATACAGCTACAAACCCCTTCATTCTATGGGAGTTACTAGATGAATGAATATGAGCTACCCCATACAGTCACAAGAAATTAAATGAGACATGAAAAGAAATTCTTCACAACGAAAGTGGACAAAAACTGTAACAGACTGCCTGATGAGGCTGTGAAACCTCCATCCTTACAGATTTTCAAAACTCAACAAGGCCTTGACAACCCTGTTTTTAGCAGAAGGTTGAACTAGGTAACTTCAGTTTCCTCCTATCTAAACTCTTCCATGATTCAAATTAATAGACTCAGAAAACTTAGAAAAAGACCATTTCAGTGGGATATTAGGAAGAGTGAAGTGCTGGACTTGATCTAATAGAAAGAAACTGCAGAAAACGTCATCAACTCTCTTCTTACACAAATAATCATTTCTGTAAGTAGTTCTTGCCATTGTATGTTCTGTTATTCCAGAAGTTCCACTTTTGACCGAATTTGAATTGGAAATGTAATACATACCTTCAGCACACTCCTCTAATCTCTTATTTTCTCATTTTTTATCATTTTAATACAAAGTTCCCAAACCAGTGTTTATTTATCCCTAGGGTATTATTCCCCTTATTAGAGACTTTCAGAAGCTAGAGCAGGTAATAGCCAGAATTTTCTCTTTTCTCTACCACTTTTCTATGCACGCTGATTCCCAGCTGTTTGCTCTTAGGAGCTTTGTCTGAACTGTTCCAAAGCATTTCTGTTAATGGGACTTTTACTGGAAAGGTATTTCCACCATTTACTACAAGAATTATTTTCCTCCCCTGACACAATCTACAAATTTTTCACAACATACCTTCATTGGCCTCTTCAGTGCTTCCTGAATATCCACGCGCTTCCGCATAATGGTCTGGTCTAGTTTGCGTTCAAAGGCCAAGAGATCCATGTAGGCCTGGGACTCAGGAACCAGCTCCCGGATCTGAGAAGGAAGCAAGGAATGTCCAAGCACTGGAAGCACGAATCTGCCATGTTCCAGAACAGCAATACTGACACACTCCCAGCCCCTGGAGAGACGTGACCAGAGTTCTCCCTCTGACAGCAGTTCCCAGACAGCGAGGCAGGTCTCAGTGGCATGGGACAAGCATAGACTGAAAAGCGAGAGCACGGAACGGAAGCTAATGGATTCTGGAAGATCCTGTCTAAATCCACAAGGCCTGAATCATGGCTGTTTTCTTCAAGAGAGGTTTAGCTACCGGCAGCCAGGGAGCCGCTACTCTCAGCAATCCAAAGTACAGTGAGTTTGTCCAGTTCAAAACTAAAGAGTGCTGCATCTCTCTAGACTAAAAGAGTGTTCATGTTGATGTTTCAAAACCAAGTGTTACCCACTGTAAGTAAAAACTGTCACATAGGATGCCAGCCTTTGCCAGCGTATCTTCCTGGCTGAGGTGAAATTGACCTTCACGTCAAAGTTTCAACACGATCAGGTATCAGGTGTCAACTTATGATCCTGCCAACTTTTACTGGTACTTTAATACATAGTTAACTACGTGAGTTCTATTGACAACCCCCCTTTTTATTTTCTGTTTTACAAGGAAGTTAGCAGAGGTGGGGATATGAAGTAGGTTGGAACAAAGACGTAAAGAACTGAGCTTAGAAATGGGTAAGTATACCCTTAAATGAAAATGCTGGTTCTTAATTTGGAATACCTCATGCAGGCAAACCATAAAAAAAGGTACTGTAAGTAATTAAAACAGATCTACCAGACAACCTTGTCTATTTCTACAATATTCACTGTAGCTTTCACCTATGTAACTAAAATACTTAACTGTTATAATATTTCCGTAGGAATTAAAAGTGAGTTGGTATTCCTGTTTTGCTTTAGAATCAAAATTAGTTACAGTTAAAATTACAGTTTATATCTGGTGTAAGACACAAACATACATGTGAGAGACACCAGGCATACACTTGTTCCCTGTGATCTGCAAGGACATGAGAACTATTGCACGAGGTCATGCCAAGAGCTGGCTCTCCTAGTACTCTGACTAGGTTTGAAAGTTGCTGCCTTTTAATACCCACAATAGCCCAAGGCAGAGCGTTCCAGAACCTCACCAGGCAATGTGGGAGGAAGTACCTCCTTTTGCTCATTTGGAACCAGCCACCAGTGAGCTTCATTTGATGTCATTTCCCTGCACTGCTGGAGCAGTGGTGGGCAGGCATTCCCTAGGCACCTTTCCCACATGTTTTACAGGTTTTTTTCATCCCTTTCTTAATAATTTTCTTTTCCAGCCTGAAGACAAACAATTTCTCCCTGCTGTATTTAGACTGATTAAGATTATCAAATAAATGTCTCTTTCAACCTACTCTGTTTGTTTTGAGATGGTAGAGTAACTGCTCTACTTACAGCAAGATTGATACTTTGGAAAAGCAGAAACCACAGAGCAAAAAATTGTGTTCGGCTTTAGCTGAACCATTATATTTTTAACTGCTTATATGCTTTCTCAATGTGTTAGTATCAGCAGAATAATAAAAGAAACATGAGCACGAAGAGCAAGCATTACCCTGGAAACATCAGGGAATTGACAGACAGCTTGCAGAGTAAGGGCAGCGAGGCAGAGAGTGCAAATCTTTGGACCCAACAAAACACCCCAAAGGTTTCTTCCTGTTCTGCACAGATAATAAGATTCCTCAGTTCCTTGCCTGGAAATCAATCATGGTGTGCTGCAGTCAATTAAAAATTCTGGACCAAAAAAGTAGCTTCAGACCTTTGATGCCAAGTTCCACCAGAGTCAGTTTGTGAACCCCCCAGGCACATGGTGAAGCAGGGAGAGGCCTACAGAGTCTTTAAGATACAGCCTATACAACACAGATGATACAACCTTTCAATGGGTACTAGACCCAGGATCTAACAAAATTTCTAGTAAGTTTGTAGAAACAGCAGAAACCTTCAATAAATTTTTCTATTCCACACCTTTACATCTTTTACCACATGAAAGCGAAAGGGCAATTCCTATTCCATTCCTATAACCAAACTGGATGTTAAACATTATAAGATGTTAAAAAGCACAAACACTTTAAAATCAGCCAAAGAAAAAACTGCATCTAATTCCTTGAACTGCAAATGGCCACAGGTTGGGAGAGCATTTGAGAGAAGAATTGTACTGGCTGTGTTTGTATTCTTCTCTAGGGATGTGTTATGGTCCCAGCAAAGACAGGATTTTGGGCTAGATCAAAGGCTCACTCAGGCCAGTTTTGGCAGCTCTTACAGTCTTTTGCTTTCTCACCCTACTAATGGAATAATCTTTTGGAGGCATGATAGTGTTTATGTGATACTGATCTGCACAGCCTGCCTAATTCCTTCTTCTTGCATGGTTTGCCCTAACTGAAAAGTTCATAGCTCCATGCAAGTCTACACTCTTCTACAAAAGTTCTAACTACAAATGTGAAAAGAGTATTTCAATACTTAAATTCTCCATTCTGGCCTTTATCTAGTAGAAGAAACTCCAGAAAGCACCGAGCAGTAGCAGAAGCAGCATCTTGTCAGCCAAGGTTTTGAAGCTTATATAGTAACACTTTATCTTAGAATTACTTGGATAACTGGAAGAGATTACTATTAACATTAGTAAGACACTGTCTTTCTAGAGGCTGGAGTTGTTTCTCTTTCTATTGTGAAAACTCAAATGTTTCAAACTTTTAAAAGTTAGTAAAAAGCAATTATTACTAAATTCTGCATTTTTATCCTTGATTGCCACAGGTTTTTTTATCAATGGTGACAAAAAAATGGCCAACTTGCAAGTGGGGGCAGTGAGGACAGTGTGGAAGGAATGGCCTGATGGGAGTCTCTCACAAGTTCCTTGTAGGAGCAGCAGAGTGTGGGGGCCCCACCACACCTGCCTGTAAACAGACGTGCAAGGATCGTGAGACAGAATCAGAAACCAAGGAACAGCTGCAACACTACAAATTTTGGGATACGAACAACATCCTTGGATAGCTTCTATGGCTGTCACAGTATGACAGCTTGGAAGGCAACGACAGCAGTCAGCAGGCTGGGGAAAGCAACGAGGAAGCCTTCTGCAAGAAGATCAGCAGCAGAAGGAATGCTAAGGAAAACCCAGGTCTGGGTCTGGTTCTGCTGCTCTTGTCAAAAGCCACAGAGAAAGCTCCATGTTGTCTTTGGCTCCACTGCTCCTGGTTAAGGCCTGTCCTCAGGCCTCCCAGGGTCCTGAGCCCAAGTCAGTCAGGGCAGCAGGGCTGTTCAGAGGGACCCTGACAGGCCGCAGAAACAGGACGGCGCTTCAGCATGGTAGAGCCCAGCATGGGAGAAGTTCTGCTCCTGGGACAGAATGATGCCGTGCAGGGGCACAGGTGGGCATCGGTGGGGTAGAAAACAGGTTGGCAGGAGAGGACTTGGGGGCCCTGCTGGGCAGACAACAAGTGCAGAAGGAGTCTGTGAGGTAAGGCAGCCATAGCAAAGGTCAGCTGCAAAAGTGCCATATTAGTGCAGGTGTTGCCATCAAGCCTGGGAAAGAGGCTCTTCCTTGCTATGCCATGCTGGTGAAACTGGATCTGGACTGGTGGGCACAGGACCACAAAGATGTGACACTCTGGAGCAAGGCCCGCAGAGGCTCAGTAGGATGGTGGGGGCTGGAGCACAGACCTGCCGAGAGAAGCTGCAAGAGCTTCTCCAGCCTGGAGGAGAAAAGGGAAAAGGGGATCGCCTGGGTGAGTGCGACTGCCATATGGACTGCTGAAGCACAGACAGGGCCAGCCTCCCCTTGGAGGTGCCTGAGATTAGGGTGAGAGGCAACAGAAATTCACTGCAGCACGGCCAATTCACTCCCTATAAGGAATTGGTTTGTAAAAAAACCTCTGACAAAACAAACAAAACACATGATGGTATTAAAACACTGGAACAGGCTGCCAAAAAATACTCTGGGGTGCCCATCCTTGGCTGGACATATTCAGTACCCATCTGGACAAGGTCCTGAGCAAGCTGATGTAATTTGAACCTGTTTTGTACAACAGCTGGCCTGCACAACTTTGAGAGGTCCTACTATTGTGCACCTCCAAGGTCCCAGAAAAAACCCAATAAATAAAATTGGACCTATTTCTGGCAGGAACAATTGGAGTTGCATTCTTCACTGGAGGACAACAGAGCAGTTTCAGCCATCTTGATTTAAAAAAAAAAATCACTAATAAATGGAGATTTGGCAGCTTCTTCAGAATTAGGCTACCCTAGAATTCCCTTCTTTGAGAGAGGTAACAAAATCCAAGACCGCTTACTCCCCCCATGTTTGACAAGCTCAATTTGATCCTGAGCTGGCTTTTTTACTACCTATGGCAGATGCACACAACCCACACATTTCACAGGTATTGTTGAGAACCAGAACTTTTAAATTTTAAGTGGCAGTGACTGAAGTCTGACTTGGCAGCTACCGGACAGTTTCCCCAAGAAGAAACTTTAGACCATAGCTTATTGACAAAAGTGTCTCTACCACTGAGGCTTCTACGGTGGTCAAAGAAAGACTGCTAAGGGCTGACACTCCTTATAAATCGTAACTGTGCCACCCCGCAACCCCTGAGAGAGAGTGGTTTGAGGAGGATTTCTGACTGACTACCACAGGGCCAGTAATATAGTCCAGTAAAATGGCAAAAGCAATCCATATTCTTGGTCCTCCTCTCTTAAGAGCTGGCAAGCCATTGCTGTTGCTAGGTCCCCTCAGAGCCTTCCTTCAGGATGAACAAGGCCAGTTGCCTCAGTCTTTCCTCATGTGCTGATCCAGTCATTCAATCAACCTGACAATCATGCACTGACCTCAGTCCAGTTGCCAATGTTTTTCTTGAATTCAGGATCCCAAAACTGGACACAGTGCTCTAGCAGTGAGCTAACAAGTACTGAGCAAAGAAGGGTAATCAAGTCCCTCAATCTCTTGGCTGTGCTCCTGGCCACAGAGCTGTGGACGCTGTTAGTCATTTTTGCTGACAAGGCATACCTCCTGCTCACGCTCAGCTCACCATCCAACAGCGCCTCCAGGGCCTTTCCAGCAGTGCTGCTTCCCAGCCAGGCAGTCCTCCTCTCTCCCAAGGAAGAACATTTGACTTAGTTGCAATTCATAAAGTTCTTGTTGGTTCATTCCTCCAGCCTGTCCACACGCATATCGACTGGTTTCCCCACCCAGTGATTGGTGTCATCTGTACATTTATAAGCAAGCATTGCACTGCCTCCTCCAGTGGCAAAGATGCTGGACTGAACAGCTGCCAGGACACATCCCTGCTGTACTCTGATGTCAGTGTCTTCATGGCCAAGTGCAACCATTAGCCACCTTCTCAGCCTCATCACCTAAGCAGATGGCTGTCAGCCCATTTAGACCAAAATGTCCCAACCTGGATACAAGACTATTATGGATGACAGAGTGGCCTTGAAAGGACACTGTTGGTGTGTCAGATGCAGCCTGTTGGGTATCATGGAGTTGTATGGGTCAACTTTCCTCAACTAATCCCTGGCCCAATCCCTGTCCACTGTTGGCTGTTCCTCTTGGATGCGTTCACTGATCACTGGGCATGGGAGGCATTGTTAGTGCAGACTGAACAAAGAAGGCTTTGAGTGCTTCAGACTTACTGTCTCTGTCATCACTGGATCACCCAGTCCACTCGCCATGGGGCACACATTTTCCTTGGTCAGCCTTTATTACTAGTGCAATAGCAGAAGCTTTTCTTGTCCTTGATGTCCCTTGAAGATCTCAAGTACAGCTGAGCTTTGACTTTGCCGATACCATTCCCTGTATGCCCAGGCAACATTTCTAAACTCCTCCTCTGTAGCCTGTCCCTGCTTCACTTCTTGTACATTGCCTTTTGATGTTGGGACCACCTCTGTGAGTTCCCTATTCTGGGCTCCTCATAAATTTGCTCGTTTTCCTGCCTTTAAAACAGGCTGCTCTTAAAGGTCCTTAAAGACCTCCCAGTTTCCCTGAGCCTTCAGACTGGCTTCTCAAGGAATCACACCTACTAGTTCCCTGAATAAGCCAAACCCTGCTTGTCTGAAGTCCAAGGTTTGTACTTGACTACTCTCCTTCCTTATTCCCTGCAAGAGCTTGAATTTCTTTATTTCACGGTTGCTATATCCAAGGCTACCACTGATTATCACACCCCTTAACATCATCTTTCTTACAAGTGAATGGCAGATCCAGGTGTTCCTCACCTCTGGTTGACTCAGATGGAGAAAGAGGTGGACAACAGCCATGCAGTGACCAAACCAGAGCAGGACAGCTATTATGGCATGGGATCTGTGCAGAGAATTCCACATGGTGGTCAGTGAAGAGCAGCAGCAAAAATTGACTAAATATTTGCGTAAAAGAAAATGAAGTAGAGAAGCTGAAAAGGAGAGGACAGGTATACAAAAACCTGTCAGCACAGCTAGACAAAAAGTCCTCAGGAATTTGGGGCTGAGTGAGAAGAACAGCAGCCAATACTAAGAGACAAGTATGCCACCGAAGGAGGGGCAGTTTGCTGTTTCAAAGTTGCAATCCACTCAGCAAGTTAAACAAGGAAAAGCAGAAACAGGCACAGCTATGGAGCCAGAATGGTTTTCAGCTGAGACTTTTGCATCAGAATGGGTAGGCAAGGAAGCCAAAGAAACAGAATGGTGGATCACACTCACAGTTCCTGGGAAAAAATGTAATGACTCAACACTAAGAGAAAATAAGACTGACCAGAAGTAATGAGGAGGCAAGGCCTGGAGAAAGAAGTGCAATCCGAGGTGCAGTCATGTGTCCCTACAAACAGTTTGTGGTCTGAGGTCAAAATCGAGGTACAACTGCTAAACTTGGGTCACAAAGGCAACATCAGCTCCAGAGATTTAGGTCCCTGGCTATGAATGAAGATGCCTCTGCAGTTCTCCAAAACTGAATGAGGGTTTTGGTGACAACCAGGTGTGAACAAGGGAAAGATCCAGAAGTGAGGAAAATGGGGCAGGAAAGAACCTGCTGGACAGAACTGGAGTTAATGTTAAATACACTATAAAAAATATTAAGCCTTGCTATGTTACTCAGTATGTCAACTGAGCTTAACCAAGTCCTTGTGTTCATTAAAACCGCATTTTAGACAAAAGAAATGCAGTCAATACAAGCAACTTGCATTTAAGTAAAGCATTTGACATACAGTCATAAAGGGAACCACTCCTTAAGACTGAAAAATGGGGATTGGAACAAGACCTGGCATAGCAAATAAGTATTAAGCAGGAAGTACCTCATGGACCATTCATTAATAGTTCTTGTACAAAAAGGAGAAGTATGCTAAGAAAACTTAGTAATGACAAATTTGGGTGTCACTGTCATTGCAAGGCAGAGGATAGTACAGAAAATGTGAGGAAGCTCAGAACTGTATAATGGAGATGGGATGAAATATAGCATTACAAAGCACAGGATCATGCCTCAGAGTCTAAATCCTGCTCTAATATGGGAATTCATCAGTTGCATATGACAGAAAGCAGAAATACTTGTATTAGCCAATCACAGAATGACCAGAGGCTGTATCAGTGTGGAAAGGCCATGAATAAAAAACAGCACAGCCATACCAATTTGCAGTGCTCTTTCCAGTAAAGATAAAAAATGCAGGAGTGGCATTCAAGCACTGGTGATACTGGTAAATCTCTCCTACTACGTATAGTTCTGGTTTATTGAGAGGTAGATTTAAGAAGGTTTGAAAGAGGTTAATTTAACCTGGAATAGATAAAACAAGTGACTAAGAGGATTTCAAGAGGGGAGCCTCTCTTACTTGGGAAGCTAAAAGCATTTCCCTTGCTGAGCCTAGCAAAACAAAAAAACCCAAGCTGCCAGATCAAAAGTATGTCTCAAGTAACTAGTCTTGAGGTGGCAGTTGTGTCATGGCTTCCACAACAGAGGGAACCAGACTGGAAGTGCCAGGATGTCCTATGCAGTTCCCTAATCCAATCTTCCTATGTGCAACAGTTTGCCTGGAGTGGCTCAGTGATCCTACCCAACAGCACTATGCTCCAGGACTATGGCACAGGCTTAACCAGAGAGCCTGGAAATCCAACAAGAGGTTACCCGTGCCAACTGCCTGAGTCATTACCATAGTGAGGAATACTGAGAACCCACTGCTACATAAGATCATTTTCAAGAGTAAAATGTACTTAATAGCCTCCTCTCTCCCCTTCAAAGTTCTCAGAAAACATAAGCAGGAGTCTGCAAAAAGTCTGTGGGTAACAGATGCTGACTGACTGGAAAACACTCCAGAGGTAGTTCCAGAAAGCTGGAAGTTTTACCCTGTGTTTCACATGCATTCCACAGCCACCAGTGCAAACCCTCCACTTGACAGGACAATGATGTGCACAGCATTTCTTCATCCCACAGATGGTGTAAGGGATTTCTGACACACTACCGCAGCCTGACAGAGTATCTTAACCCAGACAGAGGTCACATCATAGACACCAGCAGTGCAGCTGCACTGATAAAAACCCCACTGCAGAAAAGACCTCTAGCAATTGCTTTATTACTCCATCAGTTAAAGCTGTTGGCTGTCAGCAACAAAGATACTGAAAAGTAAGAATATTTGATGACAGCATGGTTCTGAAAGCATCTGTAGAGATTTTTGACACACCTATAGAAGTCTCTACCTATTAAAGAATTATCATGGACTTGGTAAACAGAGTCAGCGGTCTTCTGCTGGCAAAAAAGTTTGATTACCTCTGAGACTTTTAATTTTATAAAGGCAACAGGCAAAATAAAAATCCAAAACAAAAACACTCCCACAACCAACAAAACGAAAACAACCAAACCAACTTAAAAGCACCTCGAAATGAACGTACATTTGCAGCAACAGCCTCGCTATATGGGACGTATCATTGTCTGTGAAAGCAGTTTGTGTGGGACAGACAAAACTGACAGTACAAGAAACTTAGCCTTCATTATAAAAACGTACAGACCACCAGTAGAGCAAGAATGAGGCTTCAACACAACAACCAGGAGGCTGCAAGTAGTTCAAAGGTCTGGGTTTACTGGTAGCTTAGTCTTTCAAGCAACATGAGATGTAATGGCTTACATATGAGAGGCTCTGCTTTCAGAAGGTGGCAGGAATGACAAGAGAAGAAGGGATAGTATGACATCAGGAGTACCAAAGTGGGCTCACCTCTTTGGATGGCTGGTAGTAGGCACCTGTGAAATGTCACAGAACAGACTTTGGAGCCTGCCAGCAAATTTGGGCTCACACTAGCAATGGAGCTTGAAAACTTGAAAAGGATATGGAGGAAAAGGACACACCTGTCCAAGGGATTCTGAGCCTAGAAAAAGCACCAGTCAAAGCAACTGAGACTAAGATGTGACAAGGGTGTGTGTTTTGAAGCCTTTTGAGACCAAGCAGGTTCTTGGGGACTGTACTGAAGAGGGTAAAGGAAAGGAAAAGTCTGGGAGTAATGAGAGAGGAGAACAGAGAGAAATCCCAATGTTTAGAAAGGAAGTAGATGATGGAAGCATTGAGGATCAAACATGGGCAGATGCCAAAAGCTAGACATATCCCCAGGGATAAGAGAATTAGTAACTCTCCAGACAATACAGACCCCTTGGACTCTGTTGTTTACATGGGTTCACTTCAGTCCTACGGTGATACAACCACAAAAATCACAACCTGGAAGCTCTACTGGGCCAGAGACCTGAGTCTGAGCCCACCCCCTCAGGTACAGCCACACTCTGGACCAGGTTTTGGCCAGCCTCAAAAATGGATCAAAAGCATTCTGGAGACCCGAGGGCCCCAGTGCCGAGCTGTCGCTTGGCAGCCCAGCACCACGGTCCCTCCAGCAAGCGGCAGTGCTGGCTCGGCTAACCCAGGCACGAGGCCGCACAGGCCGGGCTGCTCCACGCTCCCAGCCCCCAGCCCAGCCCCAGCCTGGCTCTCCAGACTTTCACCCACTGTCTACTTACTTTTTAATTAGATTTTTAAACAAAAAGTGAAAGAATTTTCTAAAATTCCTCTAATTACACTAAGATGCTGAACTGATTGTGAAGGGAATAGGAAATGAAAGCGACTCACCCTCTGAGGGAGAATTTTGTCAGCCATCTTCCTCCTCTTGGCACTGTACATTTTTTAAAGAAAAAAACACGTTACCATGGTGACAGATCTAGGAGTAACGAGGCCACCTGCTAAATTATCCTGACATCTCCACATGCTGGTGCACAGCTGTGCATGCATCAGCAAAAGGGTCTCACCCATGCCCAGGACCTCGTACCCCTTCTCTCAGCAGGCTGGGGAGGCAGTTAGGTAAGAACAAATCAGGGCTGTCTGTTATGCATCCTGGAAAGAAGTCTGTAAGTTCTTTGATCACAGCATCTTCTGTGGTGCAGGGTGGCAATGTATGCAAGTGCATGTGCACACGCTGCTTCCAGGTACAGACAAGCGTGCAGGAGGACAGTCTCACCTGTGGCATGCACAGACACACCTATGTGTGTGCACATCTGAGAGGCTGAGCACTCAAATGGCATGTGAACTCGCTCAAACAGACAACACGCATTTATTCAATCATGCCCAAAATTAAGTGCTGAAGAACACACACATATATGTGTGTATTTCATATGATGTATGAAAACACACACATATGTACACCCTTCATTCCTTATATATATACATACACACTTGTTTTATTGTAACATATTTGCATGAGCGGTCTTCTGCTGGCAAAAGTTTGATTACCTCTGAGACCTTTTAATCTTATAAAGGCAACAGGCAAAATAAAAACCAAAAATAAAAACACTCCCACAACCAACAAAACCAAAACAACAAAACAAAACTAAAATTGCATGAGTGATGGACAAAGGTAAAAGGCCTTACATTTCCACCTTTCTTCATTTTTATGAACACACACATGGGAAGATGTATGTGTGCCTGCAGAGTGTACACATACTGTGTCCATACCCATACATAGGCACATTTCTATAGCTATGCTTTTAAAAACACACTTTTACTCGTGGACATAAACACAAATGTGCATGTGCCTGAGAAACTGTACTGTCAGGAAGACTGTCAAATACACTGTCTTTTGAATTCTTCAGATTCTAAGAACTGTTTGTGTCCACCAAACCCGTCACTCAGCTTTCTCTAACAGGGCCAAGATGGAATTCAGGTCCTATTCTTCATCTCTTTAATTTGTGAGGCCTTTATCTTAAGCAGGAGATGAATCACTCCATCTGTGACAGACAAATGGGGGAAAGTAAACCACCTGCTGCTATTCTGCCATGTCACAAGGACACCCTCCTCCTTACTGTCTTCATACTGCAAGTCTGTCACCAGCAGTGTCCACATAAAAGCTGTTTCCATGCTCATTGGTGTGGCATACCCTCTTCCTATGTTTGTT
>NW_008238371.1:372230-386330 GCF_000691975.1 Corvus brachyrhynchos | reverse complement strand
GGCTGAGACACTCTTTGTGCCTGGAGGTACATTCAGTTACACCCAACTTAATAGGTGAACAATGTTCCTTTTAAAAAGTGTAGGAATAATGGGAATGGAATGTTACGTGATATGAAACTCCAATACCTTCCACAGCTTACAAATCAAATCTGCACTGAAACACTTCACAGAATCTGGAAGTAAAGGCTGAGCAAGCGCCAGCCTCCCAAAGGGAGTGGGATATGCACGTACCGGCAACAACCCCACAGGCTTGCAAATAAAAAGCAAGAAACAAACAAAGCAACATCCCCAAACAATTTGGGTCTCAACCAGTTCTTCAATAGCCTATTACAGAAATGAGATTTTTGTCTCCACCAAAACTGCCAAGAAAGGACAAGTGCAACCTTCTTGGCCTGCGCTAGAAAACATGGAACGCACTTAACCCCAGAACTGGACCCAAGGTGACAGAAAAGTGTGCCTGAAAAAACAGAATGAGAAATGACAGGGAGGTGGAAACGAAAAAAGGGAAAACGTTCAACACATTATCTGAAGGGAAGGCATGGCAGAAGAAACAGAGAAGCTCTCTGTGTACCCAGGAAGCACTGCTGTGAACTGGGCTCAAGGCAGTTGAGATCACTGCTGGGTCCCAAATCAGAAACACTGAAGTTAAGAAAAGGGATGGGGAACTTTCTTCTGTGAGTTAGGCCATCAACTTTTAGAAAATACTGTCCTTTAATGCTCCCTGGAAACTAGTTAGCGACTAAAGTTTACCTTAATTATCCAGCAGGGGCAATTTTTCAGGTTATATCCACCCTAGTACCTGAAGGTTGGGCATTATTTTGTGCAGTTTCCTGCAGAATCTCCCGGGAGGTGCTATAGAATGTGCATTTTGGTTGGTGCCAGGCAAGGCCTCCAAGATGCACATGCACTGCTTGTGCTCACGTGCTGCACTCACACACATTCCTTCTGTGTTCAACCTTTTTCAATTGTTGTGTATTAATACTCTCAAGATCAGTGTCCTTTCCAGATGCATCCCAGATACAAGCATTCCCAAGTCTGACTTGCTGATCCAAGGTATATAACCTGGTCAGAGCAGGGCTCCTGAAGAACTGAGCTTAGAGAGTCATGTTTTACCTAAAACTGGATTCCATGACACCACCAGAACACTGTCTGAAGCTGTATATACATCTATAATGATTTTGCAAAAGGTAGCCCATGCAGATCTGCTATGTGTGTGCGGATCACACTCAACACTCAAGATTGATGAGGTCTAATACGTTGCAAAAAGAAATTAGCTAACTTATTTAAGAGAGAATGCATTCAGCAATATACAAGGTGGGCATATCTAAAAAAGAAAGTTCCTCATAGAAATCCCTCTAATTTTATGGAATTACTTCCAGTGCATATTTGTTTACTTTATATGCAAAAACACTTGGGACAACTGCAAGTTTTATGACCACTCTTCTGAGTGATCATAGTACAAGTATTCACATGACAATGTGAAAAGTTTTTTCCACTTGTGCCATTTACAAACTATTTTGTTAGCCAGTCAGAAATGAGAGCAACTATACAGAACAGGCAACAAATAATACAATAATCTTACTATATTAGAAGAGAACTGTTCATTAACTCTAAAGGCTAAACATACTCAACAGATTTATGGCCTGACAAACCTGTGAAGTAAAAGCAGAGTAACTGCAAAACCAGACATTATTAAAGGTCGTTTTGTTCAAAACCATTCACAAACAAAAAAAAAAGAGTAAAATTTACCAATGTTTTTCCTGCTTAAAAACTGACAATACATACATGTTCTATTCTGTCCCATTTGATCTTAGAGGTCTTACCCACTGCTAAACAGGTATCATCTCTGCTTCCTCAAATTGTCCTCCTGTGTTTTCCTTCCAGAACACTCACCTCCTAGCTCGGTTCTGAGTGGCTTGCTGCTGCTGCTGCACCTGCTGCTGCACCTGCTGCTGTTGGACCTGCTGTGGTGCAGTGCGTTTTCTTGTTGTTTCCATCACAGTCTGGGGCATCCCAGGTCGCACGGAGGGGCTTCCAACGTATGGGGGGCCTGGAGGACCCATGGGACCCCCCTGATGGGGCATTCGAGCTCCTGATGGCATCCCAGGGCGCTGGAGGAAAAGCAAGACAGAAAGAAAAGCCAGTTTGGTTCCTGTTTCTGCAGCTGCCAAGACATTTGTACATCATGCGACACTGGCCTCAACAGATTCCCCGTTCTGACCATCCTGATAAGCACTAAGCAGCAACATAAAGCACGTAAGCTCTGTGACTGGTGTGTCTTGGATGTCATGAGGCATTCAGGGATAAAGGAGACAGGAAACAGGGAGGCAAAATACTAGGTTTGGGAAAACACTCAGTGGTCAGTGGCATATCCAGACCGGGTTACAGCTGGAAGCTCTACCTTCAGCCTGAAAAGAACACC
This sequence comes from Corvus brachyrhynchos, assembly GCF_000691975.1. NCBI lineage: Eukaryota > Metazoa > Chordata > Aves > Passeriformes > Corvidae > Corvus > Corvus brachyrhynchos. The sequence goes on along the minus strand of NW_008238371.1, from coordinate 383,908 downwards.
CCATGGCAGCGACACATAGTCCAAACTGGTGCAGCTCACATGCTGCTCAGAGCTGCGAGCACACTCCCACTGCAAACGCTGCACTGCCGAGCAGGCAGCTCTGATCAGCTGGGAGACAGAAACCAGCACAGGCAAAACATCAGGATAAACACTTTGCATTAAGAGCCTTCTACTTCACCTACACCAGAGAGCAGTGTCGGTTCATAATGCAGCATGAATCCTTTAAGAAAAAGGTCATGTCTCCGATCAAGCCTTTAAACTAAAAAAAAGAATGAAATGGATGTGGGAGTTTGTCAGCAGCCCTGTAGGCATTCTAAAGCCCTGGCATTTATGTTGACTTCTGCATGCTCTTGAGAGACTCTCTGGGTCAAGCTTAATGCTGCACAAGACACACAGTAAACCCAATTCTGAATTCTAAAAGTTTATAGTCATCAAGGAAAACAACCAGTAAAATAATTACTGCCTGCAAAATGCAATTCAAAACAGAGAGACGAGCTTAGGCTCATATTGAGAATTATCAATATGTATATCTCCACATATATGCAAAAATACAGACACACACATTCTCTAGGCGTTTGAACCAGGATGAGAAAAAGAATAACCATACAACAAAAGTCCTTTGAAAGTCAAGTCCCTCTACAAAGTATTTTAAGGAAACCAAGAGTCAGTGGCATCCATTATGGATAAACAATTGGTTAAAGGATAGAAATGAGGCAAAAGTAATTGGTTCTGAAAATAAAAGGAAGGCACATGTAAAATTCTGCTGGGACTTCTCATTTTCAGCATATTTAAAACAACCTGGGGGGAAAAAAAAGAACCAAAAAAAGCCAGGAAAAAAGCAAGGGAGTGAAAAAGTTTGTTGGTAATGTTAAGTTATTCACGCTTGCAAGGATGAGGGCCAGTTTCAAGAACTGCAGAAGGACTTTATGAAACAGAATGAACACTTAAAAGGAAGATGCAAATGTACTTCAATACATATTGAAGTGAATTACAAAAGGGAAAAAACAATCCGAGAATCACAGACAATGCAATGGGCCCTAAGCTGATTGCTGTCCAGCAGAACCAAGGTCTTGTTTAAACAGACACTTCCAGAAAAAAAATCGGTTCACTGGTTACTAGAGGTCAAGAATGTCATTAAAGAAAAGAAGTAAGAGTGGAGGGAACATAGGATATCAGTGTGCCACTGGCCACGATGTGTCCACAAGTGAGGGTCTGTGCGCAGCTCTGGCTCCTGCAGCTCAGTCATGGCAGAGCAGAGCTGAAACAAGGACAACGAATGGCACAGAAATTCTTAACATATGGAACTGCATCCATGGAAGTAAAAGTAAATATATTGTGACTTTTCATCTGGAAAGAGGTGATCCAAGGTGATCTAAAGGGGCATCTGCCAGAGCTCTGCAAAATCAGGCATCGCCTGGGGAGGGCAGTTGGGTATTGACTGTTCACTGCCCCTGCTAGAGTAGTGAACCCTGGCCATCAGCAGAGGGGTCAGGCTCACAGACCACTGAAGGGGTGAGTTTGTCCCACCGTGGGTATCAGCCTGTGGAACCCTCTTCCAAAGGGGTGCTAACAACATCGAAGACATACTTGGCTCAATAGTTGCAGACTGAGAAAGTACTTGGGAGAAATACACTACTGGACCCCAAAATGAGATGCACACACCCCTGAGGGTACGCAAGCCAGTTCACTGGGGGTGGGAAGAAAATAGTTTGTGCACAGTCAACATATATAATTCTTTTTAAAAGTTTACTTCATCTTTATCTCATAATTTCTATGATTTCTAAATATGTAATTATGCATTATAATAAATCATAACTCTAAATATATTTGGACCGGCATCTCCAAATTAACCACACAAATCCACTGTAGCTCCCAAAGCCCCAGCTCAGTGCCCTCCCTGATCATCACAAGTCTTAGATATTTCTCACACTTGTATCTATAAAGGAAACTGGATAAAGGAGAGGAATGGATGACCAGCAAAGAACCAATATAACTGGTATGGACAGAGAGGCAAGGCAGGAGGTACGAGAGTGACCAGCGCAGGAATCCACGCAGGTGAATTCAGCAAGTGCCGATGTAAGAAAGCAATGGCAGGTATGGCCGTGGAGAGAGCAGCAGGCAGCAGACAGACCAAACTGCAGCTTTGTGCAAAGCTCCAAATAACTTCTGCCATGAACCTAGAGCCCCAAGAACAGCTGGAAGGGAACAGTGCTCTCTGTTCCCATGTATGCGCTCCCACCCTCTGACCCAGGCAGAGTCAGCAGAAAGAAATGGCCCAGAAAATGCTTCTCTCTCGAGCCTGCATTTAAGATTTGTCATCTGTCAGGCCATCTGTGGCCTCCTTCCAGCAAAAGGCAGACCACTGGGCCAGCTGCTGCCTGTCAGTCAGCCGGGGACATCTGACAGTCACTCAGAAGAGCCCGGATCCTGAGCACAGCCATCTCACGGAGACTGACTGGCCACATGGATAAAACTGAAGGCCCTTTTTGGTGCTCCTCTAAAGGACACCCCAGGGCTTGAAGAACAAGGTCAGCAAGCTAAAGCTACTCGGCCTTACATCTTTAAACTTCCTTCAGCTTCCTTTGTTAAGCACTAAAATAGAGAAACATAGAGAAAGGACAAACATGAGAAACGAGAGGCAGCTCCAGCAAAAGCACATTGAATCTCATTCCCTGACCACCTCATTCCTTCGCCTCTGTTCTCATGTTTCTATCTCTGATATCACTCATAGATAAAATATTACTCACTATGCAACTGTGCAACTGCCTTCCTGCTGCAAGCCCACCAGACTCCCAAGATTCAGAAATACTTCATCTATGTGAACTTTTATAAAAGAAGAATACACAAGCAGTACCTCACCTCATCTAAAAGCTGGTTTTGCTCTCAAACGCATGTGCGAGACAAGACAGTGATGGAAAATACATCGAATTTTTCACAATAGTGACATTAAAAAAAAAAGTCTTCATACTAAAGAGTATTCCAATCCCATTATGGCTTTTGAAAGAGATCTTGAAGGTGCATCTGCCTATGGACTAGGTCTCTCCCTCTCTTCCTCAGCAGGATGGAATCTGTCTTAAACAAGAAGCATCCATGGGAAATGCTGCAGTGCAAAACAGCACTGATACATCCTCCTTCTTGGGAAGTCATCTGCCTGAGACCCCCATCCCCGACTCATCTCTGTAACCACAGTCCTATCTCCTTTTTACCTCCATTGATTCCATTTACATGTATTAATCTGCACAAACACCCCACTGGACAGAGGGCAAAACCACTGTGGGCCACAGGAAATGAGGAAGACCACAGCCTGTCCCCAGCTGAAGGGACTGCTCTCACAGCTCTGAGAAGGTGAAGCAGAGAGCAGAGCAGAGGTGCCTGCAGAGCAGCAAGGCAAAGACAGCACAGTGCACAAAGGCACACGACCAATATTACATGCACATGTACTGGACCCCAAGAGTTCTGCCAATTGCCTGTATACATGTGCACAGCTACAGCTGTTCAAACCTGAGCACATGGTCAGTGCAGCAGGATACCACCTCCCTGACACCTGCTGCCATATCCCTTCACTGCCTTCCACTGACCAGTTTCTGAAGCCATGTTTGGCTTGTCTACTTTCTTCCTTGCCTGAACTTCCTGTCACATCAGAGCTCTGCCTCTGTCCTCTTTGTCATCCTTAAGTGAACTTCTGTCTGACAGCAGTAACAAGACAACATTAGAGCAGTGCTCTTCTACATTCTTCCACTGCGGAGTCTTTTCTCAGGGGATGTACATCACAGCAGTCAAAACACAGAAGCAGAAAAAAGGTTTCCTGTCTGGACATACCAGTAAGAGGAAAATAACCTGGAGAACTGACAGGTGAAAGTAAAAGAAAGTGTCAAGAAAAGTCATGCAAAAAATACCCACAAGAGGCCTCAGAAAGAGACTGAACAGAGAGCCAGGAGTTGCTGCATTGCAGTTGAGTGCTGAGCTGCATTTACAGCAATCTCCTGTCCTGACAGACTCCATCCACCTCAGCACCACACAGAAGGCTCTTACGGCTTGTGCGGAACAGCCACCAGCTTCTTGTTAACAGAGACACTGACAGATTTTGAGAATAACCACCACCACCAAGTATACAAACAGCATATTTCTTAACTAAAAAGGAGCCTACAAGAAAGATGGAGAGAGACTATTTACAAGTCTATTACAGAGATTTATTTACAGAGATTTACAAGGGCCTGGAGTGACAGAACAAGAGGGAAGGGCTTCACACTAACAAACACCCCACTGGACAGAGGGCAAAACCACTGTGGGCCACAGGAAATGAGGAAGACCACAGCCTGTCCCCAGCTGAAGGGACTGCTCTCACAGCTCTGAGAAGGTGAAGCAGAGAGCAGAGCAGAGGTGCCTGCAGAGCAGCAAGGCAAAAACAGCACAGTGCACAGTAGGTTTAGATTAGAAGAAAATTCTTTACTTATGAGGGTGGTTAGGCCTGGGTTGTGGCTGCCCCATCCCTGGAAGTGTTCAAAGCTAGGCTGGATGGAGCTTGGAGCAATCTGGTCTAGTGGAAGGTGTCCCTGCCCATGGCAGAACATGAACTTTAAGGTCCCTTCCAACCCAAACCATTCTATGATTTCTATAGAGCATAAACATAAGCAATAGAAGATACCTGATGCTGTCTGGAGGTAAGAATGAGTAACTAGAAGTACCTGGAACCCTTAAGAAATTTAGACTAGACTGATACTGTCTGATGGCAACAAGTTTCTGACTGTACACATGGTTTCCCAACTGGATGTGTTGTTTCAAAATGGACTCTTAGAAGTACAACAAATAAAACTGGTACAAGGCTTCTCTCCTACTTACAATTATAGATGTTACTTCATGAGTTCCCCTTTTTAATGTGTATGAATCTTTTGGGGGCTTAGTAAGCTGAAACATCAGTATTGCAATTCTTGCTTCTTGCCATATTCACCGTCCTCCATTTCCCAAAAGCTCTCAGTCTGTAAATCCAAGTGTTCCAGGTACCATGCACTTTAATATCATGTTTACAACAATCCAAAAGTCTTTAATTTAGAAACCATCCCATTTACAGAACTGTGAATTGTAACACGAGACGAAATTCAGTTCTATTTCATGTGTGTCTGCTCACAGCTCAGAAAAATCTGCCACCAAGCTCTAGTGGAGCACTTGGATGCAACAACAAAAAAAAACCCCCAAAATGTCTTTGTAATCTAAACAAACAAACCTTACAGACCAGCTTTGAGTTCCACCACCTTTAACAGATCTGATCATACCACTGCTGTGATCTAATGTATGAAAGGGATTTTGTATGAACAACTACCAGAATGCACCTCTTGGCTTTTTGGAAAGGATGGCTTTGGGAGGGAGAGGAACAGCAGAGCTCTGCAGCACCATGACTAGCTTGGAGAGAGAAGAGGCTGGTCAAGAGCTCGTTGTCTCTTCCCTTACAATAATCAAACAACAGTTGGCAGGATCAGGTAATTCCTTATGCAAGATAAGCTGAAAAAACTCCTGACACAAAACACTGAATGCTGGAAGTTTAGAAAGGTTCTGGAAGACATCATTAGACTAACCTCCATATAGATGCACTCCAAAATCCATATAGATGCACTACACAGAGGGCAGCTTTGGGTCAGAAAGCTCCCAAGCTCCAAATCAGAGAGAATTCATACGAACCATTGCTAAGGTTTTTGCCTTGTTCCTGTACTTCCATGCTGCCTTCCACTGCCCCATTCTACGTGGGATACTGAACTAAATGATCCAGTCTGACCATTTTCATATTCCTACAGTGGTTTTGGGTTTTTTAGAAAGAGAAGAGCAGTTCAAACACCTCACAGATCCATTTTATCCATACACCTACATTCCTCAGCAAATACAAGTTTTCTTAACCAGCAACTCAAATTTGTTTAACAAGCCCATATTGCACAAAATCACACTGATCTCTATTAAAGCCTTGGCTGGCATTAATATGATTTTATTTTATTAATTATGTATGAACTTTTTTCTATTTGACAGCCTGAAATCAGTCCATGGCTAGAAAAGGACAAAGCTTCAGTCTCTACCAGCAGCTTGCTCACATAGTTGAATGTTGTACAAAGTTTTCACTCTAACAGTCCTGTGCAACTACCTTCCCAAACAAATTCCTTGCCATAAGATCCCTTGATTTCTTCCAGGCTGCCCTACTCACCCCAAACACCTCCTTGTTTACCACAACAGGGAATATGCACACAGCAAACCAGTGCCTCCATCCCAGGCCCCATTTGCTGAGGATGCCCTCGCAGAGAGAACCACGCATGGAGCCCTGAGGTAGGAAGTGGAACAAACTGTCCAAAACCAACAGTTCACGAGGCTCTTTTCTAGCCATTCTAGTGTTAGCTGGCTTATGCTCTGACAAGACAGTATCTATACCCATGACAAAATAAAAATTAGTAGGAAATTTTTCATTAGGAAAGCTCTACTTTTTTCAAACCTGGCCATACCCTCTTCACCTCACTATTTCTAGTAGTGATCTCTACAACCCTGTGACTGGTTGGGAGAAACAGTCACTTCTATTCACTTAAAACAGATCACCATTCAATTTTTGCAAAAATATCTTTAGTTCCTCCCATTCTAATAAAACCCCCGTAATTTTTATACTGTACTGAAATATGAGACCTTGAGGTCATGCAGTTCTTTCTCATCTCAAAGAAGCATCACCAGTAACTCCATCATCTTTGACAGCTGTTTACTTCTTTAACCAGTACCTAAGAGCCTCCAATGACATTGATTTTACAACTTACATAATCAGTCTCTATCCTTACATATTATAAATAAAACCAAAAATACCCCTAATTCCCTTATTGATGAAGCCTTCAGACGTCTCCCACTCCTACTGCCCTCCGAGTTCCCAGTCATTTGGCTTGTTAGTCATACAGATTACCAAAATCAGAAAAACATTCTGGTAAGTATATGCCATGGATTTGCAATTGCTTCTGCGTTATTCCCTGCCCCACTTCCCAATCAGGCTAACAGTTCACTTGATGTCTTATTAGCTAGACACTAGGCAGCTCACAGGACATCCAAGCCTTTCTCCTGAATGGTGACATTTCATTTAAACCCAGCAATATATCAGGAGATGAAAAACTTGTGTATGAAATTAATTACTGATCCTTTTTTCCAAATCACTGATAAATCTGTAATAGAGCCTCCATATCCACGAGACCTGTTCATCTGTTTTAACACTGACAAGTTACCTATCATATATATAAAATATTTGTTTACATGCTGGCATGCTCTGACACTCTTCTTTCACTGTTGTAAATGCCATTTAATGTAAGACAGTTTATGTATTTACCATAAAATCCTATGACCAGATTTCAGAGGTAGATAGGCACACAAAAAAAGGACTAAGGATAAGCAAAGGAGTCACATCAGTGATACACGGGTTTGTATGAATTAGCAATCTTGGAGTGTAACTAATATTAAATTGTAGAGATTAGCAGAACTATGAAATAACACCTATTAGCAGAAAATAAATATGGATAAGGACTTATATTGCCACAGAGAGCTTCCTAAGCATAGCAAAGAGGACAAAGACCAAGATCACTACGGGAAAAAGAAGGTGATTTGAACTGACAGCCAAGTACACTGTAAATACAGCTATGACTCCAGAGTTAAGACAGGCACATACAGCTATGACTCCAGAGTTAAGACAGGCACATAGACCTTTATATGGGTATCTGGTGGATAAAAGGCAAAAAGATTGGCTTTGGAAGGAAGATAAAGTGGGAACAGCAAAAGGACACAGAAGCAGATTAAAAAGGTCAGAACAATGGGACAAGAAAATGAACCTCTCAGCAGGTTCTTGCGTGCAGATGACACAGCCAAGGTCGCCAGCACAAGGCACCAAGCAAAGGTTCCTGCAATCGAGTCACAAGAGGACAGATGTCTGGACAAGCGTTTTGACAAGACCTGCACCATGGACCTTCTCAAGACTAAACAGGCTGTTTGAGTAAGAAAAAGAAAAACCAGAAAGAAACAAAGAAAAAAGCAGGGGAGGTAGACAAAGGCAGGATCCATTTAAGGGATCCAGCCAGCAATGAGGCCTGTGGTAGGGACTAGAGGATAGAGGAAACCGAGGAAACGAATGACCTGCAGCAAGACTAGTAACTTATTCAACAAAATATAAGGCAACAGCTGGACACCTAGACAGATGTCATAAAGACTGCCTGAAATGTACTACTGGACAGCAGAAAATGCATTGATAAAAAGATAATCAACATAAATGTGGTGATTAAAGCCATACTTGTCCATAAAAATGCTAGAAAAAGAGAGGAACAACAACAACAACAAAAGGACAAAGTAGAGGATGAAGCCTTTGGGGGGAAAAAAAATTCCTCCCACAAAAACGATGTGCAAGACATTGATGAAACAGAACAGGAGTAAAAGCACAGTAAAAATAAATAACTGAAAGAAATTTAACCTTTTTTAAAGCCCAACTGCTAACCAGAGGTGTAACAAACTATCAAGGTCTCAAGTAGGAAGAGAATGAAGCATCCCACTTCAGAGTTTTAACCTTTAAGAGATTTCACCTTTCAGGGGGATCCTATCTGCCTTGGACAAACGAGGAAGAAGACATTGTCTAAGCTGGCAATATGGAAAAGCACAAAAGCAGGATCAGGTGCACAAGAGCAAAGGGCAAAGTGACCTTAGCAAAGGAACATATGTTTCCAGAAAGATCAAGTGAATCCAAGAGCTAACTGCCCTTAGGAAATACCGCAGAATTATCCTGTTCATTTAAGTGCCAACAAAGCAAAAAAAAAATATTCTCACAACATTCTACCTCTGTTTGCTTCTCCCAATTTTTAGGGGTGAAAAGAAAATAATTTTCAATAACCAAATTAAATAATGTTATCATAGATAGAATGAAAAAAAAATTAGCCATTTGAAGAAGAGATTGGTTCCTGAAATTAAAGCAGGATCTGACTCCACGAAATTCCACTAAAGTTTGCTATGCAACTTGATTTTTCAAGGAATTAATTCAGATGTTGACACACTTTGGGTAGTAATAGAACACAGGAACCAGCACAAGGTAAACTCAAGGTAATGGCTGGCATGGCATGCTCTCTTACTTGGTAGGATACAGGGCCTGGAGAGATAAAATGAAGTTGTACGTTTTTTTCATTTTTTTTTAAGTAACAGAAGAGTGACAACCCCAACCCATGTTTCGATCAAAACGAACCCGAGACGAGGAAGAAACTAAAGGAAAGAACAAACCAGGCAGCAAAGCAGAACTAAGGGAGATGATAATGAAGGAAAGGAGAGGGTGATACAAGAAGTGTTCAGGCACCAGAACAACAGCCAAGAAGCATCAGCCTCGCCAACAAGAAGCAGGAAGATGACAAACACATACAGATATTCCAGGCTAATGCATGTATTCAAGTAAGATGCTACTGGCAACAAAACTCCCAGGGCAGAAAAGGCAGACTTTCCTGGCATCCAAATAAGTAATGGAAATGAGTTCTGCTATATTCATTCCAGTATAAATTAAAAATTTCCCAGGCTTAAGAGCCCTGCATGCTGCTTTCACATGAAGGCCAGCTAGACGTGGAATAAGCAAATTCACATAACTATTTTTGCCCTTCTTCTTGATACTAAAGGAAGAGCACTGGTGTGCAAATGCCAAGCGAAACTTTAGATAAGGCAAAATCATCCCATCTGCCACCCTCCCAACTTGCTTCTGGTTCTGCTCAGACACAGCCATCACAATCCAGACCACCTTGACAAATCCACATGTCCACAACAAAACCACTGCTACCACCTGCACACCCGCTCTCTGCGACCCCTGAACAGCCACCAATCTCGCCCAGCCTGCTCCTGTACACTGGCACCACATCACCTCTTCACAGCTCTCACCAACACAGAAAGCCACCTCAAAGTCCATAGCCATGCCAGTCCCACCACATCCAGGAGCTAAAGGACACGCAAGAGACTTCACATCTGGAGTAAGCCTGAACCATGGAAACAGCTCAGTAGTCTGGCGTAAGCCCCACAGGTTTCTATGATCTCTTTACAAGAGCCCCTACCTGATGTCTTCAAAAAGGTGTCACAGGAGGTGTCAGAATCCTCAAGAAAGAAGCACTTGGGACTATCAGCATCCAAACAATATTGCGTTCCTTGGGGCTCTTTAACAGCATTATTTCTGTTAAATGTGTATCAATGCTAGAAATCCAAATGTTATAAATGGTGACTGCTCTCAGACACTAGAGTCATGTAAAGAACGTTTCCAATGGCAGCAAAACAGGGTGAGCATTTCCCCTTAAATGGAGATCGAAGACCTGATTCTTAAACAAAAGCTGGAACATTTTTAAAGACCTGAAGGATTGCTTTAATTAAGCATGGCACCCTGAAATTCTCTCGTGGGTGAGTTTCCATTGACTGTTACAGATCTGCACAGCTAATCTCTTCAAGCCCCTGAAAGTCACCTGTTAAGTAGCCAGAGGATACATACGAGCCAAGACTGGAGACAAGAACCAGAGGCAGCACCCCAAGGCTTCATCAGGTTCTCATCAGAACTGTTTTTCAAAACACAAGTTTGATTACAGAACAAAGTGTCCTACAAGCCCATTTGGGTTAGATCCAGCGCAGATTCTGCACCATGATCAGGCTGAAAAGCATGCTATTCACCATTCATGGAGAATCACAGCAAAAAGCACAGCACACATCCCCCCAGACACAAGCCTGTATTATCAATGAATCAGTGCATAGGCTGGGGGCTCCACAGACCCCGGTGTTCCCCTGGTGAGGCAGCTACCAGCGCCCCAGGAGCACACTGCAGGAGCCGATACAGCCCAGCACAGAACCTCCAGTTTCCACTCATCCCTCTATTCAGAGCCAGCCAGCTCACTAACTTTCCCGACTCACCACCCCATGGACCAGAAACTCAAAAAGTTTGCTTTTCGTAGCTTTGCGAGCCCCTCCTGTAACTTCATCTGTAGCCATCAGGGTCTGCTCAGCCTCTCTCACTCTCTCTCTTCCTCTTTCTTTCCCTTTTCTGCCTTTTTCTCCAACTCTCCCCTCTGAGTCCTGCTGGGCTCTCACACTTCTAATAGCGCGGAGTGGGGAGGGGGCCCCTTCAGGGCCTTCCTGACGGCCCACTCGAGCTCAGCCTCAGCTGCTGCATTCCTCCACTGATAAGCCAGAAATAGTTTGTGCTGCCGGGCTCTGTCTGTTTACTCTGCAGGGACAGAAAATCCAGCTTTTTAAACCTCTCTGTCCAAACAGCAGAGATAAGCAGGAGGCAAATTGAAAAACACGTCTCGGTTTTCCGTGGTGGTGCTGCAGCCTCTCCTTCTCTGCATCAGGGATAGGCAATTCTGGGGCAAGGGGAAGGGGGAGGGGGCAACTTAAGCAGTGACACAGAGCTCAGCACCTCACAGAGATGTTTTCCCATTAGAAAATGCAGCAGGCGAGCAGTGGTTTTCCCTTGCTCCCACTGCTCCTCCCGCACTGCATTTCCAGGCCCTTTCCCCAGGGACCTGGCAGGCAGCACACAGAAACATTCGCTGGCAGCATTTCCAGCATGAGAGACGAGAACTAACCCCTCTGGACAAGACAGAGAAGCAGCGGGAGGCCGGAGCTGGGAACAGGGAGGGACAACATGTGGAAGCGAGGGGAAAGAAAGAGGGTGAGATCAGCAGAGG
>NW_008238371.1:370945-372206 GCF_000691975.1 Corvus brachyrhynchos | reverse complement strand
CACAGCTTCCACAGTTTGTTTCCAGTGCTCCCACTGCCTCTCCCCAGTGACCACTCCAGGGATGCTGGTACCACTGTGATGGATCCACTAGAGACCCCAGGTGACTGACAGATGCAGACAAATTATTAACACCACAGCTGCTGCAAGACATCAGCAGCTCACTGCTTGTCACATAAAGCCCTGCACGACAGAGTGTGAGATCCCAGGACACTGCTGGGAACCTGAAGCCCACGGGGGAAGGAGAAGAGAGCAGCAGACCGCCCCCTCCGTGGCCCTGGGGCGAGCGTGGCGCTGGCAGCACGGCGGCCATTCCACAAGCAGAGTGTGGCTCCTCCGTGATGGCCGAGCCCGCAGTGATGGCCTGGGGCACTGATCTGCTTTCCGACAGTTCCGTGTGCCCGCGGCTCACAGGCGCCGATGTTCCCTGATCTCCCTTAACACAGCAATAGGCGAGATGTTGCCAGGTTACAAGAGGGGTTTATTCTACTCCTCTGCTTGAAATTCTTGTCTAGGGGCTGTGAATTTTCTGGCAAGACTGCAAACAAGACAGAATCAGATCAGAAACAAAATTCTACCCTCATCCAACATTAAAAACAAGCACAGAAAAGACACTGCATTGACTAGCAATGAAGGGCAAGCCATGAAGATCACATGGCCTTCTGAACATGGAGATGAAGACAGTGACCTCCACTGATTTTTAGGGTCACCCCAATCTAAGAGCTAGTGTGTGGCAATAGCCCTAGGAATCACAGAAACTTAGGGAGGATGACCATTGTTATCAATTCCCCCTCTCAGCGCCTCAAAAGGAATATGCCAAGCAAATCAACATAGCCATGCCTCGTTCTGTGCTGGAACAATTCCTCAGGTTCTAGCTGAACTAAAGGCACGTATAATCTGGAACCAACTGCTGCGTGTCTGGTGGACATGGCAATGTCAGGTTAACTTGATCGGGAGGGGTTTTTCCAACGTAAACGACTCTAAATTCTACATGCCAGCATGACTGGCAAGGCAGCATCCAGCTGGTACCTGCCATGATTTTAGACCCCGGACTCACACAGAAATGTTGGCTCCCATCATGTGAGCCCCTTCCCTGCTCCCGGCAGACACCGTTCATTTTCCTCACAGTCTGCACTAGCTGTTGGGGCCGCACTGGCCGGCGGTCCCAGCAGTCCCAGCCCGTGCGGCTGTTTCCCCCCCACCTCGCGGGAAGCCGTGCGGGCCCTCACCGCGCGAAACGGCACTAAGCACGGGCCGCCGCGGC
>NW_008238371.1:359403-370488 GCF_000691975.1 Corvus brachyrhynchos | reverse complement strand
GGAGCATGCGCTCGGCTGCGGATTTCAGGGTTTTCTTATTTTCCCCTTAGCTGCAGATACAGCATGGAGCCGCAGCTGCCCCGATCTCCATCGATAGCCACTGATCACCTTCCGGAGCAGGAGGACGTCTGCTATGAAGTGCTACTAATTTAAGCTGCAGACCATACAATATATACTGTAATCTACCTGGATGTTCTTAACAGACATCCAAATTAGATTTCCTTGAACATCAAATTCCAGGGCCAGCCACTTGAAAATTACGGAATGGCACACTAACTTCAGCTGTCAACTGAGTTTAAAAAAAAAGTTTAAAAATCCTGTAATAATAAAAACTCAGTTCTTACTTAGTATGATTGTAGTTCTCCAAGCACTTCAGAAAATAAATCAGTAGAAACAGCTCTTACATTTTGCAAATGGAAAATAAGGTACAAATGGATGGAAATGACTTGCCCAACATCACCTAGCTGAGAATGAAACCCATTTCCTGTGATTCTTCAACCCTTTACAATAGTGTCCAGGAAAACTACTGTGTGAGGCATTTGCACAAAAGGGTGAAGGTTACCATGCAAGATTTTCATTTCCCATATTAAGAGAAACAGCATATAATTTTATTTTAAATGGTTTGGTTTTCTATTTTCCCAACTTTTTTTTTTTCCCATAAAAGTATAGAAAATAGTTGTCAGTGCTCTTTTAAAAAGTGACTGATTCAACCTAAGTCATCCCCAACTGCTTCAAGTATCCTAGCAGCTCCCAGCCATCTCTGGCCTGGAAGTTCTCTGTGCCATAGGGCTCTCTGCAAGTCTTGTGTTCCTCCACGGTTTCTTGAAGGCTGAGCACACACTGGAGCCTCATTCATACTCACTTTCAGCTCGCTTCATGTCACATTCCCAGACCATTTCATTTCAGAGAAAGGCTGACCTCCTTCCCTGGTACTTCCTGGGGCTCTGGGAGCCCATCTGGTCTCTGTGTGTGTGGTTTGGTTTAATTTCTGTGCTGTTATTCAGGCTTTTCAGGCTGTTAAACTGATGGTCTGATTAGAAAAGAGATGAACCACATTGTTGTTTTAGGGAGACATGTTTGCTGCTACTTGCAATTTTTTGATCTGTAGGTAGTTACAGAAGTACGTGAAGGTGCTGATTGCCTTAAGCAGGTGTAGTTTCTCTCATCCAAGTTTCACTAAAGTCAGCATCGTGCTTTTCACTGAAATTTAAAGTATTTGCAGCAGTTTTGGAATTGATGCAGTGTGGCATAGAAGACATGCTGGAACCAGACAATATCCCAAGACTGAGGCTCTGCTTAATCTAAAGAAATGTCCACTTGTTCCTGAGTTCAGAATTATTCAGTAGTCTCATTAAAAATATGGATAATGTACTTAGACAACATGCTTATTCAATTTCCTAGCAACATACGGTTTGGAGAGATTACAAGTTTGCTACAAGAAATTATTAAAATTAAAATCCAGAGGAACTGGAGACATGTCCTGTTTTTTCCAAACCACAATTCAATCAGAAACAGTGCACAGTTCCACATCAGGATAGATATCAACGACTATCTAAACAGAAGATTGGGAACAACTGGCTGAAGAGTTTTTTTCAGAAAAAAATATCTGGGGATATGATAGATCATAAGCTGAATGTGAGTTAACAGTACTACACTGACACAAAATAAAGAGATAAAACCCCCAGAAGATCAGGAACTGCCCCACTGCTGCCATCCCCTTGGTGGCAGCATAGGCACTGACAACAATACTCTAGATTAATCTTTTCTCCTCATTTTCGTCTCTCCTCCTTCCCCCCAGCCCCTGAGCTCTCCAGGGCACAAGTGTTCCAGCTCAACATCTCCTTAAGGTTGCAAAATTAAAGTTTGCCAGAATTGCTGAAGAACTCTTCCAAAGCAATTCTGTTGTGGTATGAATCGTCAGTGTCTCATGCAGACCAACCTTTGCAGTCAGGGGCTCTGTGCATCAGAGGAAACGTGGGAGAAATCAGGAAACCAGGATGGTTCAGGAAAGGACAGTAAGTGTAACAAGAACTGTACGGCCCAAACAAGATAAAGAGAAAACAACAGTTGTCAGGTATCCAAAAGGCTGCTGCAAATACAGGGAAGAGCTGCTCCCCATACACAGAATACAGGAAATAATGGATTGAATTTCTCCCAGGAAGATTTATGTTAGCTATTAAGAAGCACAGCAGTAACAGTGGAGATGTTCTGGGATAGTTTGTCCAGCAAGGATGGGAATCCCAATTGCCAAAGGTCTTTCAAGAACACGTTAGACAAGCATCTATCCAGAGTGATGCAGGTGGTGTAGACTCTGACTTGGGGCAGGACAAAGGACCACCTGATTTCCAGAGGTTCTTTTTGCCTTATTTATTTTTACAGAAACTGTATGTATTTTTGTAACACAAAGGTTAAGGTGTCTTTTTTTTTCATCCAGAGTAGTTTCCCCTGACAGATTTCACATATCTCATGCAAGGAAATTTAAACCAAACAAAAAGAGTTCCTTAAATTTTTTATTGCAGGAGAAAGTAGACATCTGATTGTTATGACAATGTACGAATGAGGAATCTGCATATGCCAAGTGCTACCAGTCAGTCTTTGGGGCTTCCCAAGGATCATACGGCTTTTATATTGTAGCTTTTTGCTCTCTATTTGACTCCTGTATCTTCAGCCACAATCTTGTATCACTGTCCCACAGGCTCTCCTTTCTCTGTTAGGCCTTTCCACTAATTGTTTCTAAAGTCTATCTGCAACGAAGAAGTATGGGAAGGCATGGGAAGGGAAGGGGAGAAAATTAAGGCAAAGAAAAGTGCTTGTCTCTGTTTCTGAAGGTTCCAAACATTATTGTGCAGAGGGAGAGAGAGAAACTTGTTCCCTGATTATTTAAAATGTAATCAAAGGCAACAGCAGAGATGCTAAAAGATGGAGAAATATATAAAATATGTATGTAATATTATAGGATACAAAATAATGAGTCATCAGAATTATCATGTCATCAACCATACTAACATTTTAGCCAATTCTGCACAATTCTGCACAATTCTGTTTGACCTCATGGTAAGCTGTCTAGTTCTACTGTGCCTTTATCTCCACTTTTCCATCCTCACCAACCCTCTTTATATTGAGTGTGCAGCAACAGCTGTGCACGGCTTCAAACATCTGAGCAAATAACCAGAGCACTGCAAACAGCAGCCACAATCATCACACTCTAGCCAAGGGCCAGAGCAAAGCTGCAAAGTGTGAGAGGTTACTAGTAAGACCTTGGTCCTGGAAGGAGAACAGTTGGGAATGCAGATTTGAATTTTTCAAAATTGAAGGAAATAGAGGAATTATTGGTGGGTAATCATGAGGGAGCAGAGAAAAAGACCTATCAACAACTACCCTCAAACCAACTGGCCCCTAGTCCAAAAGGTGTAAGTATCTTCATAATATTTGGTGGTTAGAATGATGGCTTTGGGGTGCATTTGGTAAAGGCATCCTAAAGATTCACCTGCTGTCACTCACTGACAGAACACAGCTGAGGGAACCACTGGGTCAGCAACTGGGAACCACTGGTTCTTCCCAATGAGGGTAGTGAGACACTGGTACGCGTTGCCTAGAGAAGCTGTGGCTGCCCCATCCCTAAAAGTATTCAGGCCAGGCTGGACAGGGCTTGGAGCAACTGGGTCTACTGGCTGGACTGGGAAGTCCCTTCCGACTCAAACCATTCTACAATTCTCTGATTCTATGTATAATCAACAGCAACCATGTCACATATAATAACCCTTTCAGATATAAGTTTATTTCACAGCACTTTAAATCTTGGTATTCCTAGGGGACAGCTGCTAACGCTTACCAACACTGTCCTTGATGGTCCTTTGTGTCTAATGTTTATGCTTTGAAGCATTTCCACATAGCAGTCACATCCACATTCACTTCTCCTTTTGTCAGACTAAACAAGTGAAAACTGTTACTTGCATTCCTAAAACTCTGTGCCTATTTCTTATCATTCCATCTTTTTCCTGTCAGTCCCAGTTAACCTGGCTAGAATAAGGGCAGACAGAACTGTACCTCCAGTGTCCAGGCCACATCCTCGTGTGCCATTATGACTTTTCTCACGAGCAGAAATCCATCAAACCTCGCTAGGCTCACAGCTGCCTTCCACAACATCCTGACAGTGACAGCTCCACATTATCTTGAAGGTGCACTGATGTACTGGGCTGTTTCTCCTTCTTAAGCACTGTCATTAGATCAGCTTCTGGCATACAGTGCCTACTCCTGTGACAAGGCCCCAAGTGCATGGCTGTGCACTGTACTGTCACCAGATACCAGCTGATTTCTGTTTGTGTAGTTCACAGTCAAGCAGTTCTTCCCATAGAACCTGTTCTCTTCTGCTTCAACGATACCTATTTTGTATCACTAGCAAATTTAATTATACATTGCCTATTTTTGTGCCAGGGGCATTAGTGAAAATATTAAATGACACCAGTGCCAAGACAAATCCTGAAGAAACTGCAATGTCTTTTGTCTTCTTTACTAAGCTCCTTACCTACTTTGCAGTTCTGCTATTACCTGTCTTCTGAGTCCCAGCCAAATTTTCAGATCACACTGTATCAAAGGCTTCACTCAAGTCTAGACAAGAAAGACATTGATTCCTTTGTGTAGAAAATTACTTATCTGAGAAAGAGTAGATTAGTAAACTTAGGCTGCTTTTTCACACCATGCATATCCTTCTCATGCTCAGTTATTTTCTCTTTCAAAAATCATTCTTGAGCCTTGCATGGACTTAGGATGAAGCCAGTGCATCTGCCTAGAGTACTCTTGCCCTTCTGTATTGTCAGAAAACCTATAGGATTTCCTGTTTGTTTGTCCGGAAAAACAAATTTAAAGTCCATTCTGATTAATACCAGCAATGTTAAGAATTATGTCCTATTCTCACTGAAAATCATTTGAAAAGTATCTATAGTTTAAGCAAATCAATAGCCAGTAAATATGGACTGAAGGATGTATTAATATGCACAGCTGCCTAAGAATTCAGCACTAGAAGGCTGGAGAAAGGACAGAACCAAAGAAGGAAAACAGAGCAATCTCGGCACGGACTGTCTCATAAATCCAGCTCTCACTTCAACTGGACTGGAAAGGACAACTTACAGGGGAATACAATCACATTGGCCTTAGAACATGATGAAACTGAGAGCAAGTAATAGTGGTGATCATAAAAAAACTGTGTTGCCAGACAAGGCCAAATGTCTTTTAAAATTATTTTATTTGGCAGAATAATTACAACAATTACAGATTACCCCAAAAAAGTCAAAGTTAATCTCAAATGGTACATCATTACAGCAAACAATGGCTTTGGAAAAAAATACAATGGCAGCCAGTGGGAAATGGCAAATATGACTTAGAGGCAATGTAGTAAAACATTATCATATGCCTGAAATTCTTAAAAGGAACATAATTTGTATGCTATTTGTATGTAACATTACTGAAAAGTTACAAATGAGTAATAAAAACAGGTGGAAGGAAAGTGACTATTATGGACTCCAAGGTTGGTTGTTACATACAGATTTTTTTAACCTCCTTCAAAGATCTAAAAGAGGGAAGCAAAATATATGTAGATTAAATCCTCACACAAGAAGATTTTGGAAAAATTTCACAGCCAGTCAGGGGAGAGGATAAAAAACTCAACTTGGCCTAAAACATTAGACAGGAGATTTAAGCAGGAAAAAATCAAGCTGGTGGAGATACATCCTGAGGTGGAAGAACTGTGCCATGTCTGTGCAGCAGGTAGGATGGTTTGCTAATCCTTTCAGCATCAATCCACCCATTACATAAATACATGTATGAAATCATAGGACAGTGAGCACAGCAGCTCGTGGCACAGAGACACGATTACAGCACTTGGGCTCCAACTGGACAATGGGCCTTCGACTAAGACTCATTCTGAGCAACCAAGTATTGCAGAAATGGAAACTGTCTGGCTTCAGCACAACACAGTGGTTTGTCTGCTCCTCTCCCTCACCAGAGCACACGCACAGCAGGCTGGCAGCTCCCAGCTCAGAGGCACAACCTGCCTTCGGCAACGGGGTCACCCGGCACACAGTGTGCACAGCACCGCACCGCATGTGATCCCAGGAAAAAGCACGTCTGAATGACAAGGCACACAAGTGGTGGCACAAGTTACTTGTTAAATCATCTTCAAAACGTGCAGAAGAAACACAGGCAGAACAAACTTAAGTTGAATCATTATGGCATTCAGTGCTTTTCAAAACAAACAGAGTTTACATTGGAGAACTCCAAGGAGAGAGGCGTGTTTGTGCATGGCCATGCACTGTCAGAGGGAGAAGACCTGTGTGTTGTACTTTGTGTCAGTCACATTCTCTGCCACATGTCACAATCCTTCCCATTCTTGGGACTCAGTAGTTTCTGGTGCCTGAGAGTATGAGGAAGTACAGCTAAGAACAATGTAGTCTCTGACCTTGACAGTTTACAGATGAAGTTAAGAGATGGAAATAGAAGGAGCGCAGTGGAATAGAGAACACCAGTCATCCTGACAGGCATGCCAGCTGTCTGGCTGCACTTGCTTGGAATAGCCACCAAATCCCTACCCTGTGCACCCCATCCTTGGCACCTGTTTTCTGGTCAATTTATACCCAGCCTGAAACTTGAAACCATAGAAACAATGAACTTGTAGGGGATTTTGACTACCTTATTGTCTCTTGGGAAATAACTATGCTTCCTTCTTCAAAGAGATTCCCTAGTGTTCTGATGCTAAAGCCAAGCTGGTATATATACATATGATACAGCAACACCAAATACTAATTATAAATATGATGCCAGATAATAATACATAAATTTCTGCTAAGGTTATAGAGAGAAAGGCTTTCTAAATCGTTAGTTGTAAGTCTGAGATACCATAACAATTAAAACAGTATTTTTAAATCCTTTTAGTTAAGATCTTGGATATTAATCTCCAGTAGGGTATTCACCTAATCTAAACAAGAATAAAACAAACCTAAAAAATTTGTGGAAAGTTTATGTAATGGAAAGTTAATCACTAATACTCCAATAATAAGAAATACAGGGAGCCAAGAAATATTCCAACACGAAAAAAGCTTGTCGTATTTCTGTTCTTCAGAAAATCTTCTTTTGTCTATCACATAACTTAATCCTTTCCTGCTGCATTTGATCTTTAGCAACTCTTCCACTTGGCTGACTTTGTTTTGACAGTTACTCTTCTTTTTCATTTTCTGTTTCTCCATCTCCTTCTATTCGAGTCAATCCTTCCTCTCCCCAGTTCAAGCTCCTGCTGTTGCACATCACAAAACTGCAATTCTGTCTCTTCTGAACTTGGCAAATACTTTTTTTTCACTCTGATTAAATCCTCTTGGAATGCCACAGGCTAAAATTTGTTCTGAAACTGTCTATATGCAGTATAGATACTGCATATAGATAAGGGCCCAATTCTACATCCCTCTGCATCCCATCAGCCTTATGCATTTGCTGATTTTACCCTGCCCTGCATCCACTTTGCCATGCAGCTCCAGGATGCCTTGTCTCTTCCACAGTGCTGCAAGGCATCAATAATCACAGTTCCTCATGATAAATTATTTAATAAAAAATCAGTTGCAAACCTACATCCCTCTCCTGTTATGGCGTTATTTTAAGGATTAGCATTGCTCTTCCCTTATACTTCAACTCCATTTGTCTCTCAAAAGACCAGTGCTGTGAACCCTCTTGCCTGCCTGCAGAAACAATAGGCCTCTGACCTATTTCAAACCAGACAAAACCCTGAAGAACACCCTCAGAAAATTACTGTTCTGTCTGGCAGCTGGTAAAGAATGAACCACATATAACTCCAATAGTTAATATTTCAGTTCCTGATCTTGTTGCAGTCTCCCTGCAGCAAAGCATCTGAGAGAGCAGGAACATGTGAAATGCTTTTTCTGCCATTTGCCTATGGTTGGAGGACAGAAGGCCCTCAGTCACTCTCTTCAAACCGATGAAGCTGTGACATATTCTCCTGATTCCTATTGCAACGGTGCTGTATCTGCTCCCAGACTGACAGCCCACCTCTCCCTCCTCACAGAAAACCTCCGAACATCCATGCTGTTAGTGACGCTGTCTCTGGTCCCTTTTCACCCTGAACATGCACTGAATTCCAAAGTAACCGACAACCCACAGGACAGGAGTGCTGTGATGGCTGGAGACAGACTTTTTAGGAAGGGCAGGCTGGGGGACGAGGAGGAGGAACTGCCCTTCAGCCAAGCGTGTGGCTGGAGCACACAGAGCTCCATCTTGGGAGGGACAGAGAATCAGCTGAGCGCTCACAGATCAGAGGTGGGAACAGAGTTATCAGGCAGACCAACATGTAGCGCTGTGGTAGGTGTCGGCTGCAGACCACCTGCTGAGGAAGAAGTAGTGAGACCACAGACAGCAGCAAAAGTCCTCATGTCCACAGTCTCTGGTCCTCATGGAAGATTTCAACCACCCCAGTATCTGCTGAGGGGATAAGAAAGCAGGGCACAAGCAATCCATGAGGCTTCTGGGTCACACTGAAGATAAACTCCTAACACGGGCATCTGAGGAGCAGACAAGGAGAGGTGCTCTCGACGTGGAAGAACTGGTCAGGAATGTGAAGGTCAGAGCAGCCTCAGCTAGACCATGAGATGATATTTCAGGAACATGAGAGGATGGATCAGGGTAGAAAACAGAATCACAGCCCTAGAGTTCAAAACAGCAGTCTTTGGCCTGTTCAGGGATCTTCTTGGAAGATTTCTATGAATTACAGCCTTGAAAAGAAGAGAGTTACAGGAGATCTGGTTGATTTTCAAAGATTCCTCCAAATTCAAGACTGGTACATCCCACAGGCAGGAAACGAATCAAAAGCAGCAGGAGGCCTGCATGCATGAACAAGGAGCTCCTGACTGAGCTGAAGCATTACAAGAGGCAGAAGCAGGGACAGGTGACCCAGAAGGAATACAGAGACAGTGTCCAAGCATGCAGGGATGCAATTAGGATAACAAAAGCCCACCTGGAATTGAATCTTGTGAGGAACATGACGGGCAGACAGAAAGTTTTTTACAAATATCTCAGCAGTAAAAGACAGACATGGGAGAATGTGGGCTTACTGGGGAGGGGATTTGCTGAGAATGAAGTACTGAATGCCTTCTTTACATCTTTCTTTACTGGCAAGATTGGCTGTCAGGAATTCCAGGCTCCTAAGACCACTAAGATGTCTGAAGCGAGGAAGACTTGCCCCCAGTGAAGAAGGACAAGGTCAGGGAATGTTTGAACCAGATGCACATACACAACAGGTGAATGGGTTTTTACTTAGAAAAGGTTGCCCAAAGAGCAAGTTCACTCTACCACTGCAGATACTCAGAAGTTCACTGAACTTGGTACTCAGCAAATTGCTCAAGCTGACCCAGCTCTGAGATGGGAGGTTGGAACACACGATCTCGAGAGGTCCCTTTTAACCTCAGCCATTCTATGATATTATGATTCTACTCAGGAAAGACTTAAGCATGACAAGTAACTCAATCAACTTGCCCAATCAACATGCTGTGAATTCATATGAGAAACCACAGCCTGGAGACTGGAGCAGAAACAAGGCAAGGACAAAACACCTGGAGTGCCTTTACCTGAAAGCACATATGCCAGTCTAGAAGCAGCGATTGAAAGTGCTTTTTGCCTTAGAAGGCATGTATTAGGGGGCAAAACAGTATGATAATGAAGGTAAGTAATGGATTTCTATTTTGCTATCCTTTAATGCAGGACTAGGAAGAAGCTACTAGAATGAAAAGCAGCCTGTTGATGAAAAAAATTAAAACAAACACTGCTTAGTAATACCTACACACAATACATAGAAATGCATTCAAAATGCTGCTTCTAAAATAATTTTACCAGTTCATCACTTTGAAATGATCACTGTTCCATCAGTGCTTCTGCATCCCACGCCTCGTATTTAAAAAGGATAAAAACATCAAACCATGCTTAGATCCTACTTCTGGTGCTAAATACGAGTTGGCTCCCTTAGAAGAGTATCACAGTGGGTTTAGAAGAAGTGGTGCCTATTATACATAATTTGCTTACTTTATTAGCAGTTCCTGTGTGGTGGACCTAGTACAGGTAGGCCTGTCAGTGCCTCTGCACAATTTCTCCTTTTAGACACCAGGAAAGGGCTGAGATGCAGACTCCTTGCATATACACTGTTTCCTGTTTTTCAGATTTGTCTCTCCGCTCTTTTGAAAGAATCAACATCAAACACTCTCTGATGCCTCTCTGGATAGCAAAAATCCTGCTTTCCTTATGGGGAGCTTCAAAGAAGTCTTTAATGCTGGCAATTAGGGACTGAGGAAGGAACTCCCCAGATGAAACAACACTGCACAATTAATCTGTTTTACACAGGGAGCAGGAACAGTACCACACTATTCCAGTTCACTCCTCCTTGTCAGCTGCAGGATCAGAGCACCTGAATGTGCCCACAGCCTCTGCTCCAGGGAGGAGCAACGAAGAGCTGGGAGCCTGCGCTGATGAGCTCTGCACAAGCCCTCCTTGAGCACCCCTCTAGTCCATTGCCATGGCAACAGATAGATGCATTCCTGTTGCCAAGGAGACAGCCACTGCTTTTGGACACTGTGCCCAAAGCATTTCAGCATCTTTAAGATCATAAGGAGTTTTATACAGTCATAATCACCTCCCCCACTTAAGCACGTCAATCATTCTCCCATTCCTATTTTCAGAATATGTTTTAAGCATTTTGCTATAATATGTCAGATTATCCCTAATAACTGGTTTTGATATCAACATTTAAAATGACATTGCCAACCTACAAACCTCTGTATGCCTGTCTTTTCTCCTGTTGTCCTGTTGCTCTTTCAATTCACTCTCACTGATCTAATGTGCAATAAACTGATTCCTTCCTCTCCATGGGCTTCCTGTGGTCGAGACCTGCACTTCCAGAAGAGCTGGTTGGCAAAAGGCAGTGTCCATCTCTCGTCTGCCTTCACCACTAGTTTTAACCAGAACATGTCTGTAAAATCAGCAGGCTCTGTACACTGGAGGCCTCAGGGCAGCAGCGCCGGCCCGCAGCACATGGCAGATTCC
>NW_008238371.1:348295-359377 GCF_000691975.1 Corvus brachyrhynchos | reverse complement strand
GTCGGTCCGGGAGCAGCTCCGCACAGGCAGGAGCAGCAGGGACACTGTCCTGGCAGTTCCGTACTGCCCCTCTGCGGCCGCCTTGGCCACTTCACCAGGGAGAGGTCCTGCAGCACGGGACCTTAGCGGAGGTGGGATCTGCACTGCAGCCATGCAGGAGCATCAAGGTAGCTCCCTGGGCTGCAGGATGCAGTCAGTGCCCACTGCACTGCTGGTGCCGCCCAATCCCGTTTCACATTCTCTCTCCTCCCTCGCGCAAGCCTTTTCCTCACCCTTCTGAAAAGACTGCACTGATACTTAAGATTTGCAATTTGGGGAGGGATTGTCAACTGAAACAGGGGCCTGCTGCTCCATATACCTGATGTGGGAAAGCAGAGACAGCTAGAGACTGGGCTCAAAGGATCAGTGGATAGCATGCCTCATAATAGGGAGCCTGGAGGCTTCTGGCAGCAGAGGGACCCCTTCTCCACCCTTATACCTCAATTTACAGAGTGAATGCAGTGCAGTGCCCTAAGAGTGAAGGGGAACACGGTCCACTTACTAATCACAGAACAGAATTACAGAATCATTTAGGTTGGAAAAGACTTTCAAGATCATCATATCCAATGTAAGTCCAGCACTGCCAAGTCCACCACTAAGCCGTGTCCCCAAATGTCATGTCTACGTGTCTTTTCAATCCCTCCAGGAATGGTGACCCTTCTACTTCCTTAAGAAACCTGTGCTGGGGCTTCACAACCCTTTCAGTAAAGAAATATTTCCCAACAACTTGAGGCCATTTCCTCTCCTCCTGTCCCTGTTCCCTGGGAGCAGAGCCCGACCCCCCCGCCTGTCCCCTCCTGTCAGGGAGTTGTGCAGAGCCACAAGGCTCCCCCTGAGCCTCCTTTTCTCCAGGCTGAGCCCCTTTCCCAGCTCCCTCAGCTTCTCCTGGGGTTCCAGCCCCTTCCCCAGCTCCGTTGCCTTCTCTGGACACGCTCCAGCCTTGTCATGAGGGGCCCAGAACTACCCCCAGGACAGGAGGTGGCTCAGCGGTGCCAGCACAGGGACAGGCACTGCCCCGGGGGTTGTGCCCACACCAGTGCTGGTACAAGTCAGGTGCCATTGGCCTCCTGCTTACCTGGGCACATCTGGGCTTATGTTCAGCTGAAAAAAAAAAAACCAACACCCACAATATTTTGTGCTAGTTTTAAGCCTGTTGCCTCATAATTTCATCACATGCCTATATCTTCTACAAATCCTAAGTCCATTTGTGCTTTGCCTTTCCTCAGTGGTGGCTGATGATCTCTACCACTTTTACCTTCGTATATCATTTCTCTAAAGAATTCTCACAGGCCTCCTCTGATGGAAATCCCTCCACCTCTCACTATCCTTATCACTTTTTCTAGAATTCCTCTAGTTCTACTAGTCACGGCATCTTAAGGGATACAGAACTCCATCCTCTCTTCAGAACACAGGAGAGCCATGGATTTATACAATATTACAACAGTAACTTCGGCTTTGCTAATTCATTTCCTGTAATACCTAACATCAAATTTTCCATTTTAATCACTACTGTTAAGCTCGTGTTTGCAGAGAACTCTCTATAAAGATGCCACGATTTCTTTCCTGAGCTGAAAGAAATAATTTTAGCAACAATGTGGCTACATTGGCAGGTTTATTTTCTTTATGCACTTTACATATAAATTCATCAACCTGGAATTTATTCTGCCATATTATCATCCAGTTTTGAAACACACTTCCCCAATCCTAAGACAGCTTTAGGTTCTACTGCGTCAAATAATGTCACATTATAATCTAATTTTGTTGTTTCGTTATTTAGATCTTTGGAACTCATTCATCCTACACTGAGCACCAATGGGGAACCAAAAAGGCACAGAAACTCAGTATTTATTCGTCCTTCTGCAGCCACCACCTTCAGCAACTCCAGGTCCCAGGGATTGCACTAATTCAGCTTAGACCTCTTGAAAGCTATGCCTGTAGTTTCCTAAAGGCTCATCAGTCAGTGGAAGCCTGCTCTTGGGCTTTGTCACCATTATCCCTTGACTCACAGCCTTGTGTCTCTCTTTTTCTGTAGCACTTTCCCCATTTACTTATTATCCCCTTTGCATGGAGAACCTCCTTGACTGTCTGACCTTAATGAAGAAGAGGTGTGCTCTCGCCTTGCGTGTACCCTTACATTTCCTGGCAAAAATTCACCAGGAAGTGCAAATTCCTGCCCCTGGGGAAGAAAAACCCCAGGCATCAGAATGTGCTGGCAGCCACTCAGCCAGAGAGCAGTTTGTCAGACAAAGACCCCAAGTGGAACACGAGGCAGCAGCAAGGGTGGGGTACCTGGGCACAGTGACATCCAGGAGGGGATCCTTCCCCTCAGTGCAGCATGATGAGGCCACAGCTGGAGTGCTTTGCCCAGTGCAAGAGAGACATGTACATACTGAGGAGTGCAGAGAAGAGCCATGAAGATGACAAAGGGACTGGAGCATCTCTCCAGTGAGGAAAGGCCAGGAGTGCTGGTACTGCTCAGTCTGGAGAAGAGAAGGCTCAGAGGGGAGCTCGTTAATGTATAAAAATACCTGATGGGAGCATGCAAAGAGGATGGATCCAGGCTCTTTTCAGTGGTGCCCAGTGACAGGACCTGATGCCAGGGTCACAGACTGAAACACAAGAGGTTCCCTTGGCACATCAACAAATGGTATTTTACAGTGAGGCTGACAGGTTGCCCAGACAGGTTGTGGAGTCTCCCACCTTGGAGATACTGAAAGGCTGTCTGGACACGGTCCTGGGCAACCAGTTCTGCTTGATGACCTCCAGAGGTCCCTTCCAACCTCAACCATTGTATGAGTCACTGCTTTTTCTTACTGCTTACAAGGAGTTTTCTTTATTGACTATTTCCCTTATCAGCTTTTATATTCTTTAGAAACCTTGCTGAGAGCCATTTTCAAAACACTGAAGTGCAATATGCTGACAAACCCACTTTGATTTACATGAGCCATCGAAGAATTCTAATCCTAATAAAACAGGGACACAACTGAGAATAGAATAGGAACATAACAGACCCATGGGGCACTGTTTGTCTCTACAGAAGACACGCTGACTCCTTACCTGCAATGGCACACTTACACACCTCCTCTTCAAACAAAAAACAGGACTCCACGAATTACAACTTTGTGTGCAATTTATATTGTTAAAGATATTAACAGATGAGGATGGCTGCAACACTTGACAGAAGCATTCACTCAGAAAATAAAATCTGAAGGAGTAATGAAGAGCCTGATAGAAGACACTACAGAACATGGTATCAATCAGTACAGTTTTTTCATCACACTGCAGCCAGTGCTGGTCACATCTCTGAAAGCATACAGCAGAATTATAACCATACAGATATAGAAAGACTAGGTACAAAATAATCCTCTTATGGAGAGGAACTGAAGCAGAGTGCGTGTTTATGTTGCAGAGGAGGGGGGAAATATAAAGAATGAAAATTGTCACTGTGATGAAAGGAGCACATTGTCGTGTAACAGAAGAACTTGAGGACCACCAACAAAAATGGAGGACTAAGTTCAAAATGAATGAAACCTTTTTCATGCAAAATAGCCAGCCTGGGACACCAACGGACATAGGACTTGCCAAGAGACACTGAAGATGCAAAAAGCAGTAACTAGATAAGGAGCATCCAGTTTTCTTGGACTTGTAAACCACTAGGCAAAATCTGTATGTGTTAAATGTCCACAAGACACACACCACCATTCACTTCAGAGGATGGTGGGGACTAAAAGTACCAGACAGTCCATAGCAAAGTAGTGACAGCAGATGTTTCTCAGGTGCCCTGTCTCAGGGCACACTGCCTTGGTCCCTAGCTGGTCTGTGCACATCCCAGGGAGATCCAGAGATGCTGTTCTTAGCAGTCCACACTGGTTCACTTCCTTACTAAGATAGGTCTGGACTACCAAGCCCAAAACTAGCACAACAATTACTTATAAACCACATACAGATACTGTTGCACTAGACACTTTCATTCATACAAGAATGACAAGTATTAAGAGAACAAGCAGAGGGGCTGGCATGGCCTTTAGAGCTTCAAATACTTCCTTTCCCCAAGTCAGCCTTGATCTGCCAAAACCCTTCTTAACAAGTATTTGTCCAAGTTCTTAAACCCTCCACTGATAGAAGGTCTACAAGCAGTATATCGCATTGAAATTTCCAATGGTTAACCAGCTTGTCTTTGTGAAAGGTATAAGGCTCACAGTAAGGACCTACGGAAATCAATTAGTGCTCAGTAAAATATGGGTGTCACATGATCCAAAAGTTTCTTTTAGCCATAAGATCCATTAATGTGTAAACAACCATGATCAGTGCAGATCAACACCTGGCTTCATGGCTGGTGTTGATGCCAGGGCTTCAGCTTCTCCAGTCATGGGATGTTCTTTGATGAATACAGATTACTAAGGAGAGACAGGATTCACCATCAGCCAGTTCCCTGAGGACCCTGGCACGTGTTTAATCAGGTCCTATGGACTTGAGTATGTCCATGTTCCTCAGATGGTCTAGGTCCTGATCTACTCCTACAGTGGGCAGGACTTCATTCCCCCTGTCCCTGCCTTGAGATTCAGAGAGTCCAGTGATTTGGGAAGAGCAATTACAAGTGAAAACTGAGCAGGAAAAAAGTTGTTGAGTACCTCAGCCTTCTCCATTTTGGTCGTCACTAATTCTCCATCTCATTTATTGGGGAATACAGTTTCTTTTGCCTTCCTTGTCTAACCAGCATACCTGTGCAAGGAAGCCCTTATTCTTCACATCCCTTGCTAAACTTAGTTCCAGCTGTGCCTTAGCTTTCCTGATCCCATCCCTACACTCCTAGGCAGTATCCTTATGTTCTTCCCAGGATGTGTGTTCCTGCTTCCACTGTCTCTGCATTTCCCTGCTGTGTTTCAGTTTCAGGAAGGAGGTCCTTACTCAGCCATGCTGGTTTCCCACATTTCTCAGCTGAGTTTTTGAACATTGGAATCAATAGTTCTTGGGTTCTAAGTAAAATGTCTTTCAATAGATGTCAGCTCAATATCCAAATGGAAATCAGGATCCAGTGGTGTCTCTTGGGGCTCCATACTGGGACCAGTACTGGTTAATATCTTTATTAATGACACAGACAGTAGCACTGAGTGCACCCTTGTGTGTGTGCAGGTGACACCAAGCCAAG
This sequence comes from Corvus brachyrhynchos, assembly GCF_000691975.1. Taxonomy (NCBI): domain Eukaryota; kingdom Metazoa; phylum Chordata; class Aves; order Passeriformes; family Corvidae; genus Corvus; species Corvus brachyrhynchos. The sequence continues at coordinate 354,189 of NW_008238371.1, read as the reverse complement.
GGTGCAGGTGACAAGCTGGAGGGCAGGGATGGCATCCAGAGGGAGGGACCCTGAGAGAGTGGGCCCATGGGACCCTCATAAAGTGCAGCAAGGCCAAGTGCAAGGCCCTGCACCTTTGGGGCAATTGTCTCACCTATCCCAGTACAGACTTGGGGATGAGTTGACTGAGAGCAGCTTTGTGGAGAAGGACTTTGGAGGTGCTGGTGGATGAAAAATAGAACAGATCCTGGTCACGTGCGCTGCCAGCCCAGAAACAATCAGTCCTGGGCTGATCCCGCAGCATGGACAGCATGTGAGGGGGGGGATTATTCCTGTTTGCTCTTGTCAGACCTCACCTTGCTCCACAGTACAAGACAAACATGGATCTGCTGGAGCAAACCCAGAGGAAGCCATGGAGATGCTCTGAGGGCTGAAGCCCTCTGCTCTGGAGATGGGCTGAGAGAGCCAAGGGTGTTCAACCCAGAGAAGAGAAGGCTTCAGGGAGATTTTCTTGAAGCCTTTCAGTATTTAAAGGGGGCTTGTAAGAAAGACAGAGACTTTTTACCAAGGCCTCTAAGACAAAACAAGGGACAACACTTTTAAAGTGCCATTTTAAAGAGGGTGGTTTTAAATTAGAAGGAAGGCATTTTTAGTAAGGAAGACATTTTTTACAATGAGGGAGGTGAAACACTGGAACATGACTAGGTGATCTGTAAAAGATCCCTTCCAACCAATACATTCTATGCCTCTGTGAACCACAGTGAATGAGCTTTGTACCTTCTCCTGCAACTACGCAGATTGGCCCCTGTCCACACAGAGTGTGATCAGCCTGCCAGCCCATTCAGTTACTATGTGGTTATCCCCATGATCTCAAAGAACAAACAAGAATAAAAACCCTTAAGTAACCTTCCACTATGTCCTCTTTCTACCATGAAACTGGAAAGCATAAAAATCTGCAAGTAACATTTTAAAATCATTCCTCACTGGTCTCACAGCTGCAAACACAGCTCTTGCTTTCCATCTAGACACCACCTCTTAACTCTAAATTCTGCTGTTGCCATGAATCATAGATATTTTATCAGAGGAAAATGACTGGTTTAAATCTTTAAAAATAATAAATTTATAAATTTTCAATATCATTCTTTGTTGGGCCTTGCAATTTCACCAAGTGAAGTCAAATTTCTTTCACATCATAGACTCATAAAATGTTAAGGGATTGGAATGGACTTAAAGATCATCTAGTCCCATCCCCTCTGCCATGGGCAGGGACACCTCCCACTAGACCAGATCACTCAAGGCCTTATCCAACCCGGCTCTGAGCACTGTCAGGGTCGAGGCACCCACAACCTCCCTAGGCAACCTGTTCCAGTGTCTAACCACCTTCATAGTAAAAAATGTCTTCCTAATATCTAACCTAAATTTCCCCCTCTTTCAATTTGTACCCATTACTCCTTTTCTTATTACTGCAGTTACTAACAAATAATCCCTCTTCAGCTTCCTTGTAGCCCCTTCAGACACTTCCACACAACCTTCTCTTCTCCAGACTGAATAGTCCCAACTTTCTCAGCCTGTCTCCATAGGGGAGGTGCTCATCAAAAGCACATTTACAAATCAAAGGCCACATGCTGAAAAGTTAAGTTTACATGATTTCGCACTTCAATGCAATAGCTGTGCCTGTAAAAATAAAAATATATAACTGGTAAATTGTGTTTTCTTCCCTGCAGTTTAGGATCTCGAAAGGAATTGAACTACCTTTAAACAAATAATTTTTTTAATTTATTCACAGGCAGAGAGTAAGTGTGCTAAATTTGGGGGTAAAGGGTACGATATTGAATAGAATCTTACACTGACATTCTTGGAGTAGGCAAATTCTTCAGTCTAGCTAAGGCCTTCAATTAAGCCATGGTGCTAGTTCTGTTCAGAGAGAAATGCTTCTGTCCCTTGCTTTGGGCACTGATCACAGACAGACACAGACACCATCTCTGTGCCAGTACAGAAAACAGAGAAGGCTGCAGGACTGTAAGAGGCCAGAAGGGAAAGGATAGGAGGTTTGTCTCTCAAACACTGGAACCTATGAATGCAGAGTTTTTCAAGAAATGGAAGGAAGACCAAAAGAGCTTTCCATAAAATTCATGGGGTCCTTGTGCAGCATGGAGCTTCCAGTGCTCGCAAATACATCCAGGTACAGAAATGACAGTATCTTTGTCACTTCCATGTTTACTCAGTGAATATTGTAAACATTTGACAAGGGCATCTCAGGCTGTCAATTCACAAAAATTAAACACACCTCACTTGATGACCTCTAAGGAACCTTCCATGAACAAGACCAATTAGCCAGCGTCTGCATTATGAAAGCACTATGGAGAACACAGCGCAGCCTTGTGAGCTAGATGGAAAGGCACATAAGGTATCTGCTTATTTCCATGCACCCAGGACATTTCTATAAAAATGCAAAACCTGGATAACTCTCCTGGTATAACACCTGAACTCTCAATATTTTACAGTTTCAATTAAGAACCATTCAATTCCTTCAGCTGCATCTTTCCAGAAAAGATAAGTTCCTGGAACGCTGTTCAATTTAAGGAGAGACCACCAAATTCCAGGTGTTAGCCCAAGCACTCTGCTTGGAAACCACTGTATCAACACTGCACTGGATGAGGAGAGAGCGCTGAGTGATAAAGAGAACTGAAGGTTAGCATTAGCATCTTCATCAAAAAACTGAAGGAGTTTTCATACATAAGCTCTTCCAGTTAAAGTGAGAATTGTTATAACCTAGGCTATTTATTTCCAAAGCAAAATAGTATGCATTTCTTCTACCACACAGTTTACACTACCAGTGCGGTGACCTGTGCAGGCTGTGAAAGGTGAGAAGTCACCAATCCAGGTGTGGCAAAAACAAAAGTCCCTTATAGGCACACTGTGTACTGGCTGGGAAAACAGACAGGTGGATATTCACAGTGGAAGCAAAAAGTAGAATGTAACTAATGTTAGAAAATGAAGATCTGAGTGGCAGATTTGAGCACCGTATCATGGAGATGACCAATGCCCATCCAGCAACAGCAGATAGTGAAGAAGTCTTCCTAGCTGGGAAGAGCTAATTTAAACCTGCACTGAGAAGCATGGGAACCCCACAGATCAATAACCACCTGACAAGAACTAATTATATTTACCTGTGGCAAATGGAGTAATGAATTACCACAAAGAATACCTGCTGCTACTACTACTCCTCTTAGCAACTGCATTCTCCAACATCACTTCCACTCTGCCAGATCAGCATCTTCCTGCCAGCACTAGTGCAAACTCTCACAGAAGTAATTGGCTATTCAAAGGACCCGTTTAGGTCAGCAGCAGCAAGCTGGCATCTTAGGATTTATTTCACAACATAGTATTTCCCATATGCCCAAAGGTAAACATTTTCCATCCCCAATACAAAGCACAGACACATCCTTCCTGACTAAAACAGGTCACCTTTCAAAGAGCTAAAACCTACCTGTACCAGACAAGGCAGCTGAACACCTGGAGTCACATCTGTGTAGACCAAGAAGAAGGAATAAACTTATCCTGTGGATGGAGCAGGAGACCAGATATTATGTCATGATGAATTAGCAGGAGATGCTCTCATTGACCTTAAGCAGGAACAGCTCTAAGACAGCAGGCTGAGGATGCATTTGGATCCAGCTCTGAAAAGAGAAAGTACGTACTGGGTGAGAGGGAAGTAATGTACAATAAAAACAACATTTCCTAGAACTGCACCAACCCATGTGACACTTCATAAGAAGCACAACATGGGGAAAAAAAGAGGGGGAGAAGAGCAAGAAAGGGAAGATGAGACTGACATAGTGGTTTGGGACTTCTCTGGAGACTTTGTACACAGGTGCATGTCCAGGCTGCCAGGACAGCAGTTTTGCCCAGGCACTGGCCCATCCATGTGGGCTCTTCAATTTTCCCACAGGACCCAGCTTGTATTTGTGGAATCTAGAAAGAACATGAAGGTCACTGCTTGCCTATAACCTGTCAACATACTGAGCAGGCTCTGATAAGAACCACAGGGTGGGTAGGATTAGAGTGGATCCCTGGAATTTGCCTGTCCCAAGAAGCAAAGGTATCTTCTCAGACAGATGTTCTCAACCTGGGGAAGGCAGGCCAGCTTAGGAACATTGTCCAAGTCAGCTTGCTTTCATCCTTAAAAAAATCAACTCCTTAAAGAACTCAAAATCAACTCCTACCAGAACACTCCAGCATTTTAGCAGGCACTGTTAGCTGCCCCAGTAGAATAGGGAGAGTGCGGCAGACTGGAGTAACTAATGATCCCACAGATTTAGGGCATAGTCAGGCAGCTTCAGTGTCTGCATGCTATGATAGGTCCCAAAGAAGACGAACCAGGCTAAGAAGGAAAAGGGACCTGTTCCTTGGGAAGAGCTGAGCCAGCTGCACCTGCAAGTACAAAGCCCTGCTGCTCCTGACAGCTCTGTACTGTAGCTGATGAAGAAAAGCAGCATTACAGCAGAACAGGTGTGAGCACCAGCACACACAGCACTCTCAAGCATAAGCTCGCACCTAGACATGCAGATAGAAACAACTGTTCAAAGAATGGATAGGCAAGAAAGGGAAGTATGAACATTGCAGTGCCAGCCTGGGCAGTGCCAGGCGGCATGAGTAGAGTGGGTAACTCCACCAGGGACAGGACCAAGGCTCTGGATCCAGTGGGGTCAGAAAAAGGGAAGAAAAAAGGACAGAAAGAAGATCATGGTGAATTCTGCTGAAACAGAGCTGTATTCAAGGAAGGACAGATCCCAGGCAAGCAGGGGCTGAGGCAAACACTGCAGTGGAGGCAGCGCAAATGAGAAGGGAGAGTGCATGAAGTACAGGAAGGAACACTACCGCAGCACTGAGGAAAAGGAGGAGAGCAAAGACTGAGTGTCCTCACCCTGCCTTAGGGGCAAGGCCAAGCTGCAAGTTCCTCCTCACAGAGAGGTCAGGGCATTCAGCAAGGGAAGACAGGCTGGCTTCACTGGTCGTGTCCCCATGGAAAACAGCAGATCGTTGATTGCTCCTGAGACAGCACCAAGGAAGTGGTTATTTTCAGAAGCTGCAGGACTTCCTCGGATGGGCAGTAGGATGAAGTCAGTCTCTCCAAGAAGGGAAGTGCTGACAGTACCAGGCAAGGATAATGCACACTCTCCCAGATCATGCTGACTGGTGAATGACCTTGTTTGTTCCTCAGTCCCCCATTTTAATTCTACCTCAGTTTTTCCCAGCAGCAGCTCGCACACAGGGATCTTCCACAGGCCACAGTGATGGAGGAAACGGAGAAGAGTTCAGGCCTCAGGGAACAGGAGGGAGGGAAGGAGCAGCAGTCTCCAGCAGCAGACTCCTGGTGCCAAAGTGAGATGGTTTACATGTTCAGGAAGTCAGAAGATCTTCCAGAAGGCCACGCAGAGCATCAGTCTCCCACAGGCACGGATCTGTTAGTCCTGAGAGAGTATCTGGGACCATGTATCTCCCTCTGAAGACGGAACTGAGGGGCATCTTAGAGGCAGCAAGTCAAATACTCTCTCTCAAAAGCTGCCATCTCCTGTGTGAAGGCTGGTTGTTGCTGGAGCACCAGAGACAGCAGTCAGTTAGATGCAGGGCAGCGCTGGGGTGTCTCCAGGAACAGGGTGTTAAGAAGAGGACACTCCTCTCCAGAGAATGCATGGACCATGTCAGGGCAGGATGGGCAATTCCAGACGAGTGATGGTGTCTCCCTCGGTAAAGTCAGTCCCTGCTAAAGGAGACCCTCCCGAGGGGGCCTGCAGCCCACATTCGGGAGAGGTAAATGAGCACTGGGCTCCCCCTTTCTGCCTGCCTCTCCGAGCGAGCCGAGTTCCTGCAAGGCAGCAAAGCCGCCGGGGATCGGCGGAGGAGGCGGGGGT
>NW_008238371.1:336337-347257 GCF_000691975.1 Corvus brachyrhynchos | reverse complement strand
CGCTCGCAGCAGGGTCGGGAGCGCTTCCGACCGGTACCGAGCGGGGCTCGCACCGACGGTGACGGGGCCGGGGTTCACCGGGAGGCAATGAGAATTCCAGTGGCGATGGGTACGGTACTAACAGGATGAGAGAGCAAACAGGCCAAGGGAGCTCTGAGGCACGTCCAATCCTTCAAATTCAGAACAGGCCCCGAGCTGCGATCCACTGTCCGCACGCTTTTCCTTGTGTTTAAGGAGCTGGTGACTCCCGGGAGGGTGAGGATGAAGGTACTGGGCCTGGTGGGTTAAGGGTCTTTGGTGCAGTGTCAATTCTAACAGGAAAAGGAAAATTGCTTCTTAAACGCGCAGTGGGAGATGTCTATGATGTGCACTTGGACAGAGTAATTAGAAGGAACCTTCAGTGCGACTTGCCAAAGCCCTGCAGTCCACAGGGACGAGGAGGGAAGTTTGGACAGAATGAGCACTGACAGTGAATACCTTGGGGTGATGCTCCAAGCAGCTGTGAGGAAGCAGTGAAAGGACTGAGCTCCATCTGCAAAAAGCCAAGAAAACCTGCCAGCTTCATGGGCTCAAAACCAGTGTATGTCTAAAAGATGAAGTAAAATATTGTAAAGATGACGAGGTGGATTTAAGTCTCACTGGGTGTTTTTAAGGAGAGACTATACACATGCTTTTGGCTTTTTCACTGCGTTTTTGCGTCACATTTTCAAACTTCTCCCTACAGTTATTTGTACCACCAAAATACTGTTGCAAATGGAAAATGAGTTTGTGTGGTACCTGTCACCAGAAAATTGCCCCCTTTGAGAATCCATGAGCAATGGTTCAGCACGCATGCTGAGAAGACAAGGTAAGTGCTTAGTACATCCAGGAAAGGGTTTGGAATGGGAATAGGAGAGGGTGACTGCCTTGGCTGAAGTACAGGTCTAGGGAGTGGTGAGCCCTTGGGACAGTGGGGCATGAAAGCATCTGGTGCAGTGGTTCAGGCCACGACTTCCAGCTTGAGACCAAGCTGGCAGCCTGCACCTGCACACGCTCTGCAGTGCTGTATGGAATATTTCACAATGGATGCGTGACAAGGCAATGCTCAAAGCCAAAGAGAAGACAGCAAGCTCTTATGAAAAGAACTCTTTGTGCTGGAATTAAGAATGGAGGAGTCTGCTGAGCAAGAATACATTGCTGTAGCTGGGGGAGTGTGCACCTGTTACTGAGAGCATCCTATCCTCTATCTGCTCATCTCATCTGACCAACAGCAACTCCAGACCTTCTGTGGAACAGCTTAGACCATCTGCAAGTGCCTGGGTTGCACTCTCCAGTGTGCTGGGAATTGGCCTTGCAGCACTTTGGGGTGAAGCAGGTTGTGAGCTGCGACTGAGTGGAGGACCTGCCCAGACAGACCTGAACTGCTCCAGGGAGGAGGGGGGAGACCACCCTGGGCAGATCCCCTGAGGGAGATGGGCTACTCGTCCAGGTCGCATGGCAGAGGCACATCATTTATATTCCAGTCTTGGAGAAGACTGATGGACACCATGATCAGACAACATTTCTGAGTTCACAACATCTGGGTTTGGGGTTTAAGTATACTTGTTAATTTGGGATAGAGTAGCTATCTGTCACAGATGAAAAGGTGGAGAGTCTATTTTCACCTGTTACTTGAAATTAAAAATGCAGCTGGGACAGAAGCTTCCTGTGTTTGTAACATATACTGTACATCCTTCTCTAGGATCAACAGATTATTCCAACAGGGTATGTCAGCCAGTCTAAAACATGCAATGGAGGAAATTACCTTCACAACTAAAGACAAGGAAGAAAAATATCCATTGCTGTGGACCCCAAAGAAAGTGAAGTATACACAAAAGTAAACATACCTGGTGCATGTTGGGGTAAGCAGAAACACCACATAAGGGTGTGCATTTCTTCAGGGCTACAAGTCAAACATGACAATCACGGTAATTTGTCTTCCTGGCCAGTTCATGACCCCACTGTAGTACACAAACTCAGTATCATGATCCTCACATAGTTCATCATTTCTGGCTGAAATAAAGTGCATCTTTGAAAAAGATCTAGTATTTTTTAGCACAAGACACAAAAATGGTGGCACAGAGTCAAATCATAAGCACACCTGACTCATTTACCCTCTCCCCGACAGTGGCCAACACTGTCTGCCTAGAAAAAATCATAAAAATAGGGTAGACGAGGAATGCTCCCTCTCTGGCAGCTCTCCTAGGTCTTACAGATTTGTAATTCAGAGACCTGCTGTGCCAGAGGTTTTGGCTTTAACAGCCTTTGATAGATTTCTCTTTTGCAAATTTCATCCACCATATAGTGGCACTCACAAAATTTAAGGCCATGAAGGACTTACTCTACACCCCCTAACATTTGACAAGGACATATTCTGCTCACCTACATTTGACAAGTAATTTCACACTTGCCTCCAATGATCTCTGTTACATAAACCAATTCAATTGTAGCACACCAGAAGAGTTACTGCTGTAATTTCACTAGCTACTCACTTTCAGCACTGAAAGCATGTGCCTGTTTTCCTCTGGAATTAATCTATTGCAGTTTAAAGCTGTTCGTCTTGGTGTAGCTGTTGTGGCTTACCCCTGGATAACTAAAAACTGCTTTAGTATCCAGTGTTTTCACTTAGTACATGTACTCACACACCCTAATCAGATCACTCACAACCTTCTAAGAACTCATAGAATCATAGAAAATTTGGGTTAGGAAGGACTTTTAAAGGTCATCCAGTCCCACCCCGCCATGGCAGGGACCTCTCCCACCCATAATAAGGTCAATAAGGTCACTCCAAGTCCCATTCAACCTGGCCTTGGAGACTTCCATGGATGAGGTTCTTTGGGCAACCTGTGCCAGTGCTTTACCAGCCTCACTTTAAAAATGGTCCCTCTTGCATCTAGTCCTGCATCTACCCTCTTTTAGTTTAAAACCATTAAACCCAGTTTAAAGCCATTACCCCTCGTCTTACAAGAGTTCTGCATCTCACATTGTAAAAATACTTCTTACAATCTTCAGGTAAGTTTTGTGAACCTCGAACATCCTTTGTATTTTCTGTTCCCTAGAAGCCTTAAAAAATAGGCTGTGTGCTATGCCACCAGGGCCCTTCTTGCTGTCTCACATCAACAACATCTGTTTCCCCCAGATCTTCTACCTGTACAGATGTTATATCATGTCTTAAACTGATATTTTACAAGGCTGGGACAGCACCTGGATTTTAATGTCTAAAATAGTGGGTCCAACAAAAATGAAGCTGCTTGTACTTTAATACAGTCAATTTCTTTACAGACTTACCTTTTTTAACACACAGTCCTCTCTGGAGGAGTGATACACTGTCTTCCCCAAGCCGGTAAGTTTGCATTTGACTGTTCTAAGACAAAAATCTATGTGAAGAGCCTTGCTCTGCTACACACTTCTCCACCATTATCTTCTCTTCATGACTTTTTTCACATTTTTTAACATAATGTGCCGATTTTATTTGTAGAGATCTTATATTTGCTTCCAAATAATCAATTTCAAGTGTCAAACAACACTGGCTGGAGAACTGTTCCTCAGGTAAAAACCAGAATCCCCAGCTTATGGATTGGGCAGTCTGCTAGCAGTATTTCCTGCCTTTCCTTTCCCACAGAACTGGATTTTTAAAAATAGAAGAATCAGCTTCCAGCTTCCCTCAGCTTTCTCCCAAGACGCTTTCAAGAATTTTAAGTTCTGTGTAGTGTTGCATCATCATCTGACATGCCCTGACACAGGCAAGGACTTTCCAACAAGTTGGCAACAACATTTCTGGCTTTTGGGTTACATCCATCAAATCTCACTATCCTGTTTCCCATGATTCTCTTCCTTCTCTAATGAGGACTCAGTAATGATTCTTGCTTGCCCTATGTCATTTCAAACCCTTTTCTTTAGCAGCTTGTTTTACATCCAGATATCCCCACCTGTTGCATCCCCTACAGCTCTCAGTCACAGCAATTCCTGACAGCCAATTCCTGTATCTCTCCCAGGTTAATGCTCGGCTTGGTGGCATGACACCCACTGTGTCCCGGTGCAGTAGATCTGCTGCTTGCTTAGTTTCTTACAGGACCCAGTGTCTACTGCCAGTGCTTCCAGATGTGTTATGTAGAACAATGATCCAAGGAATTCTCCTTGGATATTACACCGTACTGAAACCTGCAATTACAAGCACTGCATCCTCTCTGACTTCCTGCACCAGAATCTCTTCTGCATTCAAGATGAGCACACCATCCCCAAGGCAAGCATTGGGGTTTTCACTCTGTCCATCTCTGCCATGGCACATGATCGCACCTGGCAGTCGCTACATCCCAAGGAGATGTTAACCTGAGCACGCACAGGCCTGTGCTGCTCACAGGGTAACAGTCAGGCCTCAGTTTGCTGCACAAATCCTTTGCCCACCAGTCTCAGCCAGCTCCTCATACAGAAATGCCTGTGGGCAGCTCTAGGTCATGTGCAGCCGTTCTGCCACTCATGTGGCCTGGCCTTTGTTCGTCATTCCTGCTGTCAGACAGAAAGGATGTTTGCAGAAGAATTTCTTGCCTCACTATTAGACAGAGTTGTTTCCTTGCACTCTTATAATGGCTCTAATGGCAAAAAAGGGAGAACCAGCACTGCAGGTGGGCTCTGCAGGGCATGCTGGGTGGAGAGCAGAGGTCCACTTGGAGTTCCCCACATCTCAAGAATATGAGATGATGTACACTATTCTATTGTGTTAGCTCTAACACATCGTATCTTAAATAGCACCCTACAGAGTCTGAGTCTCTTTCCTACTTGGATCATAATGGATCAGGACCTCCCCATGCAGAACAACCATCATAATAATAAAAGGTTTCCCAGGTAGCTGCCCTTGTCCTCATTCTGCGAACATGTGCTTAGCAACAAACACATCCCCATAAGGCACTGCAGAGATCTGTCTTCTTCCCAAGTAAATGAGGCATGCCTTACTTGTTAAATAAGCAAATCTGACATTTCTATCCAATTTGAACTGATGTTCCTGATTCTGAATACTTCTTTTAAGCTTTTCTGATTTTTCAGCATCTCTTTTGATGCCAACACCAGACCTTCACCTCGCTCACCTCATGAGACGAGTGTAGCAAATACAAGCTCTCTCCTTCAGCAGTGACCCTGCAGCGATGAACAGTCAGTCACGCTTGCCAACTTGTCACATAAACTCACAAGTTCACTTCAGGATTTTGGGCTTTGATTTCTGGGATGTTGGCTAGAAAGATGATGCTGGAAAGCTGAAAAAGGATTAGTGGAGTCCTAATGGATACCAAGCTAAACATAAGCCAGCAGCATTCCCGCAGAGCAAAAGTGGTCAACAGCATCCTGGGCTGAGGCAGCAGGACTGTGGCCAGCAGGTCAAGGACAATGACCTGTCTCCTCAGCACACGTGAGACATGCCAGGAGTGCTGTGTGCAGTCTGGGCCTCCCAGTAAGACAGACATGGACACACTGGAGTTAGTCCAGCAAAGGGATGTGGAAATGTTAAGTAATGGGAGTGTTTGTCCTGACAGTGAGGCTGCAAAAGCTGGGACTTTGGAGACATCTGGAGAGGCTCAGGGCAGTCTCATCCGTGTGTGTGTCAGTAATGGGAGAGTGTAAGGAAGACGCAAACAGCTGCTGCTCAGTGGTGTCCAGTGATGCTAAGAGAAGCAATGGGCACAAATCGAAATGCAAGAAATTTCATTTAAACATGAGAAAGAAGTTTTCAACTGTAAAAGTTACTATGCACCAGATCATACTGCTGGGAGGGACTATGGAGTCTCCAGCCCCAAGACACTTAAGCTGGAACCACTCTGCAGCTCTGAAAGAGCCAAAACCAGCAAAGTGAAAGTGGTTGAATAGCTTTTTCCAGCTAAACCAGAACCAGTCAAGGTAACTTTGTCCAAGTACACAGCTCATACTCACTCTCTGCCTGCACTGCTCAGCAGAATGACATAGCTTTAAGTAAGGTCAACTCTACAGCTTGTTTACCTCCCTGATCCAGAGACTGCAAAGTTTACAAGTGACCACATTACTCTGCCTGGAAAGAACATTAAATTTATTTTAAAAAAAACCCCAAAACCAAACCCCCTCCACTGAAACAGCCTCACTCCATAGCCCAAGTGCGTCAGAGTGGGTCTGGGAAAGTCTTCCTCCTCCCTTGACCTCACATACCCTTCACCCATGGCAAGGCTGGGAAGGGGATGGAAAGTGCCAAGTGTTAAGGTGCTGAGAAGCTCTCGCTGTTTCTCATCTCTCAAGTGCTGTTGGCCTGTTCCTGCTCAAAGAGGGCCATGGCTAAATGTGAGCGGGACGCGAGTCCTTCCAAGTTACTGAGCACACAGCGATGGTACAGGTCCTCACTGAGCCGGGGATTGCAGCTTCTCAGTGTGTATTTCTGCACTAGCCCTGGCTCCACAGCCCTGAACAAGTGCAGGCCAGAATAGTGGAGGAAGACATCAAATACCTCCATGCTCTCCAGCACCTCATCTCGGTCCAGGATATCAGCTGCAAGCTTGGTACGTGCTGTCATATAGTCAGAATTATAAAAGCAGGCCTCAGCAAAGGAATGTCTGTCAAAATGCCCATCTCTCAGGAAGTCAGTGTTGGAGGATGCTGTCTGCTCACCACGGTACACCAGTGCGGGGTTGAACTCCTGGAAATGCACAGGGAAAAAGACCTGCCAATTGCTGATGGTATGCATGCGGCAGCGGTGCAGAAACTCCATCTTGATTTCTGTCCAGACGCTGGCCAAGAAGAACAGTGTATCCACGGGATGCTTCTTTGAGACTATATCCATGAGCTTCACTTGCGATGGCACCTCTGTTTTAACACTAATCCACGGAATTTTAACTTCTGCATAGCGTTTCTCTAGCTCTCCTACCATGGCTTTGACTCCAGCAAAAACATCCACCTGACCAACTCTCTGGGCATCGTAGGGATGGTAGATAAAAAGCAAAGTCAGCAGGGCATTATCATGTGTGTCCAGTGTGTTCATAGCAAACATATCCAGGAAGTTTGCTACAAAATCCAGGTCTTGCACTGTCAAGGGAAGCACCAGTTGCACCCGTGTGGCCTCTGTCACATATGGCATGGGAATAATTTCCACCTTACTTAAGGGTCGCACCAGGCTCACTCGCTTGGCCAGAACATGACTGTGACCCTTCTGGGTGGCGGCCTCCAGGAGCAGGTCCAGCGTGTATTCCATGCCCCGCGTGGGGTCGAAGCGCCGGTAGCCGTTCAGCAGCTGCCGCTTGCTGAAGCGGAGCAGGGGCTGATAGCGACGGTTCAGCTGCTCGACTGCAGACTCAATGATTTCGCTGACATCTGCTTTACTGGCTCCAGAGAGCTCACACTTTGGGGAGCCGTCAGGACAGGAGAAGAGGTGCTGTTCTGTGAAGTAGTCCCAGCTGATCACCTCAAAACGGGACTTTGGAAGGAATGGGGCGTTAATGCCCACAGGCCAGGTCACACCTGCCTCACCTGCAGGGGTCAGGGCTGTCAGGTTCCTGATCTGCATCTGTGCAAACAGAGAGCACAAACTGATCCCCACATGTTCTCAAAGAGGTTCAGGTCAGCTCCTCCCCAGGCCCACCTCATCACCTACAACTGTACATGGGTAGTGTCACACCAGCAGTTTTGGGTAACATGGTGTCAGAAGTGCTGCTTCTGAGACAAGGGACTGTAGCCTGTGTCTGACTAACAGTTGCCCACAAACAGAAGCAATCATCTTCCTCCAGTGTGCTGAAAATGAAGGCAATCTGTTTGGTCAAGGAGTTTTTGCAGATATCCCTCACCACATACCTGGAGGTCCTGGATCTCCTGATAGACTCTGTCCAGCTGGATCCTGCTGACCTGCTTGTCCAGCCGGTACATCAGGGTCATGTCAGAAACAGGGTGCACCGCAAGAGCTGCTTGAAACTCCTCTTCTTCCTCCTTCTCCAATTCAGTATTCTTGGCCAGTTCATAAGTGTGATAATGCTGGCCCTGAAGCAGACAAAAGCCAGAAAGACTGGCATGGAACTCAAGTTCGCAGAGCAGCTTTTCCTCACCCCAGACACACACCTGTCCCTCTTTCCATACTGACTGTAGTACCCAGAAAAAAAAAAAAGGGGTAAGTTGTCCTTCCCACCCTGCACTGCATTCCCACTTGTTTCTCGGTACCAACATACCCTTTTTATCCTGCCTTCAAAAACATGTGAATCAGCCCTGCTAGTAGGTTGAAAATTAAATCCTATGTATGCTCTCTCTCCCTCAACATCCCAGCTGTGATTCTGGGCCCTCCGCAATGCTGCCATAGCACACAGCCCTTCTTTCCTCTGCAACTCACAAAAAGCCGCTTGGCTATGCGGCAGAGAACAAGTAAGATTTTGGGCTCTGTCAGGCTCAGCTAACACAAGACCCGAGCAGGGAGGTAATACCTGGAGCTGGGAAACACAAGTGATGCCAAGGAAATCAATGATGCAACGACCCAGCCACTCATCTGGGCGCACACTGAGGATCTCATTGCGACAGCTGTCCAGGTGTGGATGGAGCTTAAGCAACAGGCTACGGGACAGCAGGTAGCCAAAGCCCCCATGGCAGTAACGGGCCTGCTCATCTCCCCCGATGAACTCCTCTGCTCGCCCCAGGTACACATCTTGGTTAATACTCAGGTGTGTCACCAGAGCCTTGACCTGTTCAGCTTGGGCATAGGTGTCATCCTGCATGATGTAGAACCAGTCATAGTCAGAACCAAAATGTTGATGGATATAGTTCATGGTCTCATACATGAGCCAAATGGGCCTCTCATCGCCGTGGGCCACCAGCACCATGCCATGGGGCACCTTGGCACTGCGCAGCCCGGTGAAGTACAGCAGGCGAGGGAAGTGGTGGGCCACTGTCTTGTTCACTGCCACTGCCAATGTGTTCAGTGTGGCCTTGGAGGTCAGGACAGCCACAAATAGTCTCTCATGGAATCCCAATTCTGTCTGGATGTAGCGAGTTCTGTAAAGGAAGTACATACCTACATGACAAACAGCTGGAGGAGAAAAAAAATCAAAGAATTATGGTAACTTGGGATAAGTCTTTAACTGCTGGAATCTAGCCAGGGTGAAAAAGTCAAGCTTAGTCATAGAGCTTTAAGAGAAGACTCACTAGTGAAAAGCCCATTTTGTAAAAACACTTGCTTCCTTCAAGGCAGCTACAATCTCACGTTATCTGTCTGAGCTAGAAAACTGTACCAGTGCAATTAAAATCAAAATACCACAGAGCTAACCACCTGGAACTTAGTACATGGTGCAGCTTAGCAGGTATGTGCAATAAAAACACAGGACTGATTGTTGAGGAGTCTCTAGTGCTGGTGGCTGGGGTGCACCAGCTGCACATGGCACCCTGGGTGCTGGGAGATCACTGAATCCCCAGGCCATGAGCCAGCAATGGGTGGTGGTCTTTGGCCTCACAAACAGCACAAAGCCCTGCAGGACCCAGTGAACAATGAGAAGACTCCAGACCAAAAACCACCAGAGAGTACACAGAGCCTGTGAGGGTACAAATGCCCAGGGGTCCCTTTGTTCAGGGTCCCTCTACACAGGTACCATCCTGAGCTGTTATGATGCTGCTGCACCACAAGTGAAATACTTAAAGAAACCAAAGGGACTGCTACAGGAAACCTGGGGCCAAGGAAACTTGTCTGACAGTATGAGTGTGGTGTGTGGAAGGAGCTGAGCAAGGCACCTGTTGGGTCACCAGAGCTGTAGCTACAAAGGAGCCTTGGTCCCAGCAGTGACAGCCTAGGGCAGTGCCAGTGCAATGCCCAGTGGCTCCTGGATGGTCAGGCAGGAAAATTTCCTTAACACATATACTACTGTTAATTGATCAAAATTTTCCTACTGAGCAGACCAGTTAAGACAAGTTTTGAAGAATAATTTAACATGTTCTATTAAACGTGAGTAACAAAAGAATCACAGAATCCCTGAATGTTTTGAGGCAGAAGGGACCTTTAATATCTAGTTCCAACATCCTGCCACAGGCAGAGACATCTTCCACTATCCCAGGTTGCTCCAAGCCCCGTCTATCCTGGCCTTAGACACTGGTAGGGATGGGGCAGCCACAGCTTCTGTGGGTAACCTGTGCTAGTGCCTTGCCATCCTCACAGGAAAGAATTTCTTCCTGATATCTAATTTAAACCTACTCCCTTTCAGTTTGAAGTCATTCCCCCTTGTCCCGTCACTCCACATCCTTGTTAAATGGTCTCTCTCTCCATCTTTCTTGGCTGCTCCCTTTCTGGTACTGTAAGGCTGCAACTAGATCACTGTGAGGCTTCTTTTCTCCAGACTGAACAACTCAAGTTCTCTCAGCCTTTCCTCCATCCCTCTAATCATCTTGGTGGCCTCCTCTGGACTCGCTCCAACAAGCTGATGTCATTGCTAGATACAGCATTGCAGGTGGGGTCTCACCTGAGCAGGGCAGAATCACCCTCCCTATATTGAGAAGAAATATTCTCACTCCTCTTGGGCAATTTTGCTGCCTTTTTTCCCCTCATGTTAATTTCCTGAACACATCTCTTGCACCCCTTAAGGTAACAATCTCGGCCGTTGCCTTGGTGCACCACGCTCTTACTACACAAGTTATTTCAAACAGCAAATTCCACCTTGAACCTGTTCACTCACACAAAAATTTAGAACTTCACACGAGAATATTTTGCTTGGAGGAAATCCAGGCCAGAAAAACCGTAACTTACCTGAGTACTTTTTTGTAAGGCTTGTTAGGGTCTCTGTAATACGGCACAATCCGGGGCCTGAAGTCCTCGTGGCCCGGGCCGGGCCTCCCCTCCCCTGCCTCGGGCGGAGCTCCACGGGCGGGCGGCGGGGGCGGCCCCGGTGCCAGACAGCGTTCCTCAGCCGCGCTGTGGCTCCAGGAGGCGCGCAGGAG
>NW_008238371.1:308182-335435 GCF_000691975.1 Corvus brachyrhynchos | reverse complement strand
CCAGTCCGGTGTCTGCCCCGCGTGTCCCAGGGCGGGGGGCCTGACTCTGTACGCTCGGCAGTGTCCCGGGGTGGGTGAATTGCGACGTTGATGTTCTGCTGGTGAAACGCCTCGGGCATGGGTTGCGCGGAACCGGGCGGCTCCAGTAGATGCCGTCGGGACCACTCTGCCCTGAGGCAGCAGGACACCCGCAGCCCCGGGGGCTCCGCGTGGGCCATGTGTGTAAAGGATGCCCGTGGCCTTTGCTTGAGGCATGGCAGTGTGAAGATGGAGGGGGCTGATGGTGTCTTCCCCCTCTCAGATAGACACTGCCTCGATCTTCTGGTGCTTGATGCCCAGACCTGTTTGGAGTTTTCTTTCCTGCTGCAGAAACCACTGTAGCGTCGGAATTAATTCTCTTCCTACTGCTATTGCTCTGACTCTCTGCTCACCTGTTTTTCTGAGACATACCTGGTTTGCAGAAACTAAGAGCCTGCCTCTAAAAGAGGTTTTGTTCCTGTTAAAGAGAGAGGCTTTGCCACAGGGAGCTGTTGGTCTTAAAGGAAATAAGCAGGTAACGCTTACAGAGAGTTTAATTTTGGGCCTTCCTTTAGCTCACCTGGCAGTCCGCAAGCTTCCTGCAGGCTCAGCCCGCGGTGCGCTGTGCCAAGGGGCGGTCGGTGTGCGGCACGGAGCCGCGGAAGGGCCGCTCCTGCCCGCGGGTGCCGAGCGCGCCTCTCCGCGCGCGGGGTCCGGGCTCCGGCCGGCCCCGGGGCACTCGGAGGCGCCGCGGGGACCCGGCCCGAGCCGGCCAATCGCCGCGCTCTGCCGGGGTTCATTTGCATGCCGCCTCCCTATTGGTGCGGGCTGGGGCGGGGGCGGGCCGGGGCCCCGCTGGGGCTCGGGGAGCCTCGGGACAGCGCTCTCAGGCTCGGGGTGGGGTTGTGCCGGTGTTCTGTGCAGGGCCCGGACTTGGACTCGATGATCCTTGTGGGCCCCTTCCGGCTCAGGAGATCATATGATTCTGTGTGGGTCGATACCGACATATTTCTTACTGAGCTATTTACACATGAGGGATAAAACTCCCTTGCCCATTTTTGCTCACCTGTTTCATTCCTTGTTGTCACTGCTCTGTGGCACTGCCCGAAGGGGTCCTGTATCAGTGCCAGTGACGTTTTTTGCTCCTTGGCTAAAGCATATTTGCCAGGGTGTTAATAGTGATTTTGCTGAGTGAGTGATTTTGCCAGGAGTGCTGGATGCTGACAGCCAGGGTGTCATTCCGTGCTGGCACAATCTGAAATCAGATCTGCCTGCCAAGATCACTAGTGCCGTTGGCTGCTTCAAAGGGCAGCATCTCTCACCGAGGAGTGAAGTTGGCCTGTGACAGAAGGTCAGCATGACAGGAAAGATGGTGGTGAGGCTCTGGTACAGGTGGTCCTGAGAAGCTGTGGCTGCCCCGTTCCTAGAAGTGTCTAAGGCCAGGTTGGACAGGGCCTGGAGCAACCTGGTCTAGTGGAAGGTGTCCCTGACCATGGCAGTGGGTTTGGAATAGATGCTCTAGAAGATGTAACCCAAACCATTCCAGGATTTTGTGATTCTATTACTTGCTTTTACTGTAGGAGGAAGGGAAGAGGGGAACGTGCAGATGGACATAGTAGCTTCTCAGAAAATTAGTAGGGACTGTTCCAATGCTGCTGCTTCTCTATTCTCAGCTTTCCCTTCATTTATTTGCTATTAAATTAATTTTCTGGTCAAGCCTTTTCTTAAGCTTGCAGGCAGTACTTTGTACATTCTATTCCTAGTCTAGTCCTTCCTGCCAGGGGGGTTAGTCCCATCACATTTAGAAAACTGGCTCACTGTTCTGGCTGCTCACTTAGTTCTGATGGTCCTGTTTTATTTAGATAACATTTAGATATTTAGCTGGTGGAAGTTCCTGCTAGACTGTATATATCCGCCTGCTAAGCTGAAAAGCTGAGTTTCATTGCATCTGGGTCTCCTCAACTCTTCTGCAGAAATGGGAGTTGTTTTTGTGGTCCTGGGCCTTTTGGTACAGAGGCTTATGGCTTCTCTCATGGTTGTAAATCAGTAACACTTCTGGTCTTCTCACATATAGAGGTGGACGCTCTTACAAAGGAGCTGGAGGACTTTGAGTTAAAGAAAGCTGCTGCCCGAGCCGTGACAGGAGTGCTGGCCTCCCACCCCAACAGCACTGATGTGCATATCATCAACCTCTCACTGACCTTTCATGGTCAGGAGCTGCTGAGTGACACCAAACTGGAGCTGAACTCTGGGAGACGCTATGGCCTGATTGGACTCAATGGGATTGGTAAGCTGCGGGGAAAGTGACATGGCTCCCTGGAGCTCGGTAAAGGTGTCATGCTGCTGAGAAGCTGGGCAGGTACATGTGGGAAGTGCTGGAAACCAGAAAGAGGACTGTTAGATGGACCTGGTTGGGACACAGCAGTTTCTGATCTCCCGTATCTCCACCCAGGAAGGGGAATTACTAGGATTGTTGATAGAAGCCTGAGATTGCATTCTAGATTTGGACTGTGCTTTTGATCTTGTTTCTATGGAGCATTGGCTGAGATGTCTGGGATCTGTTAATCTGCCTGATTCCTGTTTGCCCGATTTGCTTAGTAATGCCAGTAAACCCAATGCTGATGGTGTTGGCCAAAGAACTTGTACTGTATGGAGGAGTAGAAAGTGTGTGGTTTGGCCTGACTGGGAAAACAACTGTACAGTCCTTGGAGAAAGTGATGCTACATTGAGAGATGCAGAATATGGGTGTGATTGGAGGGGTGCTAGTAAGTGTGACCATCTAGTTTAACTTTCAGGAAAACCCAGGTTGTTTAGGGATGAGTGCATTATTTTCCTCAATGTTAGAAGTCTTTGGAATCTGGGATCCTGATACCAGCTGTCAGACCTGGTTAGACAGCAGAAAGTACAACAGAGATAAAGTTTCCCAAATCTGGGCAAGGGCTGAAATGCAGTGGTTTCCAAAAAGCTTCTTCATGTCCTGTCCCTGGGGTGGTGAGCCTTAGCTAGGAGGGCGGCCTGTCATAGTGAGGCAGTGGCCTCTCCAGTTCTTCTGGCCTCTTGGGAAAAAAATTCTTCAGGATTTTCTGAGGTTGGAAAGCTAAGGAATCACAGTGGGATCTGAGTGTATCTCATTGGTTTCACTGTGATGTTGTATCTCACTGAATCCAGCAATTAATTGTGATTATCTGCACACAGGGAAATCCATGCTTTTGTCGGCTATTGGGAAGCGAGAAGTGCCCATCCCAGAGCACATTGACATCTATCACCTGACCCGAGAGATGCCTCCCAGTGACAAGACCCCTCTGCAGTGTGTGATGGAGGTGGATACAGAGAGGGCCATGCTGGAGCGAGAGGCAGAACGTTTAGCTCATGAAGATGGTAAAGCTTCTCAGAGTCCCAAGGGACATTTTCTCCCGTTTCCTTCCCTACCAAAGAAAATTTGGGTTCCTTAGTGGAGTTTTCACATGTTGTGGTACCTCTTCCCCTCAGCTGCCTGTACTAATGGGCACGGATGACACTTCTTTGGATGAATTATTCCATGCAGCATCTTAAGAAGTGTCTCAGGCTTGGATATGGAGGGGGCTAAATAGGGGTAAAGCAGAGGGACTGTGAGGTTTCCATGCTGTGCAGCAGTGCAGCTGGGAGCCCTTTATAGGCGGAGGTGCTGACCGGCAGGCTCTCTTTCAGCGGAATGTGAGAAACTCTTGGAGTTATATGAACGTCTGGAGGAGCTGGATGCTGATAAGGCAGAAGCACGGGCCTCACGTATCCTTCATGGCTTGGGGTTCACGCCAGCCATGCAGAGGAAGAAGCTGAAGGACTTTAGTGGTGGCTGGAGAATGAGGGTGGCTCTTGCCAGGTGAGTGGAATAGTGCCTCCTGCCTCCTGTGAGAATGCCTGCCTGCTCCTGACTCTGCAGAACCACAGACACAGTTCTAAGAACTCAGAGCAGAGCTGAGAGGCTTTGGGTTACCCTGCACTTACCCTATGCTGTCATCTCCCCTGTCCTTGCAGAGCGCTCTTCATTCGGCCTTTTATGCTGCTGCTCGATGAGCCCACAAACCACCTTGACCTGGATGCCTGTGTGTGGCTGGAGGAAGAGCTGAAAACGTAAGCACAGAGGAGTTTGCTGCTTCTGTGGGTTGTGCTTTTCTGTCAGCATGTGAGCATGAACATCTTGCCAGCATGTAAGCAAGTTCTGCAGGAGTAACTGTATAGTTCTTGTGGGTGCATAACTGTGTTGCAGTATCAGTGACACCTGCTTTCTGCTATGTGACATGCTTGATGCAAAAGTAAAGAATTCAAAACAATCCCCTATCTCCCTGGCACTGAAGGAATGAGAAATGCTGGTTTGTACTCCCAGGTTAAAGGTGCTTCCTTGAAAGCCAGGAGCAGGCCTTGGCAGCCTGTGTACCAGCATTGTGTACCGTACCAGTAGTGTGAGATTTCCAGATCTGGCTCTCAGCTCATCTTCCTGCCCACCATTTCTCTGTTTTCACTGAACTGTAGTATCTGAGTGTGTTGGTTTCATCTTCTGCTAGTGTGTAAGGTGACTGGTTTTCATAGCAAAGGTAGAATGTCAAGGTGTAAGGCAAATACCTTAGGAGTAGTTAGGAAGCTCAGGTTATCTGGGGTATGCATTAAAAGAACTGTATTGTGAGAAGGGCTTTGCCTTTGCAGAGGTTTTTCCATCAGCTCTGTCAGTTGAACCTTTTGTGTCCTTGCTTTAGAAGTCAGGTGCTTTAGAAAAGAACTTTGAACCTCTTTTGGGGAGGCTTTAACCCCTCATTGTACGGATTTGGAGCGCAGCCAGATGCAGTGTGCCTAACGGATGGGAGTCTGTACTGAGAGGAAAGTAAGCAGCAAAGGTTGAAACGTCTTAGAAATGTGATGCCAGTGGAGTCAGCTGCATCAGTGGCACAAGTCACCTGCCACATAGGCAGCCAATTCTGGGCTTTTTGTGATAACAGGCAAAGACTATCTAGTGGTGCAGGGTGTTTTACTACAGTGAAAACTGTTGGCAGGATTTACTCACTGCAGTTGGTTGTAGCTGCTTTACTTCGGGTTTCCCCAGAGCATCTCCCTGGCTGTGACCTTTTTGTTCTTAATCTGATTGTAGGCAAGAGAAATCTGGTGCATATAAAGCCTTTGTCACCATCAGGGCCAACGAACAGGTTTTCTTTTCCTAGTTTAGTCTCTAAGAACTTGCATGGTGCCACAGGTTCAAGCGGATCCTTGTGCTGATATCCCACTCCCAGGACTTCCTGAACGGCGTCTGCACCAACATCATCCACATGCACAACCGCAAACTTAAGTACTACACGGTGAGTAGACAGTGCCCCATGTAACCAGCAGAAACAGGAGCTGTTCTCTGGGCACATCTGATGTTCCATGCTCTCTTTCCAGGGAAATTATGATCAGTATGTAAAGACTCGCTTGGAATTAGAAGAAAATCAAATGAAGCGATTCCACTGGGAGCAAGATCAGATTGCCCATATGAAGGTACCTGCTTAGCTGCATGAGCACCCTCCTACCCTTGTAGTGGGCATCCCTGCCCCTCCTCAACCTTATCACTGTGGCTTTTGGCTAACTCTTTTGTTGCAGAATTACATTGCACGATTTGGTCATGGTAGTGCAAAGCTGGCCAGGCAAGCTCAGAGCAAGGAGAAGACCCTTCAAAAAATGATGGCTTCTGGCTTGACAGAGAGAGTTGTGAATGATAAGGTAGGATCAGACATGGAATTGCATCTAGAGATCTGTATTTGAAACACAGACTACAGGAGCAGAAGGGTCTTTAGCAGACAGCAAGAATGGCTAACAGAGCTAGTAGCAAGAATGAGATACCCTTCCTGATGCCAAGGATCCCTGTACTCAGCATGGAGTAATGCTGAACAATGAGAAGAGGAGGAGGAATTTTCTAGGGGAGGGAAGTGGAGTTTTCATATCAATAAGACTATTTTGCAGATACAGAAATCAGAAAGGAATGCCTAGGGCTCATAGGAGATGGGAGAGGATGCTCAGTGCAGCTTTTACTTGTGTAAAGAGTACAAACCCACATTTGTTTCAAAGGGAAAGAAATAGGGATTCATTAGCCAGCAGATGAGATTGCAAGCAGCTCATCAGAATAAGTCTGAGTGAGTTGCAGGAGGGGCTTATAAAAAGTCACGATCTGGTGCCTTGGTCTACAGCTGATGTTGGTAGTGAGGCATGGTTACACCAGAATGACTGGGCTTTCTCGTGTTCCGGGGTGTCTCACAGGTGGATATTCTGTGTTAACAGACTTTGTCATTCTACTTTCCACCCTGTGGGAAAATTCCCCCTCCTGTCATCATGGTGCAGAATGTCAGCTTCAGATACACCAAGGATGGGGTGAGTATGGGAGTATGCATACAGAGATCACTTGTATTCCTGCCTTGTTTGGAAGTGGGAGACTTTTGGCTGAGCTTCCTGATGGGGCTGCAGTGTATCACTAATGGAACAAAGTTCTTGGCAGTGCTAATGCTGGGCCTGCTGGGGACAGAGCATTACAGGTGCAGTAGGGCGGTTCTGGAAACTGCTGAAAAGGCATAATATTTCATGGTTTTTGTGGTTTGCAGCCATGGATCTATAATAACCTGGAGTTTGGGATTGACCTGGATACTCGTGTAGCTCTTGTTGGACCCAATGGAGCTGGAAAGTCAACACTGCTGAAACTGCTCACAGGAGAGGTTTGCTCTGTACATTGTCTACCCTGCTCTGGACCTTTACTTTTGGGATAGTCTTCAGCAAAGCTGCACTTATTTGCCAGAGCACCCCCGTCAGGCCTTAGAAATCCTATAGTCTTGTTGCAATATAGGGCTTTTTCTCTCATATTATGTGTTCAGACTGCCTCCCCTGTGCCAGAGTAGAGATGGCTGGATTCTGTATTTCTGGCATACTGCAAGAGGAGAGGTTTCCCGGTAAAATGATTTTATCTTCCCCTTCCAGCTGCTGCCCACAGATGGGATGATTCGCAAGCACTCGCATGTGAAGATCGGTAGATACCACCAGGTACTCCCTACAGCAGCCCCCAGGGACAGAGAATGCTGAGAAAAAAGCTGTCAGGGATGAGAAATCTTGCCCCTCTAGTTCTGCTTCTGAGGCTTCTGCCACTGCTGCCTTTCTGTGTCTTGAGATGGGGGAAGGAACTGTTCCATGGAATGGTCTCCAGCTCATGTTCTTACTGGCTGTGGTCCTTCCTGTTCAGTCTCCCACCTGCTATGGTAGAGCTGGTTGCCTTGTTTGTGGTGGTGGACAAGCCTCCTATTCTGAAGCAGCACTCCTCCTGAAATGGAAATTATTCCCTAATAGTTCAGCACAGAGGCTGTCCTGTGGGTGGGATTATTGGCTCTTGTGTTCTGCCGCTCACCTGGTACCAGAGGGGTGTAACAGGGGTAGTGCTTAGGGCCATGAAGTAGTTGTCCTGCACAGCCTGAAGGTGACTTTTCTTCTCTGTCAGCACTTGCAAGAGCAGTTGGACTTAGACCTCTCACCCCTGGAGTACATGCTGAAATGCTACCCAGAGATCAAGGAGAAGGAGGAGATGAGGAAAATCATTGGCAGATATGGTCTGACAGGGAAGCAGCAGGTGAGTATGAGCTCTTGAGGTTTGCCTTTTGTTCATTAGGGGAGTAGAGGTTCTGTGTTTTCTGTTGCTCTACTGACACCTGACAGTGTGATACACTATGCAGCATGGTACACCACAGCATCAAAATGCTTTTTCCATCTCTGCCTTTGAAATTGGAGAAAAAAAACCAACTCGCGGCTCATGGGAACTTTCTTTGGATCACAGCAATTGGGTTGAATCACAGTGTGGGTTGAAGGGGTGACCCCCTCAGACTCCAGGTGAAAAGAAGACAAGTTCTGGTATAGTGCTAGACCTGAGCGTGTTTTAATTGTAACTTGAACTATTTTGCATCTCTCTTTATTTCTGAGATGAATACCAGGCAGAAGTACTAGAAGGTTCTCAGCTGTTTGTGGGGTCCACTTGGTTGAGACAAGAGAGTGGGCTCACCTATGGTGCTCTAAGTCCAAGAATGACATGCTCTTGTACGTGACACATCCTGTGTGTAACAGTTGTCCACATCGCTGCAGTTCAGCTTTGGTTTTTACATTGTTTTTGCCCATTTGTCACTGCAGAAGTTGAGAGTAGTTTGATTGTTGTGTTGGTGAATACCAGTCAGACAAATTAGCTGTCCTTACACACCTTTGGCACAAGCTGGGCCTTGCTGTGTATAGTCCTTCAGAAGCCCCTGGAATTCCCTTCTTCCCTGGCTGGGAGAAGCTTAGTGTAGGTATAAGGCTGACTGAACATTTGTCCTCTTGTGTCATGGAACTACATGGAGGCCAAGGTGGGAGCCAAATGGTTTGGGTCAGGGTGGCATGCTGTCAGGTCACTGCAGAGCAGCAAGCCATGTGTGTGTTGGGCAGGTGAGCCCCATCAGGAACCTCTCTGATGGGCAGAAGTGCCGCGTGTGCTTTGCCTGGCTGGCCTGGCAGAACCCTCACATGCTCTTCCTGGATGAGCCCACCAACCACCTGGACATAGAAACCATAGATGCACTGGCAGATGCTATCAACGAGTTTGAAGGAGGAATGATGCTTGTCAGCCATGACTTCAGACTCATCCAACAGGTAAGGACAGTTGTGAGTTTTGTCAGAGCACCTTTCTAACATTTTAGTAATTAAAACAAGGTCTTTTCAACTGACTGGCCCTTACTCATCCCAAAAAGATGAGTGAGTGAAGGAAAAAAAATCAGTGGACACGATACCTTTACTGTGTGCATATTAAACAATTACTGAGCTAGCCCAGGAAAACATTAGGTACTTAAAATAAAATAAAAACCGCCACAAATGTCAAGTGCTGATCTATCAGCTCTAGCTTTGGCTGCGAGTTCAGGTATGATTTTATTTTTCACTGTGATAGATCCAAGTAGTTCCGGTCAAGAACTACTTTTGTTTCAATTCCCAATTTAGCAAGAAAGGCTTTTCATCTTAGTCCATGAACAAAATCAGAAATACAGAGGGGCCTAGGATTTTCAGTTCTAACATCTTGTATAAATTATGTGGAAAACACCAGGGAAGATGTTTCTCTGTACTTTTCTTGGGTAGTCGAAATGTGGAAGTTATCAAACTTTTCCTGCCAGACTTCAGAGAATAGCTTTTAGTTAACTTTTTAATTTTGGTAAGATTATAAAATTCTGTACTGCAAACCTCTCTCCGCCTCCCCCTCTGCCTCCTCTTCCTCCTTGTTTGTTTGCTCTCAGGTCGCACAGGAGATCTGGGTCTGTGAGAAGCAGACAATCACCAAGTGGCAAGGGGACATCCTTGCCTACAAGGAGCATCTCAAGTCGAAGCTGGTGGATGAGGACCCACAGCTCACCAAACGGACCCACAACGTGTGAGCTGAGGAGCCCCAGCCCGTGTTCTCCGTGGGGCTGGCGGTGGCCATGTAACTCACCTGCCCGCCGGCAGGAGCGGAACTGCTGCTCCCTCTGGCTGTGTTCTAGGATTGCTGCAATACTGCTTCCCCTCGACTTGCCTTGCACCTCTGTGTCTGGACAGAGCTGTTCTCTCCTGATCTGGCTACGTTTGGGCAACTGTTTCCTTATTTAGACAATGTCCCATCTGAGCCAGGCCTTGGAATCTATTGGCTTGGGGTCACAACAGTGGCCGTCGGGGTGTCCAAGTGGCAGTGATACACAAGTGGAGACCCCAGCCCAGCTTCTGCCTCTTGCCTCCCAATTTCTGCTTCAGTTTAGATACTTCACTTCAAACTCCTCTGGCCTTGGTTTGTTTTTAACTATTATTTAACAGTGTAATTAACAGATCTGCCCGAGAATCCATCAGTCAATAAAGAGAGAAGAACAATGTTGTCTTGTTTTGTGAGCCATGGTAGCTGGGGTGTGCTGGGGTGAGTCAGCAAGTGCTAAGCTTTGAGTGAGGATCAGCCCTTCCTGCTTAATGTTCAGTTCCTCAGTACAACCAAAGCTGTGGCCAGAACTTGAGACACGTGAAGTGGTGAGTACTGAGCTGTGGAAGCAGTGAGCAGGGTCCTCAGACTTGGGGCACCTCTGCTCAGACAGTGAACACTGGGTTTCCGGTGAGTCACAGAACAAGCCATGGATACTTCTGTTGTAGATGGTGACAGACACAACTTGAAAGTGTTCTGAAGATCAATTTTAGAGAGAGAACATAGATCTGTGCAACACCAGTGTGTGTTCTCACCAACACAGTGGCTCAGGTGTGTCTTTTTGCTTCATTTTGAATTGCCTAATAATGAGACTCAATAATGTAGGAATTTTGGACTACAAATTCCTTCCTTGTTCCTTGCAGGTTTAACTAAAGACTAATCAAGTGAAGCTGAACTTTTATTTTTGTTCTCAGTAACAGATTTTTGGAAAAGTTGGTGTTCAAACCTCACCCTGAGCCACAGAACCTTGAATAAAACACATTTATAATTTATTATTAAAACAAAGGGTACTGAAGAGAAAGGTAGCAAATCAAACCTAATAACTTTTTTTGATCATGAGTCATCATTTTAATTACTACTGGCACATGAGAGTGGCAACACTGGTCACGGGAAAGGTTCATGTAGCCCAGCAGCCTGTCCAGCAGCACATGTTGCTGGGTGAATGGAAGGACAGGACAAACGAAGGAGTTGTGCTCCCATGCAGTGCATTCTTTGGTGCCAACTGACTGGCTTTGACTTTCAGTAGAGTATTTCCTTATTTTTCTTTCCCAAAGCACCCATCCAAGTTGTGACTGCTGCTGTATGTCATCCATAGGACAAATGTCACAACGCGAGCTGCTTCCAGTAGATCAAGTGGGACCTTCAGGTTTTTCACTGGTTCTGGCAAAGATCTGAGACAAGAAAAAAAATGCTTTCTGGGAAAATAATGCCAATTAGTATAAATGCTTCCAAGTTAGTCTTGCAGAAAGGTGTAGATGGCAGTAAATGTCACTTGGATGAATATCTTACAGTGGAGGATTTGGAAGTTACCGGGTAGAGCGAGGGAGTAAAACTCACAGGGAAGTGATTACTCAAAAGACTGATGGGTCACAAAAGTTAAACAGTAATAGATTAATGCATGTGTGTTCTACTCTCTAGGTTGTAGGAAGTGTTGATGAGTTGGAAAAGGTTGTGAAGTAGCTCTGAGAATGGTGAGGTCAAAGAGTCCCGACTGAGGCTAGAGCTGTTTGTCATGTGCTTCTTTCCTAACCCAAGATTTGGCAACAATTCGTTTCACTACATTTCAGATCTGGTGGTAATAAATGCAGGATACAGTCTTACGCTGAGTTCTTTGGGAATGGTAAATCCTGAGAATGGCCTGGGGACACTGGGATGACGGCCAGCATGATGGGCAGCAGTTGGAGCATTGTAGCTCACGGAGCCAAGATGAGTGCTGTTACTGTCTGCTGCTGCAAAGAGAGAGGAACTTCTGGGGTGCAGACACGTCTCTGATGTATAAACAAGGACCACAGCTACATGTTTAAAGCAAAAGCAGCTGTAGCTGCACTAGAGGTCACAGTAGGCTAGGACTTGTAAAATGGAATGTATAAACATGCTTTATCAGCCTTGATTTAACCTCACTTTGTCCCATGGTGATAGTTTTTTGGGCGGCGCTGAAGCAGCTGTGGCAGACAAATGTCCTGGAGCACTGATTTCAGGGACAGCCACAAGCTGGGGCAGTGGCACTTCAAGCTGTTTCAGCTGGGAATTTTCTGGTTTTGCAGAAAAGGAAAACTATAGATAAATTACAAGAATTGCCCCTTAGTTGCTAGGATGGTCATTTCTGTAAAAGAAGTGACCCAGTGCCTGCACAGTCACTCTTGCCTGTTACCCAAAAGTAAGGTTGGCTCTAACACAGCCACAGGCAGAAGTGGCAGGTGCAGGCTTGTGGGATTCCCTTGTGTATGTGCTGCAAGTAGATCCATACACCAAAAAACCAAAAACCTAGTGCAAAGCCAGCACTAGGATGAGTCAAGCCCAGCACACAGCACCGTGTACAGCCTCTAGCACATCCAGTCTAAGGAAGCAGATGGTAATTCTCCAAACCTGAGAGTTCAAATCTGATGGTACTGCTCAGTGGATGAGCCTCCATCCTTGGTGTGTAAAGGCTCCTTGTGCCTAATGCTGAGTGACCAGTCGCTGCTCCTCCCGCCAACGGGCTCCCTTCCAACTAAATGGGTTTTTTTCAGAAAAAAACAGCTGTGTGTTTATCACTGTGTAACACTGTATCACAAGCACGGTGGCAGCTGGGGAGGGATACAACAGCCCCCAGCTCCTTCAGCCCAAGAGTCCCCTTGTGCTGTGACCTGAAACCGAGATAACACGGCTCCTATTACAAGGAGGGTGGTGGAATGTCCCTCTGAGGGGGGAGACCCGTACTGTCCCTTGACAACACATGGCCCCTTACAAAGCACAAGTGCTGATGTCCCCTGGTCCTCCCTCCCAGTATTAGTCACTCCTGTTTCGAGAGGATCCCACTAACACATATCTTCACAAGCCCATTCTCCTTCACAAATGCACTGACATGATCATTCCAGCCTGTCCTGCCTGATCACTAATGTTTCAGTTTCTGGGAGCAAGACCTCACTGTGGCACTGACCCCCCTTGTCACTGTGACAGGTATTTGCACTAGGGGAGGGTGATCAGGTGCCTCCCCATGAGGACAGGCTGAGAATAAAACAATTCAGTGAAACACTGTGGGCTGCACAAGCAGTAGCAGAATCACTGACTGACGAGTAGGTCTCCCAGGCTCACTCTTTGGAAGATGTAATTTGCTCAGGATGTGCCAGTACGATGTGTATACCTGAGCAACAGACTCTACTTGGCAGCACAAAGACCCCGGTGTGTTCCCCCACCAAACAAGCATACTGGCATCACCCTTCTATGAAATGGCTGTAGTGGTGTCTGCTGAAAGGTTTCCTTTTCTCCCCAAAGCGCAGAAAACTCTGTTTTGTTCATGTCTCTGCTGTGTTGCTGCACGTTTTTCCTGGCTAAGTCTAACTCCTGTGTCACATTTACCCTCATTAGTGTAATCTTGGTTTCTGTCCATACTTGGGGTGTCAGCCCTCCACTGCCCCCCATCCTGGCATTCCAGGCCCTGTTGTGTGCAGCAGGTGGGATCCCAAGAGCAGGCTAGGTAGCAGGGGAAATATGGCTGGTAGGGTGTTTACGATGCCATCATTTCATCTCAGGCCCAATGCTTCCTGCAGTTACTGAGTTTCCCCTGATGGCATTACCTGTTCCATAGCATAGACGTGATCCCATTTGATTCTGGAGTACCTTGAGTACTCCAATTCACACCCTTGCACCAAAGCAAGATCCCTCCTTTCACCAAACCCCTTTTGGACCTGGGAATGGCTCTTCTCTGGTAATTCTGTCTCCTGTAAATTGGATGCTTCTGCCCTTGCCCCTCTTTGCCCAGGTTACACTCAAACTTCTCAGGTCTGAAAGTTTAGTTGAATCTGTCACTTCCAAGCTCCTCTCAGGCCAGCTGCTCTTCATTTAGTGGAAAGTGGTATCATCAGCCACAGGTGTGTAGTTGTCCTGCTCCTTGGGGGCTGCACCTGAGGCAAGTTAGGTTCTGCTGCCCGTGCTATATAACCAGCCCCACGGCACTTGCTCATTGGTCTGTTGGAGGTTAAGATGAGTTCAGAACCTTTGAAGAAAGAGGATCATGCTGCTACCTCTGGGGACAAAAGATCTAAGAGGAAGCCTAAGAGAAAGGAAGCTTTTTCAGTATATATCTATAAAGTACTGAAGCAGGTGAGTAAATGTTTCTTTTCTGCTAGAAACTGCTTTGTGCATAAAGTAATTTCTGCCCCTTGCATGTTAACACTATAAAGATTAAGGGAGAAAAATCTGGGTTTCTAGAGAGATGGGGAAAGAAAAAAAGTGTAAGTGGGTACAGGAGAGCCCCAGCTGAAGCTTAGAAGTTGAGGAGGTGGATTCTAGGGGTAGTAGAGGTAGATCTAGAGCAGAAGGTGTTTGCTAGAGAAAATGAGCTCTGGTGCACAGCTCTGCCTGAAGAAGTAATTGCACTGAAGTCAGTATGGCAGAAACAGCTGCTTCTGGCCCTGTGAGTAGGTGTCTGGTGATTTTTGATGGGGAGATGAGAGTGTTTTTGGAAGTGACCATGAGTTTTCTAGGCTACAGTTGTCAGCATGAGTCTGTAGACAGGACTTGGAGACTGGAGTATTTCTACCCCTCACAGCCATGTTTTCCATGGGGATTGTGAGGAGGCTTCTGCCAGTGTAATCCCAAAGCTTGTGTGGCATTATGGGAGCCTATACTGAGTTTAAAGTGGCCCATGACTTGGAAACCCTTAGGGCGGCAACTACAGGTGTTTTTGGGGTTAGAGTGCCCTGTCTGGAATGGGGCTCCCACTCCTTCCAGGGTGATGGGTGTGTGAGATGGTGTTTGGTTACCATCTTGTAGGTGCACCCAGACCTTGCCATCTCCTCCAAGGCCATGAGCATCATGAACTCCTTTGTCAACGACATGCTTGAGCAACTGGCCTCGGAGGCCTCACGCCTGGCCCAGTACAGCCACCGTGCCACCCCCCCCAGCCGTGAGGTGCAGGCGGCTGTCAGGCTCCTGGTGCCCGGCGAGCTGGCCAAGCACGCAGTCTCTGAGGGCACCAAGGCTGTCACCAAGTACACCAGCGGCAAGTGACCAACTGGACCCCAGTGAAACCAGCCTGAGCCTTGCTGCTTCTCTTACAGGAGTTGGTATTTGGTCTTACTCAACTGAAAAAGCAAAAAGTCTGCCTTTAAATAAAGAAATGCATAGAAACCCAGATCATGTGTTTAATCTTTGCATCACAAACTGTGAGGCAGTTTAAACTATGGCCATGGGGATTGTTTGGTAGGGCTGGAAGAATAGCTGCTGTTTGAAAGCCACCACATACAACTAGGAGCAGGGACCACAGGGTGTGCCTGGGGAAAGCTGGGTCATTATGGGAAGCATAGTGGTTCTCTGAAGTTCTCCAAACTCCTTACTATAGCTTTCAGATTCCTGACTGCTTAAAAACTTCTGTTGCCTCTGACTTTTCTGCTGTCCTTCAACTGCTTCCTAATTTTGGTGGGTCTTTCTGCCCAAGTTATCAGTTTATGCTGGTTAGAGTAAATGCTAAATCTCTCTGGGTCAGTAGAATGAAGTTAGCAGTGGGTAAAGGGTTTTTCTAACGTTTGTAAGCTATTTTCAAAGCTGTTGTTCTTTGTTTGGTTTTCTTTGTTTTTCTGGTGGGCTGTGGGAATGAGTGTGAGTTTTTCCTTGTTAGCTGTTTTTGTGGTTTGTTCTTGCTGTTGTTTGGTTTGGGTTTTGTTGTTTTTGTTTAGTTTTTTTTCTTCTGGTGAAAACTTTCTCCTTTTCTGGGAGAGGCAGAACCAAAGCAAAATGAGCTTCACTAACAAGAAAAACAAACTCTTTTCTTTCTAGACATGTGGCCATCATCTCTACTTGCTTTCAGTGGTTTTAAAGAGAACTTTATTTTGCAGGGCTCTCAGCTGGGCTAGGACTGAGTATGCTGTGTTCTGCCTTGGACCATTGTGTTAATGACTGGCCCTTGCTGCCTTTCCTTGTATCCCCAGGTGCTCACTACAGGAGGGATCCAGGGCTCTGAAGGGAGCATGAGCACATTCTGTCTGTCCACATGGACCCTGGGCAACCCACAGGGCTTAGTCTTGTGTCCAGACACGACCCTGTGATGGATGGCTTGGCTGCCCTGTAAGCACAGCACCTCCTTGGTATGTGTGGGGCTGTCCTGGGCTCCTGCACAGAGGTGCTGCCTCAGGGTCTGTGGTGGAGTGAAGAAAAGATGTGGCTCATGTTCTGGGTTGAGAAGTGGTGGAGATCACAGAATAGTTTCAGTTGGAAGGGACCTTAAAGCCCATCCAGTTCCACTTCCCTGCCATGGGCAGGGATACCTTCCACTAGACCAGGTTGCTCCAAGCCTTGTCCAACCTGGCCTTGAATGCTTGGGACATCCATAACTTCTCTGGACAACCTGCTCCAATGCCTTTTGCCAGCTTCATGTTGAGACTGGATGCCTGGTTCTAATGTCTTATCTTCACAGTATCAAGGTAGGAGTACCAGGAGGAACCAGAGCTGTGTTAAGGTCCAAGGTGACAGTAAGTGGGGCAGTCCTGGATTTCACAAGCTTGTGAGGTGCTGCTGAGTCTCATGAGCTATGGAGCTGTGACAGATGCTGATCTCTGATGGGGGTCAGCCTGGCTCGGTAGAGTATGGGCCAGACAAGGCGTATGTGATGCTTCTAGGGAGAATACAGGAGACAGCAGCATTGAGCATCTTGCCTTCAGCTCCATCCCTGCTGCTATAGAGTGGGGCTGGCTGAGGGAGGGAAGAGGCTGTACTGGGTGTCCTGTTTCCTTTTGGCTGTAGGACAGCACTGAAGAGCAATCTCTTCATTGTGTCTGGCCTGCAAGCCAGAACTGGACTTGAGCAGAGGTGTGGGTTGCAATTCTTTTCCTCTCTCTAACCTGTGTGGTGGCTGTGCTGTGGGAAGAGGCTGTGTGGCTGGTGCTAGAGGCAGAGTGGCTGCAGGGATGCTCAGCTGCATGCATGGATTGAAGGCAGGAGAGTCCAGCCAAGGAGTGAGATGCTGAGCAGGCTCCATTTGCATCAAGCAGGTGAGCAGCTCATCTCCTTGCTGAATCTGTTCTATTGCTCGCTAGGCCATGTCTGCACTTGTGTTCTGATCTGCTTAAGGTGAAGAGAGGCAAGTTTTGCCTTGATCTATAATTGTGGAAAGGAGTTATGTTCTAAACATACCTGAAAGTGAGATTAAAACATAAATGAGATTAGATGTTGGGATACAAAGCAATAATTCAACTTTTTTTTCATAAAGGAAATAGAAAAGAAGGAAAATGCCAAGAATAATTATGAAAAGCACAGGAAAGGGGCTACCACCAGCACGGGTCCAGAGCTGGCTTGTAGAGTGCAATGGGGGAGACCTGTGTTGGGTGCGATGGGGCTTTCCCAGGTGAAGTCCCTCTGAGAGCTGACAAGCAAGCCAGAGAGGCAGCAGAGCCATGGCAGCCAGGCCAGCAGAATGGGGCATGAAAGGCCTCAAAGTAGCAGCCAGGACAGCAAAGGCAAAGACTTCAACACTCTGTAGATTTTGCAGCCCCTGTGGCAAGTTAGGCACTTGCTTATAGAGGGTGTTGAAAGCGGCAATATCACATGCACCTCGTAGCAACAGCAGATCTGCGGAGAACTTCATCTTTGCTCGCTTAATTTTCATTGGCTGCTTGTTGGTATCTGGCGAAGTTTGCCTGATGTATCAGAAGTTTATTACTTCGTTGCCTGATCTATCAAATACAAGCTCTTTTAATGACCTTCCAAGAGCGTGCCTCATTTTCTAAAATCAAGCAGTCTCTGGTTTTTGTTGGATGCAGTTCAAAACTTTAACTTTCAAACATTTATGTTTGAGGAGGCAATGGAGAAACATTCCTTGCTTTTTACTCGTTCACTACAGCTTACTCCCCTTTCCAGCAGCTCTCCCAGCTGTGGGATGTGCAGCCATGCTCTCTGAGGGATGGGGAATGCTGAGGAGCAGCCTGGAGTTGCAGTTCTCCTCCTGCCCTGGAGATGGGTCTCTCTGACTACCTGATCTCGGATCCATTTCTGCTGCATGGGCAGGAGCCCCGCGCTACCCAGCTCGGAGCAGGCTGCCTGGGGGCCTGGAACTTTCTTCTCCAGTACCCTGGCTCTCTTGGCAGATACGTGGCTGGCTGCGTGGGTAAGGTGCTGATTTATGGTGAAGCGAGTGGCTGTCTCCTGGAGATGTCTGATAGAGCATCGAGCACCGGGTGAGCCCCAGAGGAGTGAGGATTCAATGGGGTAGGTGCTTGATTCTCCAGTACTCCACTTCTGCATCCTGCTTCATGTCACACCCCCTTTTTCACCCTCATCCCCAACAAAGACTTGAAGAATGGAGTTGGAGATTGGCCTCACATTCTTCTTACTAGATCCTTGCACTTCCTTAGAGCTGTGACAGGTAGTGCAGATGCACTAAGGCTGAAGGAGGGAGGCTGCTCTTGGAATGAGGGAGTTCTTCACTGAACCTGCCCACATTTCCCATGTGGGGGTGGGTTAATCTCTTGCTGTGCAGGGATTCTGCTGCTTGTTTCCCCAAAGTAAGTTCCCATGGAGCTGCCCTGGGATGCCTGCACGGGATGTCATAGGTGGTTGTCTTTTCCTGGGGTTCACCCTGTATTTAGTTGATTAGCTTTGGTGAGCACCATGCCTCAGCTCAGCTGCTTTCAGGCTGGGCTTGTGGCTCCATGCCCTTGTTGTAGTGGATCCAGTGAGATCTAGGGGAACTTGCTTTTAGGTTCTGCCACCCAGTGGGGATTCACAGGCCACTGGCCACTGTGAGAACAACTCAGAAGTACTCAGGTTACACTAAAAGCAAAACTTGGAGCCTGTGCAGGCTCTCTTCCAACGTGTCTTGGGGCTGCCTTGCTCCATGTGAGTCTGTCCAGGTCTGCCTGTGTCTTTGCAAGTCTCACAGCAAGTTTTTAGTACTGCAGCACTGTCATGTTACATGTCCCTGGCCCCACAGCTATGTTCTTACTAAGCTATGCATGTCTGTGGGCTAGAAGCAACTAATTTTTTTTTTTTGCCCATTATTCAACCTCTCAAAAATAGCACTGTAGTGCTGAATGAGCATTCATGAAAATATCATCAATGGCTGTGTTCTGCTTTCCTTTCTGTAAGGGAGCAATGGCTTAAGAGCATGTGCTCTTTCTCTCAAGGTGGAGGATCATGAGGCAGAGCATCCATGTGGTCTGAGTGGAGCAGGTTTGAGCGGAGGGAGGTTTTTGGGCAGTGGAGGCTGGCAGCAGTGTGCAGACCTGTGTGTATTCTTCTTCCAGTGTTGTGGCCCTTGGCAGCAGTGTTGCCAGTTGGCTGCTCCGGTGCATCGTTAGACACTGTTCCAAACAGCAGAGGCAGGAACGGTTCAGCGGTTCAGCACTCGGAGGAAAATGAGCTGGTGATGGATAGCCCTGGTGGTGCCAAAGCTGTTAAAATATAAACTTCTGATGTGCAGCTGGAGTTCCAGCAATGGACTCTTCTCTCTGTGCTCAACTGCTAGTGTGTGGGGATGGTGCTGGTCTGTGTCACCTCCCTTCTCTGTTTAGTCTGAGGTAGGCTGTTGTCTCTGAGCACTGGTAGCTTGTGGCGGCCTTAGAATCCCTGCCTGGAGGAAAGGAGAGGGCTGATGATCAAAGGTCAGGCAGGCACTCCCCCATCAGCAGATACACTGTTGTCTGAAGCTCTGTCATCCCTAATGCTGCCACTGCTGTAATGGGACCAAGTGTCCACTGCATCCTTGCAGCTGTCTCCCTGTTCTCCCCAGCAAGGGTTGCTACAAACAGTTTGTTTCCTTGGGTTCTTTCTCTCTTTTCATGCTCTGTGTGCTCTGGATTCTTGGATGTAGCCAACAATAATGCTGCTTTCTTCATCTCCCCTGGCTGGGATTGTGCTTGGGGGTGTGGGAGGTATTCAGACTAAGTGAAAAAGTAAATCTTAGGTTGTAACCATAACTTCCAGAGCCATATACAGGGGGTCAGGAGGCATCCTTGTTCTCATGTCCTCTCCCTGTGTAGCCCAGTATTACTTGCTGCCAAACTGGGGAGAGACAGAAAGACATGCTGTCTGGTGAGGTGCTCCCTGACATGGAGCCCTGGGGCTGACTTGCAGTGCCCCTGGTGCCTGGGGACTGCTCTGGGGCTGGAGGTCTCTGGGGTGGGGACAAAAGATGTGTTCTCATATAAGCAATGTGCGTCGGCCTGGGCTCAAGGCAGGTACCAGTGGTGTCCTGTTTGGCCTCCAAGGAAGAGGAGGAGGATGCTTCCATGTGGCCCCATGCAGGGTGTGGGGCTGGAGAAGAGGATGACATGGGCAGAGTGGCCCCATGAGGAATGGCTGCTGCAGGCCACACGCCGTTTTCCCATTAGTGAGTGTTTAGTTCAGCGTTTTAAATAATTGTGTCCTCGGAATGATATTTAAAATCCATTTGGGAGGCAATGAGGCGGGAAAGTGCCTGTGCCATTGTGATGACGCTGCGCAGGCCGTGCCACACATGCATATTACAAACTCGTTACAGGCTCGTTTCCACGCATGCTGCTCCCTCCCCACACAACCTCATTCTGAGGCTTGGAATGCATCTCCCCCACCATGGCTGCAGTGCTTGGCCCTATGGAGACATTTATTTGACAAAACAGACATGGTGTCCTCTGGGACGAGAGATAAGGCACAGCCAGGTCATGGCAGTTGGTTACAGTCTGAGAGAATAGAGGTGAGTGGGGCGTGCCTGGTGATGGGACTGTTGTTCAGGTGTCCTGGCCTTCACCTGTGCTCACTTTCTGACCAGCCCTTGGACTTGTGTCACTGCAGGTTCCAGACCCTGAAGCCCCAAGGTTTTTCAGCTGCTGGGCTCTGGGCACTGTTGGAGGAGTTATGTCAGCTATCCTAGGCTGGCTCTGAAGCTGAGGACAAGCCTGAGCTCTTGGATGTCCATGGGAGATGCATGAGCCAGAGGGACCAGGTGTGAGGGAGCCAATGAAGCAGCAGCAGTGTCAGCAGTGGTTCTGTGGCAGCTGGTTACTGGCTGGTTGGGAGAGCAGCCTTGCTGCTCTTTCTGTTCCTCTCTGGCTGCTGTGTGGGCACCCTCTGCTGTCCTCTCAAGCCATGCAAGATTGAAATCCTGTGTGGGAGGACAAGGCTCTTAGTACCACTTTATCCTTGTCCTGTTGGCCTTGGTGGCATGAGCAGTATTTAGTCTTTATCCTCTTCTTCCTGATCATGTTCAGGCCCTCCTAGCCAGGGTCCCAGCTGTGGTTTTTCTCTGTGCTACCTTGTGACCAAACATTAGTGGGGTGAGGGTGAAAGCCCCAGGTGTACTTAAGGACATGTTGGGTTCTGTTGCTTCTGTCTCTTTGCTCAGTGACCTGGCTGGCTGCTTTTCTGGGTGGGAAATGGATAGCTATGACATCTTTTTCTCTGCCTGCAGCTGAGGGCCCTCAGTGTCCTCAATGTCCCTGTGGACTTTCCTACTTGGCAACTGTGGGTGCTGGGCTTGGAGGTGCTGAAGGTGGCTGATTGTGTTTTGTGGGTTTGGGGGGTTTTTTTTGTTTTGTTTTGGGTTTTTTTGTCTTTTTTTTTTTTGGGTGGGTTTTTGTTTGTAACTTTGGGTTGGTTGGCTTGCCTAAAGTGGTTTGAGGTGTTTTTTTTTTTTTTTTTTTTTTTTTTTTTTTTTTTTTTTTTTTTTTTTTTTTTTTTTTTTTGCTGTTAGCCATGGGCATGGGAGAAAATGTCCAAGGGTAGCTGGTGCAGTCAGGAACATGGAGCCCCAGGTCTGTGAAATGCTGAGTGTGAAGACGTTGCCTGCCCTTGGCCAGCAGTGGGTCATGGGGTGAGGCACAGCTGCAGTCAGGGCATTCCTCCCAGGGGCCTTTCCTGGTCTTGGGTGCACGAATAGTGCTGAGCATGAGGGGTTAGTTAGGCATTCTATTCCCATGATAGCATTGGTTTCAGTGGTAGGAACAGCAGAAGTTTTAAAGACAGGTTGGAGAGGAACTAGGAGCTCTTAGATTCTCCTTTTCCTCATGTCTTAGGGAATCCAGACTTCCTGTACTCAAAGTTCCCCAAGTCAGGGCTATTGCACTGAGCCCCGCACCAGGCTGGAGGAGACTCTGTGAAGCTTGAATGTGGATTCCATGGAGGAGCTGGAGGTACAGGCACTGCATCCTTCAGGAAAGCAATGTGCTCCCAGTCCAGCACCAGTGGGATGCTGCAGGTGCTCACTGGCACAGAACAGCTGTGCTGTGGCAATGGGAATGTTTGGCATCATCCCAGTCTGGTTCATGGGACCCTCTTCAGCTTCAAGGTTCTTACATAATTGTTTTCTCTGCTCTGGAAATAGCTGTCAAAAGGAACACAAGCAGAGTCTGGCTCCCTGTTTGACCAGCACCTCCAGCCACACCACAAAGAACTTGATCAAAATTTGGGACCAGTGTGACAGGATAATCTGTGTTGTACAAGCTGCTTTTCTCAGGGCTACCTCTCTGCCCTTCTGTATCCTGCCCAGCCCTGTGGGCAGCCAACCTTGCTGCCCCAGGGAAGGGGCTGATTCCCAGAGCAGTGTGTGGTACTTGTGAGGGTCTTTTGGTCCCTGTGGAGTTGCCTGTGGGGAACTGGAAGTGCCCTGTCCTTAGTCTCTTATGACTTCAGACACCGAGTCTGATCCAGGCCTTTCCCAAGCTCCCCCTCACCCACCTGCCTCCCTGCCATGGTTGACCCCACCTTGCTCTGCCTCTTTCTCAGTGGGAGCGCCCTGAGGAGCAGGAGCTCTCTGCAGAGCAAACAAGCACAAGGAGAGGGTTCCAGGCTGCCTGCCACTCCTCTCCTTTGCCTAGTCTGTGCTGGTGATTGCACCTAGCAGCTGAAAATAAGCTCTTGGAAGAAGGGGAGGTGGTGATGAGGAGCTGCCAAGCCAGGCTATTTATACTGGGTGATTCAGGCCTGTGCCTGAGTCCAGCCAGATGCAGGGGAGCTGGAACCCAGGAGCAACCTGCAAAGGACAAACCCTTGAACGAGAGGCTCTTTGCTGCGATAGCTCGTTCACTGTGCAGCTCAGATTTCTCAGGTTAGTTACCTGTGATGGACTGCGCCTTCCCTCCCCGCTCTGCCACGCGTTTGCTGCAGCCGGACCAGCGGAAGTATTCTCACAACGTGAGGTCCCAAGACCACCACGGTGAGCACAGCCAGAGCACAGAGAGCTGGGGGTACCAGCACAGCCGCCTGGAGCCACTGGAGTGCCGAGATCTGCTGGTCCAGAACGCACTCTTCACTGGAGACCTGGACATGGTGCAGAAGTACTTCACCAAGAGCGCAGCCATCAATCTCATCATTGAGACCAGGGGCGATGTGCTGCGCTGGACTAGCACTAAACGTGGTGGGTATGCGAGACTGGGACGTGGGGGGGATAGTATGTGCCCAGGGTGGGGCCCAAAGATAGGGCTCAGGCACCCAAGAAAAATGTTGAAAGGAATGTCTGGTGGTGGAAGAAGGACTTGGGAAGAACAGCTTTTGTGTGAGGAAGGAGGTTTCCAAGGCTGTAGAACAAATAGTAGCAGGCTTGTTGAAGGTGGCATGAGGCAGGTCTACTGGAAAATAATGAGAATAGAGCCCTTGGAAGAGTTGCTGGAGAAACACATTCTCAGGACTGTCCTGTTAGAGATTGCTGGGGTGGATGTGAAATATGTGGGAGGTGGGGAGAGTGCATGGGTGAAAAGGCATCAGAATGCTGTTCTGTTCCATGGGATGGATTTGACAAGGGGGGCAGAAATCCAGTCTACCAGAAAGATGGTGGAAGTAAACTTTCCTGAGTGACAGGAGGTAGGAGCTGATCATCCTTGGTGTTTCCTTCCATCTGTACATCTCACTGTACCTTGTCCAGGCACATCCTGGGGCTACCACACATGCTTCCACACACTCTGGTCCCTTTTACTTACCTTCTTGTCAATGTCACCTGTGAGCTTCTCAGTAAACACTGCAGCTGGTGTGTTCAAGGGAGAGGTGTGCTGAGCAGCCTGGATGTGCCCTTGTTCTTGCTGCTGTCAGTTCGTGATGTGGTGCAGGCAGACTCCCAGAATTTAAGAGTGTCAGGTGTGGAAGGGCTTTAACTGTACCACCCTCCTCTACAGAAGGCTGGTGGCAAAAGCCACCCATACCAGAATGGAAGAGCTGTTGATGAGACTGCTTTCCCAGAGGAGCAGGCTGATTGTCCCAGTGCTTAGTCAGATGACAGTGTTTTGTGGGGATCCACTGCAGCAAGAGACAAATAGGGTGTGTGGGCTTGCAGATGCATGTGCTGCTACTTGTGAGTGGTGAAGATTATTTACTGAATTGCAAGCTTTGTACAACCCGGGTTTTGAACTGTTACAGTCTACTTAGGAATGAAATCACTAAAAGTATTGCCCTTTGTGTAACTGAGACCATTTGTCAGTAAAATATGAACTGGGTGTTGTAACTCCTGTCTTATGCTAGGCTGGCAGACACTGGAACAGCCAGTATCTCTGCTTGTAAAGGTTTGTGCCCCAGAGAAAATGGAACAGACAGTGTAAAACAACCTCATGCAGAAATTTCTCTTATCAACAAAGTTTCAAGACATGAAAACCCCAACTGAACAAGATCATTCATCAAACACAGAGCAAAAATGTGCTGCCAAATTTATCAGATAAGGGTACAGAACAAAAACCAAAACA
This sequence comes from Corvus brachyrhynchos, assembly GCF_000691975.1. Taxonomy (NCBI): domain Eukaryota; kingdom Metazoa; phylum Chordata; class Aves; order Passeriformes; family Corvidae; genus Corvus; species Corvus brachyrhynchos. Next base: position 311,093 of record NW_008238371.1, on the reverse strand, counting down.
AACCTTCATGCTCCATGAGGCTTGCCTCTGTATCTCACTGACCGTGCAGGGACAGGTTCTTAGAACTGACTCAGTGACCTTAACAGTAGGTTCTAGTGACCTTGTCTTTCCCAAATCACCCCTCTTGGTATTTTAAGGTGCCCAGAAGAAGTGTAAACTGTCTGGTGTCACTGACACTTACTCACACAGCTTTCTGCCTCCCTGGTGTGTCACTGGGAACCTCAAGCTCTCATGGGACACCTGCTTATATCCTTGGGGAAATAGAGGGTCCCATCAGGTGAGAACATCTGCCAGGGGCTTCCCTTTCTTTACCCTTTTGCAGGCTTTTGCTTTGTCATTTTAGCTAGACAAGGTGAAGTCTGCACAGACAGAGCAAACCAGATACTGTCAGCATAGAACTTGCTCATTTATTTTCGTTACTGAGAAGAGTAGAGTTCCCTGTCTTACACTCTGCTCTGGTCCCCTGGTAATTGTTGCTTGGTGGTCTGTTGGGGTCACTTAACTGGTGTTTAGCTGCAGGATCTGAGTAGTTCCATGACACAAAATTACACTGAACACTACTAGCCTTCCACACAGTTTGACACGTTCTCTGGATCGTGTGGTGTGAACAATATGTACACAGTGCTAATGCCACGTGAGCAACACATGCTCTTCTGTGACCAAGGTGGGTGGGTTGGCTGTATGCAGCCAAGTGGTGCCAGAGGAAAACACCATCTCAGGTGACAGGACTGCAGGGAGCAACTCTGAGTCAGGGGAGTGTCTGAGGACTGAAAGAAAACACTAAAGCTATGCAGGGGCTCTGTGCAAGGCTGGATATCAAGAAAAAGGAGGAAGCAGGGAGGGTCTAAAGGACAATTACCTCTAGTTTTTCCCATCCTTGTGCCTATTTCTACCACTCCTTAGGCTTTGATTAAAAAGAGATGTCCTGTAGCTTGTTTAAAAACCTCCCTAGTGCTAATGGCTCAGGTGCAACTGGTAAGTGGGTGTGCAGTGCTGGAGACGTGTGGAGCCAAGAGGTGAGCAAAGGCATGGGAGATGTGTGTGGAGCTGCTGGGGTCATGCTGTTGTGGTCTGGACAGCACTGGGCAACAAAGTGCTGAGTAGGCATGAAACAATTTCCCATTCTGTTGTTTTAGTGATGTCCCATCCCTGTTTCTACCCTTCAAGCTCCCCTGCCTTGCCTGAGGATTTTCCCTTCACAGCGGGGCACTGCAGAGGTACTGCTGCCTGAGCAGGGAGCCTTTATTGGCCTCTTGGCCCCAGCATTTGATCACAAGGTTTCCCAGAATAGAACAGCTGAGACATGAGCCATGCCCAGCCTGGGCCAAAGAGAGGGGTGTGATGTGTTCCCCCTCCCTGTGGAACACCCTGGGCTGGCAGGCAGAGTCTCAGCCCAAACACAGGCTGCTGGTGGGGCTGTGCCTCAGAGCCTGGCTGGGGCGCACAGCAGGTCCTGTCCTGGTCTCTGCGAAGGGTCTGGTTGTTTGTTATGGGCAGCATCACAGGTGGAAGAGATGAGAGCCAGGAGCCCATCCGCACACAGCAGGCGGTTGGCCCCTCCCAGGTGTTCTGGCAGGCCCTGCTGGCTGGGGATCGGGAGACTGTAGCCGAGATCCTCACAGCACCTCAGAACAACCTGAGCCCCAGTGCTGTGTTTGACACCAGTGACCTGGAAGAATGGAAGAACTACCGCTTCAACCCCCGCCGGCTGAGTATGTGGGAGCAGTGGGGCTTGGCTGTGGTGTGTGCTGTGGGGCATAGCTGTTGCTGGGGTTAGGTGTTATGGGTGCTCCTTGGGTTACAGAAGAGTGGGAATGGGAGCCAAGAGCATGGGGATGTGGTCAGGTTTTCCTGTGATCCTTGTGGAAGAGGGTTCATGTTTCTGAGAGCACAGGGTGCATCCAGGAAACCTGGCCCCTCTCACAGGTATTGTCTTAGGTGCTTGAGAACTGCTCTCTGTGCAGCCTGCACTGGGCTGCCAGGTCCCACTGCAGGTTGTGCCAGATTGTCACAACATGAGCTAGGTCTTTGAGATGGTTTAGTTTGAACCTGGCCCTGGAAAACACAGATGACCACATACTGCTTCTGCAAGAAAGAGCTGAGAGGATGTAGTGTGGAACATGCCATGCAATCTGGGATGTCCTCCAGCTCAGTCTGGGTAGGCAGCAAGAAGCACAGTTTAAGGAGCTTTTTTCCTGTAGCATCTGCAGGCTGTTAGCCAGCAGACTGCACCAGCTCAGCGATGGTTTGTGCTGGGTCAGCATCTTTGAGAGCTGGCACATTTCAGTCCCTTGCTCTCTCCTAGGCCCTAGATGTCCATCTCTGCTGTAGCTTGTTGTCTGCACCCTGCTCAGGGCTTGTTTGTGTCCCCTGTGTGTATGGCAGCTGGCTCTGATGCTTCTCTTACTGCCCAGTTCCTTATGTTTGGGGTGCTTCACACATGGTGTTTAGCCCAACCACCTCACTGCCATTAGCCTTGCTGGTGCCCCAGACCCTTTGCTTGCTGCACTCCTGACAACAGAAACCCCATGTATGTACCTGAGCCACAGGTGAAGGGCACACTGCACAGAACAGCCTCTGCCGTGGGCTCCTGCTCCCTGGAGCTCCCTGTCTGCACTGCTGTGTGGCCTGAGAGCCTTCCATGGATCTCTGCCTTTGGTAGGCCAGTCCAAACACAGGGACCTTGCAGGGAAGGGACTTGAAGTCCCTGGAGGGGAAACACAAGTGTCTCAGGCGGGATGTACATCAGGTGCTTCAAGGAAAAGGGCAATTCTTTGTGCACTGTGGCTGGATGTGGCTCCCTGACCTCTCTTCCCCTGCAGGACTGTGGTCGCTGAGCTATGAGCAGGAGCTCACCACGCCGCTGCACATCACGGCCAGCCGGGGGTACACGGACTGCCTGCGGCTCCCT
>NW_008238371.1:303296-306973 GCF_000691975.1 Corvus brachyrhynchos | reverse complement strand
GCTTGTGACTTGGCGAGGACCGACTGTGTGCGCCTGCTGCTCGGCTCCGGAGCTGATCCTGAGGCTGTCTCTGAGGATGGCTACAGGCCCCTGCACCTCTGCAAGAGCTCAGACTCCATCGAGTGAGTTCTGTTCGGGGGAGTGCAGCCAGCCTCCCTCTCCCTCAAGCCTAATCCCCTGTCGGAGGGGTCCCTGAAGGTGGTTTGATGGGTGCAGAATGGGGGTGGCCTTGGTGCCTGTTCCTGGGCCAGGATCACCTCTGAGGTCAAACAGATGACTGCAAGCTCGTGTCCTTAGCAGATGCAGCTGAGCCAGGTGCTGCTGTCTGGTCTGCCCACCAGCAACATGGAGCCAGTGGTCACACTGCAATGTTCAGGGTTGAGCAGATCCACTGCATATGTGAGCAGGCATCAGGTGTGACAACACTTCAAGAGATCTGTGTGTGGAGTTAGCTGAAATTAGGGTGACAATATCTCTAATCACTAGTCATCCTGGCTTAAAACCACTGCTCCAGGGCATGAGGAGCAGGGATTTTTGGACTCTGGGGAAAAGCTGTGGGATGGTACAGATGTGGGGGCTGGGAGGTAGGATGGGAGGTGGAGATGAGAAATGGTCACCAAGTCACCTTGGTCCACTCAGGTGTGTCCGGCAGCTGCTGCAGCATGGTGCCAGTGCAAACAGTCAGACGGAGGAGGAGAATGACACAGCACTGCACGTGGCATCACGGCATGGCCTGGCAGAGCATGTCCAGCTGCTTCTGCGCCACGGGGCTGAACTGGAGGTAAAGAACAAGGAGGGGCAAACGCCCCTGAATGCTGCCTGTGCTCAGCACCACCAGCCCCAGGACATGGACCGCTACTACCGGGTCTGCCAGCTGCTGGTGGAGAGCGGTGCCAGCATCAATGCTGCGGATCGGGACCAGCAGCACCCACTTCACCTGGCCTGCAAGAATGCCAATGCTCAAATTGCAGAGTTACTGCTGGCCCGGGGTGCCAATGTCAATGTCATGAACTATGGTGGCAACACGGCCCTGCACAACATCCTGCAAGTAGCTGCCTACAAGCTGGAGCATCGCCCGGAGCTCGTGGTGCGAGCACTGCTCAACCATGGAGCCGTCCGCATCTGGCCAGGCTCCCTCCTCAAGGTGCGGGTCTTCAGTGGAGCTGGGAGTGTGGTGGGAGAGGAAGGTTGTGAACAACATCAGGGCCCCAGTGAGCCCTCCTGTCACAGCAAGGCTTGTTCCATGGCAGCCTGTTTGCTGTCCTGCCCTGCTCTGCCCAGGGCCTGGGAAGGGAGAGCTGGCATTATGGGAGAACTGGTATGGGATGGTATCCCTGATGTTTTCTCCTGGTGTGTTTTCCTGTAGGACTCTCCTTCTTCTGTCTGCTAAGCTATGTGGACAGTACTCACCCAGTTTCCATAATCACTCGCTCTGAAAAGTGGTTGGTCCTTTTTCTTTGGAGACAGTTTCTTCTCGGGGCACACCCTCCAGCTCCTGCTGTCTCTGCAAGACACCAGCAGACAAAGGGTTAATTTCCTGTCTTAATTCCTGAGCAGTGCAATAATTACCCAGCCCGGAGATCAGCAGATTGCTCTCCCCTTTGGGAAAATACAGGAAAATCAACAATTAACACTAATTAATCTCCTATTAACGCCAGATAATGAGGATCACTGGTACAGCCAGAATAGACTCTGACAGCTACTGCTGGCCTGGGCCATGGGGAGTGGCAGCCTGAAGCCGGGGAAATCTGCCTCTGTGTGGCTTTGCTTGAATAGGGTGTGCTCCAAAGGCTGCACTGTTGCTAGGTACATGGCATTGGTGTGTCACCTGCACCTATGCGAATGTGGGATGCACCAGACATGTACAACTATGTGTGAAGTCTTCTGGGGCTTTGTGCAGCCCTTGACATGGGCACAGCATGGACATGGACACAGGTACAGATGTCTCTGCAGCCCTGCACCGAACAGGCACAATCCCGCACCCCTGAGACCCTGGTGCATCCCTCAACAGAGGTAGAATGTGCTGTGCTCTTGCTGATCACAGAATGAGTGCCAGTCCCTGCCCCGAATGGCTCATGGTCTAACTACCAAAATGTGAAGTAAGGAACCTGGTGTAAAGCAGAGTGTTGGTGTTCATGAGCTACTTGCAGCAGTGAAGCCAATGGAGATCATCATCACAGCCATGTATGATGGTCCCTGTGTCTGAGGAGAAGCTGTGGGGACCCGGTTGTGCTGAAGGCAGCCATGCCATGCAGGTTGGGTGATGGCTCAGTCACCCTCTTTGCAAGGAGGGATGCTCTGGTGCTTCATACCTGCAGTGGTTTTTCTCTCGTGGGGCAGCATGCGGGACAGACAGGAATTCACCAGATTTACCATATCTGGGTTTGAGCAGTATTTTACTCACCTCAGAGTGGGGCTTGCAGGACCTGGGCCAATGATGGTGATCCCCTCCTCTTCCCCTGGCCAGGTGCTGCGGTACTGCCACACCTGCCCCCGTGTCATCGAGGCCCTGGTGAACAGCTACACCCATGTGTGCGTCTCTGAGGACTGGGTGGAAGCAGTTCCAGTAGAGGTTGTACAGGTGAGGGAACAAATGCCTACAGCTGGCTGAAGAGCACAAGTCCACGTTCTGATGGGTTGCCGGGGGCATCTGGGCCTGGAGGGGGTTGGGCAGTGTGGGGTTGCCAGACACAGGGAGGGTGCTGTTGGGGACAGGGTGGATGCTCCATAGTGAGGCAAATGGATGTCTGGTTCTACCTCTGGTCCCAGGGTGATATCTTCAGCTTTGTGTGCCTCTGGTCCTTTCTTCTCTCTGTAGAAATACCCATGTTTCTACCAGTCACTTTTCTCCCTGGGGCACAGACCTCGCTCCTTGCAGCACCTGGCTCGCTGCACTCTCAGGACCATCCTGGAGGGCCGGCTGCTTCTGGTCCTGTCCCAGCTACACCTGCCAAGTGCCCTGCACCAGTTCCTGCTGCTCGGCTTTGAGGACATTCTCTACTAGGGGTTGTGGCTCCAGTCCTGCTGTGTCTTTCAGTGTAGATGTTCCATCCCTGCCAATGCAGTCTGTGCTTTGCCCTCACCCCCTTCCCCTCAGCCCACTCCTACCTGGCCACATTAGCCCCCTGTGCCAAGCCTATTGTTGTGTCCCAGTCCCAGCCAGCCTTGTGCTCTGCCTCATGCACCTGTTTTGGAGCATTCTGTTTGTCCATACTAATCAGCACGGACTCCAGACTAAGAAAAGGAGGCATGGGGATTAGGGCATTTTGTGGTACAAGGAGCAAAGACACTGTATGGATCACAGGCTTAGTAGTAGCATAGAAACATAGATGTTTCCCTATCCCAAATCCAAATACTCTAGCCTGTACTAGGCAACTCTGGTACCCTAAATGTTTGGTGTAATCCTGTCTTTAGTCAAGTTGTTTACGGTCTGTACTGAAAGGTATTTGGAATAAATCCTGGTCTTTATACCTACCTGAGCATGACTTCTACATTTCCTTGAAGACTGTCCTGATAGAGCTCACCTGACATGTCATGGGTGGTGGCATATGCACTCAGACCTGTGCACCCACCTGCTTCTCAGAGGGAAATGTGTGGTAGGTGTTCCAATCAAATCCCTTTCATGAAGGTACAATGTCTGGGTTACCTGGCTCAGGAGCTTGGGGCAGGATGGCAGT
>NW_008238371.1:302727-303265 GCF_000691975.1 Corvus brachyrhynchos | reverse complement strand
GTGCCCTGAAAATGCTGCTCCCCTGGGCAGAGAGCAGCCAGCACCTGCAGAGCACTGTGTGGGTTCACACTGTGGCCTGGGCTGTAACATGCTCTCGACAAGGTAAAGGGGAAAGTTTGGTCCTGTGACTTCAAGACACAGTTGTAAAGAAGGGAAGCGCTATCCATCCTTTAAAGATCTGCTGTAAGCAAACTCCATTGCTACTTCTGGCTCAGGGAATACCTTGAGCACCACAGCTGTGGCTGGCACAGGTACCCAGGGCAGCATACTGTGGGTCCCTGCTCTTGCTGCACTCGTTCTGCCTGGCCTCTCTTCATGGCCACACCAACAGTAGGACTGCAACATCCAGCTCTGAAGACAAAGCTGTTTGACAGACCCAGTGGTGCTGTCTGTTCCTGCCTCTCTGGCCACATGGGCTGTGGCTCTGTGCCCTCAGTTACTGTCACCTTATACTGCCAGGCCCTGCTGCTCTGAGGGGGAGAGCCCAAAATCACACTGTGAGGTTGATTGTGCTGTTCCTAATGTGCCTGTACTGCTG
>NW_008238371.1:292540-302679 GCF_000691975.1 Corvus brachyrhynchos | reverse complement strand
GGAATGCTAACAGGGTACAAGAGGCATGTGTTTATGTGGTACAGGTGCACACAAGGTGCCTGGAAAGCACTTGTGGCTGCCTTTGTGTAGGTACTATTGCAGTATAGAGATAGTATATCTCAGGAACATTTAACTATGTGTTTTATGACATCCAGGGCAGAGAGGTGAGGTGCTGGCTTGAGGTGACCACAATGATCTGCAAAACAGGGATGAAGTGTACAGGGGAGCCAAAGTTTTTAAAATACACCCATAATGGCCTGCCCTCTCACCATGGACCACCAGGTAGGAACTGGGTCTGAAGCTCCCTTCTTCCTGCTAGCTGAACTGGCTTGTCGCTCAGGTGATCTGTTTATGGGATCAGGGCCAGTGGTCTTGTTCCCAAAGTCTAATCACGACTTTAGAGAGTTCATTTTTAGCCAGGTGATGTCTGTGAGTGAAAGAGGAAGAAAAATAGGAAGGTTTGTTGTTTTTGGTGGCAGTACAGTCTGGGAGTGCCTTAGCCTGAGCTGGTGTCCTGGTCTGAAGGCAGCCTGCAGAGCAGCACACCTGGGCAGGCGTACCATCCTTCTCTCCAACATTGTCCCCATGCCCGCAGTAACTGGTGCTCAGTAATGCATGCTCAGCCACTAAAATAATATCTCCTTAAGAACAGGGAAGGGTTGAATTTAATGGTTTGCTTTATTTTGTCGTTGTTACTTGCAACTGTTAGGCTTATAGCTGTTTCCTGGGTCTTGCTGGTTGCTTTTGCTAGTTCTAAGGTGGCTCTGCGCTGGGTGATGAGGGCAGCTCCAGCTCTTCTGGTGGGAAGAGGTGAACCCACAGGGTCTGGTTTCTTCAAATGCAGGAGCAGATGGAGCTCTGGCACATCCCAGTCCTTCCTGGACAAAGGTGTTGTGGCCCAGATGGGCACCTGCTGCAATGAAGGATCCATGGTGGGGCTGCAGGTACATTTCCAGTGCTCCTCTCAGAGCCACCAGATTTACAGACAGAGCATCCTAGTGTGCACCAGCCCATCAGGGAGGGCTGAGGTCAGGTGGGTGGCCAAGAGGGACAGGCCATCCCTGGCCACACATCTTCAGAAACTGAATTTTGTCTGTGCTCCCACCAAAATTGAAAGGGCAGGAGTTCCTTATGCATAAGGATACCACTGGGTAACAGTCTTCAAGGAATGTGAGGCTGGAAGGAAAAGGGAAGAACCTTTTACAGAGTGATCAAGGCAACTGGTGGGGAAAAAACGAAACCAAATCAAACCAAGCCACCAGAAAACCTTCTGGGAACTCCAGCCCTTCAGCAAACAGAAACAATCAGAAAGGTTCAAGCTAAGATGCAGGCTGAGTGCAAATGCTCTGAGTTCAACTCAGTTATGCTAATTGATTAGCAATTGATTTTCAAAAACATTTACAAGAACAGATTTTAAAAGGTTTAATGTTCCAAAGCATGTTCTGGCAATTTAATAAGCTTTGCTATTTTCTCAGGTTTCTGAAGGGGAAATTCCTAATGCAGCATTGGATCTACTTGCTGGGACAATTTTGCAAGGGAAATTTAACCGTCTTGAGTGGGAGGGCTGTGGTCTCCACTGAGAACACCAAGCATCGGGTGATGTTAGCACAGGGGCACAGGGTTCTGGTGTGTTTTTACCAGCTGCTGCAGGCACAAGCAGCTGCTGGTCACTTCTGTGCCCTAGGTTTGCTCAGCATGTCTTTTGGGCACAGGCTGCTGTTCCTGTTTCAGCATCCACCTGGGTTTGTCAGCAGAGCAGTCATGGCAAGAGGGACCCTTAGGAGTGGCTGGAGAAATGTGAGTCTACCACTGCATTCTCAGTGCAGCCATTTGAGTGTCATGCTCTGGGCAAAAGTCATCTCAGTTCTAGGCAGAAGTTTCCATCCCAGCTGCAGCCACTGGATCCTGCTTTGACCCTCCCTGTGCAGCCAAAGCCCTGCCCATCCCTGGTATCCCCTTTTGACAGACAACCAGCACTCTCTGCAGGCTTCCCAGCCTCAAGCAGCTGCTTGACTCTCACTCGAATTTTCCTGTTCCTCAGTAAAGAGCATGAGGCCATAATGGGGGTTAACAGTAATGGTACTTACAGCCACAAAGCAAGTAGAGAAAAGTTCTTCCCCAGCATATCTGTCCCCACCCTGAGTTGTACCCTGCTTCTTAGATAGTTTTGAGTCAAAAAGGCATCTTTGTATTTTTTGGTTGTGGAGAGACCTTTTTTTTTCTGCCATAAATTTGACTAGTCACTTTCTGGACCTGTGTATATTTGAGCATTCTGATGCCCTTGTGGCAAAGAGAGAAGAATTGCACAGTGTATTGATCACCTCCCTCTATTAATCTTTCTGCTGTCACTGTCATGTTTCATTTGATGCCATGTAAGTATATATGGGCAATGATTGTCTTTCTCTTAATCATATTATTTAAAACTATACAGATCTCTGCTATTTCTCTCCTTATTTGGGCTGGAATTCTGTTCAGCTGTGCTGTTCCTGTGTGGAAGCTGTCACCCAGCCCTTATGCCACACACAGGGTTTCCCTGGGCCTTTACTGGTTGCAGTGCATCCCTCGGAGATGGAGGGAGGACATCTGTGCACAGCGCTTGAAACGGGGTTGTGCTGTGGTTGTGTAAGGGTTGTTCTGTTGTGGATTTGAGACCCACACAAATGCTCAGGAACCTTGGATTCATATTTGACATGATTTGACCAGTTGCACAGCCCAGGAGGAGGCCTGAGCAGTGATGCCCTCCAGTCAGTGTGGTCTGTGCTCTGATGTTGGATGTTGCAACCTCTAATGTTTTTCAGGCTTGTTACTATCCATGATGCTGTCCCTGATTTAAAGTGAAGCCCATTCTTCTTACTTATATGTTGCACCCTATACTTCACTGTAACAACCCAGGCTGTTCATGAACCTGGTGTTTCCAGCAACCCACATCAGGTTGAGCAAGTGCCACCTATTACTTTTACCATCCCAACAATTAATTTTTATCCATTCCAATAATTTTATCGGCAATTTTTTTTTATTTCTCTCTGATTGCTAATAGCATATAGCACTGGTGTGTGAAGAGACTAGAGCTAGAAACATGCCTGTCAAATGGCTGTGTAGGATAAGTCTCCTCAGTCACCAAGTTCTTTTGGATCTGTTAATACTGAGCACACTAACTGCAGCACACAGCTGATTTTTTCTTATTAGAATGCCATGCAGAACTTAGTCAAATGACTTACAGGATTCTAAGCTTGGCCCATTTCTCTCAGCTCTATCAAACTTGTAGGCTTATAAAAAAGGTACATAAAATAATTTGAAAGTACTTCTTTCAAATTACATTAAATTGGGTTCTAGTTTTTACTAACTTGCCCAGGACATCCTTTGACTGCTTGTCTGTGATTGCTTGGGAGGTATGTTGAACTGACTGCTCTGTAGTTTCTTGGATATCCATGTGAACACATTTAAATACTGACAAGACATTGGTATTTTTCCCCCTAGTAATCTTAAGTTCCCCAGTGTGCCATGATTTGTTATAAAGAAAAAAAATAAATGGTTCAGTGAACTCATTAGCCAATTAAATACTCTTGGCTGTAAGCTCTTCTCTTGCACATTATAAAAATTGTTACTTACACAGTTTAGCATCTTCCTTAATTACTGATGAAATAGAAAGTATTTCATTACCACTGTAAAATATGAATATTGCACATAGTTGTTCCAAATGCAGACCAGAAATATTTAGTGAGTTATTGGTTTTCATTATGCAGAATGTGTGTTGCACACAGACACCTGGGGCAGGTGCCCAGTGCCTACAGGTCTCTGGGTTCTCTGCTGAAGGGGCATCCTGCTCTAGGGTCGATGTTTCAGAAAGTTTGAGAAATCAGAGGAGTTCAGAGTAGCACCATGAGTGGGTGATGGGCTGCAGTGGCTCCTGGCTGTGGGAGCTGTGGAGACGGGGGCTTGGTCACACCAAGCTTGCTCCTCAGAGTCCCATGTGGAGGTGTGGGTGCCTGTTCTCCAGTTTCGGGTTCACAGGGCAGGAGGGGCTGAAAGCCCACTCCCAAAGAGCACCAGGGGCCCCTTCATTGTCCCCTGACACCCACTGCTGGACCCTGCTGTGCCTTCTTGCTCAACCTCCCTGCAGGGTTCATTCAGCACTGTCAGGCCTTCTGAGTGGCACTTGGAGGTAAAACTAGATCTGGTGTCTGGAAGTTGAAGCTGGGCAAACACGTATTAGAAATGAGACATTTTTAATAGCAAGGGCAATTAATCTTCTAGCTAATTGCATCTTAGAACAGGTTATCATGGTGGATGTAGATTTCTTATCTCAGGGGTTATTTTAAAATTACATGGGGATCTGCCCTAGCCCAGACCAGGGATCATCTGCATGGTGCTCGGCCCAGCCCCAAGGAGATCAGGCTGATTAATTACAGATCTATGAACCACTCCCCTGCACTGGGCTGCCACAAGCTGCTGTCTGTGTCACACCACTGAGACTGTGTGTGGCCCCATGATAATAAGTTCCAGTTTCCCTTCCCAGCACTGCTAACTCCATTGACACCTCAGTGACAGCTCAGACTTGACCTGAGTTTCCTTCATTTTGACCCCGCTGGTTTGTACGGATTCTATCACCTTCCTTGCTCTTAATGTGCTGCCTGCAGCGGTTTCTGAGAAAAACATTCTGAAATAAATGGTGATGCTGCTTTTATTAAGTTATTTAAATATTTGCTCTTACACCATTTCTCTCACAAGCTTTAGCTTTGACATCCCAGCTGTTTGGCAGCACCATACATATTTCACTTGAGCAGGATGGACAGCAGTCAGGAGTTCCAAAGGACCCCAGGGCTGGATGTGACCCACAACGGCAAACCCCATCCTTTCCCCAGCACATGAGCACCTCAAGGGCTGCCTGACAACCCTGGCTGTGATTTCCCCCTGAAGAGGGACTGCACGGTGCCCTGACTCAGGGTAGTAGGAACCTCAGTGTCCACCCCAAGCTGTGACCCCCCCCTCACAGCAACACAGCCCCCCTGAGGACTCATGCTGGGGTCTTGCTTGGCCTGACAGCAGCTCTCCCACTGCCGAGGGCTTCTGGTCTTTCTTTGTGAGGAGCATGACTCCAAATACTTCCTACACTTCTGTTTCCATCCAGACGTGTTGCAGCAGATGCTGATGCTCCTGAGGTGCCATGCTCCACAGGTGCATCCCAGGGGAGCAGACCCCTTTTGCACACTGGTGCTCTTTGAGCTGTCAGCCCCACTCTGGCTCACTGCCACATGTCAGCAGTGTCACCTGCAGCTGCTTACCAGGGATGGGTGGTTCAGGTCACTAAAGGAATCACCAGCAAAGGTATCAATAAAAGCAGGTTTGGTATAACTGTGCAGTGGTAGCAGAAGACATCAAGAAGGATCAGAAGACAAGGAAATGGCCAAAAAAAGTTGCCTCAGGGACCTGGAGATACCTGAGCAGTGACAAAATAACAGTATATTAACATGGAAAAGTTACCTGAGCACATCTCCTGTGAGGAAAGGCTGAGGGAGCTGGAACTGTTCAGCCTGGAGAAGAGAAGGCTCGAGGGGATCTCAGTGTGGATAAATACCTGAAGGGAGGACACTAAGACGATGGAGTCAGGCTGTTTTCAGTGGTGCCTTTGACTGCACTGTGCTCCCAGCTGAAGAAACGATATTCATGTCCCAGACTGTACTGTGGATAGTGCTGCATAACCCATTTTGCTCTGAATCCTGCATCCTGCACTCTGAGAACACCAGCTTTGCTTATAGGCTCCTGGGTTCTGTCACAGAGCCATGAGATGTATGTCTATATAGTGCCCTGCAGATGATGGATGTCTTCCGAATGAAAGGTTCTAGAGTGCCATGCTCCCATAACTGCTGGGGCAGAGCAGTGCACTTGGAGAGAGCTGCTTCCAGGCTAAACATGCAAGAGGTACCAGCCCTGTATCTTAGAAGCCCCATAAATTATCTAAAGAATTTGGCTAGCATTGCTCTCCCTGAGCAGGATCTAAACACAGGAGTGAGGGAGGGCTTGGCTCTCCTAAGCAGAACAATCCTCAAAGAAATATGTGAACCTTGGCCAGGAGTACGGAAACAAAAATTTCTGGTCTGAGATACTGTGAACAGCAAACCCATGCAGCTGGGAATGCTCTTGCTACTGTTAATGAGGATCCTGGATTCTTATTGCTCTAGCTATGGCTCTGCCGGGTCTCTAGATCTGAAATATGTTCCTCAGGCATGAACAGGCATTTCCTCAGCTGCTGCAGACAGGTTTTGCTGTCAGAAGCTGAAGACAGAAGTACATGGGGCAGCTCTGCAGTCAGGGAAAGCCTGTGGGACCTCCAGGGAAAGCTGGGACCTCCTGGGTGCCCCTTGCACATGAGCCCTTGCCTACCTCAGGCAGTGTGTGGCTGCAGAGCCTGATGGATCATGCCATGGGCACATCCAGTAGCAGAATCTGTGCCTGGCGGGAGCCCAGCTTTGGTCAAACAACATCATGGCCACAGCCAGCCTGTTATCTAGACTTCCCAAACTTTGAGTAAATAATTTTACAACATTACTCTTGCTTTCAATATGTTTAGCAGCTATATTGCAGGAATGGCTAGAGGCTGTGACTAGATTTAGTCCTGTTGTGCTAGATTCCGTGCAGAGATAGTAAGTGGAGCAGGTAGAGGCATAAAGTTAAGACTGCATAGCAGTTTCCATTAGGAAGACCTGCTTTCATTTCCCAGTCAGTCATTACATTTTAACTGTTGCACTTGTGGTTGCTGTGCTTTGTGCCTGTCTCAAAACTCTACCCATTACAGATACAGCAAAAATTAATTGGCCTGTATTTGGCCAACAGCTGGTGCATCAGGAATACACTCCAGACTCTCCACCTCAGAGAGGAGTGCTGGCCCGGATGGTTCTTTTTCTGCCCAGCAGCACGGGATCAAATTTTCCTTAATTAACAGCCTCTGAGGATCCCACTTTGCATGTTCCAAACAAGGACACTTTTAGACGCTGATCCTCCTAGGATCCTCCGTGCTGACCAGACAGGCCATGTACCATCTTCAGGACAGACACTGTGTCCAAAGTGTCAAGTGTTGAGCAGGACACTTTCCAGTCTTTCCTACAGACTCCAGAAAAGCAGGCAAATGGACTTGTCCATGTTCACATGTCCAAAGCAAGGAATGGAGAAGAGGAGGAGAAGAAGCTTGAGCATTTCTAATGCAGAAAACAGAGAAGAGAGGTGGGAAGCAAAGGCAGACTGAGGATGGAGGGCCAGCTTAGGCAGTGGCGTGATGGAGGAGATGGGCCAGGCTGGTCTGTGATTGCTGAAGGTGCTGCTTGCAGAGACTGGACTTGAATTCAGCACTCGGGGCCCAGCTTGGTGAGACTCAGGATCACATGCTGAGACTGAAAAACACAAGCCATGACCCAGTGACCCCAAATCAGGAGAGAGCAGGCACACACAATCAGTATTTCTGCTGTACCTGGCATGTTGGACAGCCTATCTTCAGGTATGTTAAGGGAACACACTGGGTCTTTGAGAGGGAGGGATGAAGCCCTTTAAACTGGAATTGAGGGGCTTTCTGCAGAGAAGGTGTGTGGAGAGGGAAAGATGCCCAGGGAGCATCTGAGCAGCAGAGATCTGAGCCTCAAGTGGAAGCCATGGAAACTGCATTTCACTAGGCAGTAAGAGGCTGTGGAAGATTAGACAGGGGTTACACAGTTGAAATTGGGAAAACCCATGGAAGTCCAATGGGTGGATGTGCAGCCTGGTCCCTCATTCTAAGTTGGCTTACCCTGTGAGGATTGTGGATGTGGGAGCTCTGTCCCATTTGATGTACACACCAGACTACAGCAGCACAATCTTTGCTTTATTATCCTTACAACCTTTTTTCTTTTCTGCAGTCCTTCAACATATCTCTCTCTGAATCTTTGCTTTACTATTTGCACGTGAGTTTCTACCTCTACCACGAAGTCTCATGAGACAAAGTAAACCAGAGTGGAGTGAGTTGTTGGTGCCTTGAGTACATTCCCCCCTCCTGGAGGTTTGGCCCTCCAGGGTCAGGGCCAACTCATATGATGCAGCCATCTGTCATCAGATCTGCTCTGCTAATCTTACTCAGGTCCTGTGGGAATGCACCCTGGTCAATGAAGCCCCTGCCTTGCTATAGCCCTTCCTGCTGGCTTCCCACCTCTCTGGAAGCAGCCTTTCCTTGCTGCTCCTAGCATGGAACCTGAGACTCAATGTTTGAAGGGAGATGGGGGCTGCAGGTAATGCAAGTGTACGATCAGGTAAGCAGAACCTTAATCTACATTAGTAGGGACTTACAGGGTGCAAGCTGCTGCTGTACAGAGGTCAGTACTGAGCTTGCACTGTTGTCTTCAGGCAGGACCTGCTGCTGTGGGCACAGGCTGCCATCCTTCCTCGTGGGAGCTGCAGCTCACCCCCAGCTCGCTCAGTTACCCAACAAGGTCACTAAAGAGAGCAGTTTCCTGTTGCTCTCAAATATCTTGCTAACCTCTCTGTAGGTGTGAGGTGTGGGTTGGTTACACAGAAAAGATTCATTGAAAAATTGATCAAATTGCATTTGCTCAGGAGCCAGGAAGCTGCTTGCACAGCCTGGATCTGGGCCCTTTTGAGTGCAGTCTTGAGATCCAGTAACACATGGCTATGCTTTCACTTTCTCCATGGTCTAAGGTGCCTTCATAGCAGGGAATGGACCCAAACTATGTGCACGAAGGTGACTCCAACCTGAAGGTTCCTTCACCTCAGACATGTGGTGGATGAGACAGGAGAGCTGGGGCAAGGACAGACAGAATGTGAGCGCTGACCAGCAGATCTGGAGCCATGTCCCTTATTGTGTCAGAACTGGTCTCTGTGGTGCGATTCATCCAAATGCTTGTCACTGCCATGCTCCTTCCCAGCATGGAATCTGGGCCCTAGTCCTGGACTAGGGGCCACAACCAGTCAATGACCTGCAAAGACAGGCATCTCTCACTCTCTCAGGGGTGGGAGGTGTCTGCATCAGACTAGTGACAGGGACCCCCTATGCCAGGCCTCAGTTTTATGGTTCAATATTTGAGCCTGGATGATTATCTTATCACTGACTTCTCCACACCCATTTCTCTGGCTTGGGGCAGGACCATTCTTGCTGTGGAGGGATAATTCTTTGGGACCAAAAGGATGTGCCACAGAGAAAGGCACAAAAGACATGAAAGAAAGAGGAGGCTCTGTGATGTCATATCTGGGCCCTGGGGATTCAGATTGTGCCTGTTTAGTGGAGGAAGGCTGAGTACCCCACTTTCAGTACAGTGGGCCCACTTTGCCTCACTTACATGCTCCACACAGGACCCATGAGTCCAACTCCATGGCTGGGCTGTCACGTCCCACAGAAAACAAACACTTCAAAGTGGTGTTCCAGACCTCCTCAGGGACAGAGCAGAAGGTGATGGTGGAGAAATCCATGTGTTTACACAGATATTGATGCCACCAGGGAGCCTGGGTAGCTAAGCAGCCAGAGGTACTGCCTCCCTGGTCAATGGGGGAATGCAAGCAGGAACACACAGGGGACTTGAGAAGAGGAATACCCCTAGGTGAGAGCTAGAGGTCTGGCATGTCACTGTGCCACTGAAACTACAGTTGGAGTGAGTGTAGACACAACCTCAGCTCTAGCATTTCTTGACTTCCAAGCACTTTACACGGAAATTCTGATACTCTTCTGAAGCAGGGCTTCGGCGTGCCTATTGCAGGTCTGGTGAGCAGCTCTCTATAGACAGAGGACAACCCAAATGCCGAGCTGGGGCCAGAAAGTCCTTTGTTTTAGCGTGGGAACTCCCCACAAGGAGCAGGCGATGTTTCCCCGGACACAGAGAGCACAGCGGAGCCGTGCAGTTCTCGCCGCAGCTCGGGAGCTTTCACTCGCACGGGTGTCGCTTGCTCTGCAGATGGAGCGATGCGCACCAGAGCCGCTGCCCGTCACCGGGGGACGAGTCTGACACGCGGAGTGCGGGGGGGGCCGAGCAGTGTCGGAGCCGGGGGAGCAGCAAGAGGGGGCGTTTCAGGACACCCCCCCCTTCCCCCGCTCCCAGACCCGGTGCGTCTGCGGGAGCCCCCGCGGTCCTCCCGGCCCCGCGGCGCCCGCGCCCGCCGGCCTCCCGGAG
>NW_008238371.1:288530-290141 GCF_000691975.1 Corvus brachyrhynchos | reverse complement strand
GTGCGCTGCGGCCGCTCCCCGAGTACAGCACCAGCCTCAGAGACTTGTTGCTCCGTATTTCTCAGCCAAGCCCAGCACTCACCTTCTTTTCCCTCGGGTCCTGCAGCACGGGGCGTGAGGGGTCCCTGCAAGACCCAGACGAGCCAGCTGCTGCTTCTCTGGCGTGGCCTCTCTTGAGCTGTCTCCCCTGGCCACTCCTGAAATCCACCTTTGTCTCACAGGCTTCTTGGCATGGGTGTGTGCGCTGAGAATCACTGCTGCTTCTTGCAGTGCTTGGCTGTTTGTTCTCCATCCTCTCTTTAGTCTCTCCTGGGTAAGCCCAGATGTCTTCCTTGCCCTGCCTTGTTCATCCCTCAGAAGAGCATTTCACTCACTCAAGTACCCCTTAGAACTCGCACCCCAAGTAGGACAATCGGGGCATTCTACCTCCCCCTTGCCTTTATGGGTTACTGGGGTATTGGGTGCTCCTCCAGTGCTCACCAGCCTCTGTGCTGAATCAAAAGCCCTGTGCGATCTTACTTTTTTTGTGAAAGTCTTCTCGAGAGCAGCTCTGCCCTGGCCAAAACCAGGTCTATACAACCTTGTCTTTCCAGTCTGTGGGCAGATGAACTCCATTGTGCTTGATCTCCCTCTGTGGCTCCTACATAACTGAGCCCAATATGTTCCCTCCTCCCAGGGGACTCAGATGAACTGTCTCAGACCGTGGCCACTTCTGAATCCAAGAAATTCTACCTCTAAGACTTTTCCTGTTGCAACTGGATCATATGATGGAAGGGAAGATGTCTTGCTACTGCTGTTCATCCCCTGCTGCCTCTGAGCACTGGGCTTGCTCTGGAGCCATGAAGGATGCTTGTCCCCCTGCACAGGCCCATGTGGACCCAGTTCTGTGGGATTTGTCAGGCCAAATGCGCCCACCTTCTCCTTTACCTATTGTTTGTCCTGGCTGTACCAGACAAAACTGGAGATGGACAGTGGGGTTTGTTTTACAACCATCTTAGAGGAAACTCAGGAAGGCTGCTGTGAGCTTTTTCCCAGTATTAAGGAATAGAAAGATGATTCATGTCAAAAGGAGTCATCAAAAACTATCTGTAATGCAGTTTGCACTCACATCCAGTCCGTGGCCCCGGCCAAAAGCAATTGTCCAGGGAGGAGCAAGAGAGCACAACCTGTGCAATGCTCAGTTCTAAAATGATACTTTCCTCACATCCAACCATCTGCACATTAGGGACTTCCTGTACCAAGTGTTGTTTCTGTTTATTTAGTAAACTTCGACCAGTTTGTTTTCTGTGGCCTTATCTAATCTCCCCTGGAGTCCACCAGAAAGGAGGGATAACCTTGACATCAGCCACATCAAGATGGTAAGATGTTCCACAGATTGTTTACCTGCAGAAGAAACTTGTGAAGAATAAATGCCTCCTTTTGATTGTTTCACTGACATTAAGTGACTTACACTCTGGAGCGACTGCCTCTGTCCCTAGGCTCTGTTAGTATCTCCATCATGCAGGTGTCTATGGACACAGGATCAGTTGCTCCCTGGATCAGCAAAAGGGATCAATGCACTATTTTGGGGCTTCTCTCTGCATCCACTGGGTTTGAAACTTGCTTCCAGCT
>NW_008238371.1:285572-288462 GCF_000691975.1 Corvus brachyrhynchos | reverse complement strand
CTGCTTTATTTCTACAGCTGCCACAAAGACATGAACCCTGGGGTAAGGGTACTTAACATCCCTAGCTCTCCACACCTCTTGTGAGAGCAGGTTTGTTCCTGAGCTGTACAGCCTGAGATTCAGGCAGTAGTCTGAGACTCTTTCTTGGTTTGATGTAGTGATTGCACATTCAGCTGGGGACAGGGTGAAGTTTCTGTTGTTGCTGTGTGTGCTTACCAACACAGGGCTCATTACAACACCCATTCCTGATCCAGGTCTTCCTGATCCTGCTTGAATAGCTTTGTCACCTGTGACACCTAAGTCTCCTCACCATGCTTTCCACAACCACAGTGATAGAATCACAGAATGGTTTGGCTTGGCAAGGACCTTTAAAGGCCACCTAGTCCAAACCCCCTGCCCCTGTGGGCTGGGACATCTTCAACTAGATCAGGTTGCTCAGGGCCCTGTCTGACCCGGCTTTGGGTGTTGCTGGGGATGTGGCATCCACTGCTTATCTCGGCAACTTGTGCCAGTGTTTCACCACATTCATTGTGAATAATTCTTTCTTATATCTAATCTAAATGGACTCTCTTTTAGTTTAAAACCATCACCCCTTGTCCTATCACAAGAGGCCCTGTTAAAAGTCTGTCTTTCTTATAAGCCCTCCTTAAGTACTGAAAGGTTGCAATAAGGTTTCCCTGGAGCCTTCTTTTCCCCAGACTGAACAACTCCAACTCTCTCAGCCTGTCCTCACAGCAGAGGTGCTCCAGCCCTCAGAGCATTTTTGTGACCCCCTTTGGATTCTCTTCAATGTCTTTGACAAGATCAATGAACAGCTGTGACTTTGTGAAAAGCCAACCAGTGAGTAAGGCCTATTCTTCATCTACTACTTCTCGTTGATTTTTCAATCATGATGCTTTGCTTCGTGACAGCTTCACTTCATGTTCAAAGGCCTTGAAAGTCTCAGTATAGCCCCAACACACAGGTGGGATCCCTGCCTTCATTCCTTCCTTGCTGGGGACATAGT
Source organism: Corvus brachyrhynchos (assembly GCF_000691975.1). Classification (NCBI taxonomy): domain Eukaryota; kingdom Metazoa; phylum Chordata; class Aves; order Passeriformes; family Corvidae; genus Corvus; species Corvus brachyrhynchos. Next base: position 287,456 of record NW_008238371.1, on the reverse strand, counting down.
AGGTGACTAACAGACCAATATACCAATTTCCTTTGTGAAAACATCTGATTTAGATTCTGTTATCAAACAGTTCCAAGTTCCTTACTGCAAACCCAGCTCTTTTATAAGACACAAATGGAAGAGTGCTAGAGACCATTTAAAATTTGGAGTCTGGTTCAGAAGAGAGTATTCAGAGATAGCACCTGTTTTACAAACCATCATGTTGCTCAGCCTTCTTCCAGTCTCCTGGGGCACAGCCTGGGCTAACAGGAGCAAACTGTCCTACCAGCACTCTTTGCTGGTGTGGCTGCTGGGATGCCATCTGCCATCCCTGGGGAATTGCAGTGCCAGGGCAGGACCTAAAGAGCCCTTGGGGAAGACACTGAATTCCTCATAAGAGCTCTCTTACCTTGTCAGGCCCCGTGCTCCACCAGAGAGAGATGGTACACAGAAGCTAAAAGCTCTTCTTTTCTTCAGCAAAGTGCTTGCATGAGCCTGTGCAATGGCAGCCAAAGTGCTCCCTGCCACCTGCTGCTAATCCTCAGCCCCACAAGCATAAATTCTCTGGGTCTTTACCCTCTATGCACATGGGAAATCTCTTCCCCTGCTCCCTACCCTCAGGAAGAAAGAAATCACTCTGCAGCAGGATAGAGATGATGTTCTTTCCCACTGTAGGAAGCAGGAGGAGCGGGGAGAAGATTCCAGATCTCCAAAGCCACCCACCTGCTCTCAGGAAGCCATAGGCTTGCTGCAGGACTAACAAGGGATGCGGGATCTCCACAGTCACCAGACTACCAGGAATGTCTTCTGGGTTCAAGTAGTCTCTTGCAGTTCTGTTTATGTATTTAAAACCTGCACTATCAGGCTTCTGAGGGCTGTTCTGCCTTTCCCACTGAGATGATCCAGTGGCCCAGGTTGCATGTGCCAGTACCTGGACGCTGCTTAGAAGTTTGGAGAGCTGCTGCTTCTCCTTCTGCATGGTGGGTTATATAGAGTGGCAGTGCTTCAGGACAACTCCTTCCAGCAGTGATTACTGCTCTTGGGTCAGACGAAGAATTTTCTGGTCTCTCTAGTCTCAGCATGACAGAAAAGCTTCTTCACCTGCTTGTGCATAGCTCTGGGCCCTCCCTTCATGACCTCTGTCTATGGCCAAGAACATCTTCTCACTTTGTTTGAGTCCTTCTACTATGAAAGTGACTGTCTTGCAGACCTCTTTCCCCCCCTCTATCTCCACCATGTCTTCCCTTGCTCCATGGCTGTTTAATCATTCCGGCAGCAGTTTGGGACACAAGAAGCTTGCAAGGAAGAGATTCATACCCCGGTACCCTATCAATATCCTCACAGGCAGCTGAACAGAGGTGTCTGTGGTGATCCAAGCACTGCATTCTGTCTGGTGGCCTGGGATGAGATGCTGTCTGTTGTGTGGTGTTGACAGGCTCTGTCTTGCCCCTCTGCCCACTGCTGGGCATAGCTGAGCCCTGAGCATCAGCTGCCTCAGCACCTTGTTCGCTGGCCACACAGTCTGCTGTGGTGTGTCCTTGGATTAGGGAGGGAGAGCCAGAACTGGTCCACCCCATGTCCTGTAGAGCCCTGCAGAGAGGTTTGCTGGGCTGGAGCTGGCTCTGGATGCTGTTTCCAGGACAGTTCTGCAGCTCTTGGCTGGCTATTTTCTGAACGGCATCGATGGTTTGGTGCACTGGGAAGGGACAGGGAGGGCTGAGCTGAGAGACGAGGTATGGGCGTTCTTTCCAATGCGAAGGTCCAGACCTGGAAGTGTTGTGATGTTCTCCGCTAGACTGAGACCTGCTACGGCTGGGCCGTGGGATGGGGCTATGGCTGGGCCGTGGGATGGCGCAACTGCTGAGGGGATCAGACCCCGGGGTGGCCGCCGGGTCTGTCGGTGCT
>NW_008238371.1:284688-285130 GCF_000691975.1 Corvus brachyrhynchos | reverse complement strand
AGCCAAGGGCAAGGGCAAGGGCGGCCCCGCCGCCGAGCAGCCCCCGCCGGGCTCCGGGGCCGGGAAGAGCCGCCGGCGCCGCACGGCTTTCACCAGCGAGCAGCTGCTGGAGCTGGAGAAGGAGTTCCACTGCAAGAAGTACCTGAGCCTGACGGAGCGCTCGCAGATCGCACATGCCCTGAAGCTGAGCGAGGTGCAGGTGAAAATCTGGTTCCAGAACCGCCGCGCCAAATGGAAACGCATCAAGGCTGGCAATGTCAGCAACCGCTCGGGAGAGCCTGTCCGCAACCCCAAGATCGTGGTGCCCATCCCGGTGCACGTCAATCGTTTCGCCGTGCGCAGCCAGCACCAGCAGATCGAGCAGGGCGCTCGGCCCTGAGCCCGGCGGAGCTCCCGGACCCTGGGGCGGGTGGCGGCGGCGGGGAGGGGGCCCGGGCGCCCG
>NW_008238371.1:284276-284626 GCF_000691975.1 Corvus brachyrhynchos | reverse complement strand
CTGAGCCGGGCCGGGCCGGGCCGGGCCCGCGCTGCCGCTGGCGCCCGCCCATGTATAGCTGTGGTTTCAATAAATTATTTTCTATGGAGCAAGACCACGTTCTTCCTCGCTGCAGGGACGGGGGTCCCGGGGCCCCGGCCTGGCGCGGGCAGAGAAGGAGAACAAGGTAGGGAGAGGGGTGGGAACAGGGACAGCGAGAGGGACAGGGATACGGGCAGGGGCAGCGGGCGGCGGCGCCCACCCCGAGGGGCGACCGCGGAGGTCGGGGAGGGCGAGCGGACGGGGAGAAGGGGAGGCTCCGGGGCTCACCCGCCCCTAGGGACCCGGGCCCGCCGGGCCCCAGGCGGGGC
>NW_008238371.1:275763-284186 GCF_000691975.1 Corvus brachyrhynchos | reverse complement strand
AGCCTCCCAGCACGGCTGCAGCCCCTGCCCTGGCCCGGCACAGGCGGTTCCCTGGTGCTGAAGCCCTGGGACAGGAACAACAACCACAGGGGCTCGCACATCCAGGCCAGCCATTCTCTGCTCTTGAGAGCTTCCACAGCCAGCCATCTCAGATACTGAGCCCAACCCCAGAACCCCATGAAGATCCAGTTTTGCACAGGGCACAGCTGCAATCCCAGTCAACAGCACAAGGGCTATGTGGTTCCCTGGGTGTCCAGCCTTGGGAACCTCTGCTCTGGTTTGACAGTGAGTCCGTGGGGCAAGGGAGCTCCTATGCCTGTGCTGTGGTAGCAACACCCATGGCAAAGCCACCAGAGGTTCCTGGAGAGGGGGAAGGCTCTCTCCAAGGTTTTGCTGGGGCATCAATTGCTCAGAGGCTTGATAGGGAGTTTGGGTCACAAAGGGTCCACCCAGCCGTTGGCACCTTCCCTGGGAGACACAGCTTGGGAGAGCAGGAAATATCCCTGACAGCCAGAGCTGACTCCACCTTCCTGGGTGCCCTCCCTGATGCCATAGCAAGGGCTGGGCCTCTGTGCTGCCTGGGGAGCAGTGCTCCCTCCCCATGTCCCTTCCCTCTTTGGCAGGTACACTCTGTTCACCTGGGGTGTGGGGTCCATGCTCAGCCTGTACAGCTGAGTCCTCCTGCGGTGCCCTGGAGCTTCAGAGCACTGGGGGGTGGCTGTTCCTGCCCCATGGCTGTTGGCTCCAGTTGGCTTGTGTGGCCAACAGACACAGACACAGCTCAGATCAGAGCAACCATTTGGACAAAGCTGTGCTTCTAGCTGTCCTTGGTGGGTGCCTCTTTCCACAGAAATATTTGCTGCAGGTCCCAAGACAGTTCTGCGGGATCCTTTCAGGATTTGGTTTCTCAGCACAGCTGGCTTCCACTGCAGGACACCTGCCTCTGCCCCTGCACCACTGACCTGGAAACAAGAAAGTATCCTCAGGAACTGCCTGGCCTGGTGTTGCTCACAGCATCCCCAGCATGGATTTGTCCTGTTCAGGTAGCAACACCTGCTGGCATTCCCTCTGGATCAGGGGAGTAAATGTCCTTTGGCAGCAGCCCCCAGTGCCCTGCTCTGAGGAAAACTGTCAGCTCCCTTTTCAACAGGCCAGGTTAGAGCTGCCTGCACCTGCACCTCTTCTCCCTCCTCAGGTGGGTGTTGGTCTGAGACAGGGACTGAGCTGTGTTACGTGGCAGCAAAGGGGACACAGCTGTTTGCAGCGACTGCAGTGGCTCTTGCACATGAACTGTACTCATGTCTCTGTGTGGGAGGGCAGGAGGCAGGGTAAAGCCATTTTGCAGCTACAAGCAGGGCTCTGCCACTACAAATGTGTCCACATGAGGGGTCTGTGCCACTGCAGCCGATCACAGCACAGCAGTGCACGTTAACCACAACACTCCAGAAAGTGTCCACAGATCTAGGGTTGGGGCAGTGATATTGAAAGGAGGCAAGTTTTGTTTTAAGGTCCAAGAAGTCCCTTATTCCCACTGGGCATTTCTAACTGACACTGGCTTGATATGTCCTGCCCCAGTGGCAGCACTGGTTTATTGTGTCTTTAACCCACCTCCCCCACTGTACAGGCCACTGCCCACCCGAAATGCGTGTGCAGAGTACTCCCGCTCCATTGCATGCTCATCCACCGACTGCTGCTGAGGTGGATACAACACCTACAGTTTTCAGCTGCATGGAAGATTTTTTTGTTGTTGTTTTTGTATTAGACCAGTCCCAGAGCCTGTACGCACTGCAGCCCTACAAACAGCCATGTTAAAATCCCCACAAATGCTGCAGAGGTGCAGCTCTGTGTACTGCTGCTGGAGGTGACAGACTCATGCTGTCACCAGCGCTGCTGGAGAGAGCTGCAGAGCAGCAGAGTGTTCCTGGTACCGAGCAGAGCAGAGCAGAGCTCCCTGTGAACCCTGAGCATTGTGACAGCTCTGGTGCCTCCTGCACAGCGGAGAGCAAAGCACTGCACAGCGAGCACGGTGCATGGCACTGCCCACACTGCACAAAGCAGCTGTGGTCTGTCCCCAGAGGGGAGAGCTGTGGGGGCCCCCATGAGCTGGAGCTCTGGGTGCTGTGTCAGACTGGGGTTGGTGGGAGGACAGCCGCAATGAAAAACTGGGCAGTAAAGACAGACCTGGGGCAATTGAGCCGTGAAGCTGGATGGGGCCTTGGGAGGTCTCTGCTCCAACACCTGCACAAAGCCTGTCCCATTCAAGATGCTGAAGAACTTGCCCATCTGACTTCCAGTATCTCCAAGGGCGGGCAACCCCTCCTCTTCGGGCCCCTGTACCACTGTCCAGCCACCTTCTTAATATGTTTTTTTCCTTGCATCTGTTTGGAATTTCCCATCTACCAGCTTCTGGCTGTTATCCTGTGTGCTGGGGAAGGAATGCAAACACACAGGCTGGTACACATGCACACGGGCACACACGTGTGCACACACACAGACACAGGTGCAGACACACAGAGAAATACATATGGTGTGTATGCATTTATGGACATGTGTTTGTTTATATAAATATGTTTATATACATATACATGCATTATACACATATATACATGCAGTCATATGAAATTGCCTAAGGACGGCAATTTCAGCATTTACAAGGGAATTCTCCCTACCCAAACCTGTACACTTGTTTAGCTGTATGGTGGTTCTTAAAGAACTGGGAAAGGAGCAGGGATTGCATCCACAGAGTGTTTATTCACTCAGCACAACAAAGCTGGTTCTCAGCATTCCCTGACAAGGTGCTTGTATGAAGATGTGATGGCCCACAATATGGTGCTGGTGTTATTCATTAGCCAGTGGCTACAGGGATAGCTCAGGTGCAGGAGAGAAACAATGGGCAGGAGAGAAACAATTTCCCAATGGCTGGCACCTGGGAAGGGTCATGATCTCCCTCTGACCACTCCCCAACTCCTTTGCACCCTGTCCCCACCAGCCAGGCTGGAACTGCCCCCAAGGCTTTGGGAGTCCCTGTGCTGTGGGCATCTGCACCCGCCCGGAGGCCCGACAGCCATGAATGGGCACAGACAGGGTGCAGGTGTTGTAGTGGAGTGTGTTGGTTGGTGCTGCACCTTACTGAGCACAGGCCAAGGGAGCTCGGAGCTGTCACACCTGTGCCTTTTCTCCCAGAGACAAAGCTGACTGGACACATGATGGGACAGCCCTGTGGCAGGATCTCTGCTCTGGCCATCTCTCCTGAAGGCACCTCTGCACGTGCTCAGCATGTGATTCCAGCAGCCTCAGGGCTGGGCGGTGCTGCCCCATGCCCTGCTGCTGACCACCTACAGATCCCCAGGAGGCTGTGCCTGCTCAGCTGGAGCTCCAAGAAGGCCTGTGGGGCTTCTGTTGTAAGTTGTACCCTGTGGGCCTTTTTCTGGCTGTGCCCAGGCTCTCTGGGAAGTGCTGCAAACCTGTGGTCTGGCTGGTTCCCAGCCTGAGGCTGCATATCGTGGATTTACTCATGGCACGAGTCTGCATCCCTGGCTCCTGTCCTGTGGCACCCACCTCCCTCCCCCTTGCTCCAGCCTCAGCTCGATGGTGTGAGTGCTGCTGGCTGCCTGGGGTGGGGTCCTCATGGTGCTGCCACGGAGCTGCAGTGGTCACTGCTGCTGCTCGGGCCATGTAACACAGGGACAGTCCCACTGTGCTGCTTGCTGCCCTGGCACGGTCCTCTGGTGTACAGCAGAGCAGAGGGTTGGCCTGTGTCCTCCCTGGCATCAGCCTGAACACAGACACCGGACTCCTGCTCCCAAAACCAGACACAGTGCCCCTAAACACAGACACAGAGCTCCTGCCCCTAAGCATGGACACAGCTCCTGCCCCTGAGCACAGACACAGCTCCTGCCCCTAAACACAGACACAGAGCTCCTGCCCCTAAGCATGGACACAGCTCCTGCCCCTAAACATGGACACACACCTCTTACCCTGAACACGGACATGGAGCTTCTGCTTCAGCCCGTCCTGGCCTGGGGCCATGTGAAGCCACATTGGTCACCTTGGCACCCAGATGTGCTCCAGCATTGGGGTAATGCTGGGCTGGGGCAAGGCAGGACAGGGCACAAGTGGTGCTGCTGGTGGGGTCTGGCCCACTGCGGGGTGGAGGCTCCTTGGGATGGTGTCAGAGCCTGCGGGGATCTGGTGGAATTCCCTGCCCCAGGGTGCCAGCAAAGGGGCATCACTGGGATCCCCAGCGCCTGTTTGCAATATGCAGGCAGCAGCAGGGCACAGGGCCTGTTTTCACAGGGCTGTGTGCCCACAGCAGTGCCACTGCCAGCAGGACCTGGCCAGGGGTCTGGGTGCCTTGAGGGGACTGCACCCCCCACAAGTACTGCATAGGCCGTGGGGAGCTGCTCCGGGCTGTGTGGCCCCAGACCCTGGATGTTGATGATCTCCGTGGGCTCCTTCCAGCTCAGGGTATTCATGGTTTTGATTCCAGAGCTGTCTCCGCATGGCTCCTGGTGGCCTGGTCATCGCTTACAGCCCCGACTCCAGCCCCAATGCCGCAGGCAGAGTGTGGGGGCAGGCAAGGGGTCTTCTGGGGTCAGAGCTGGGTCCAGGCAGGGTACCCGGGGGCTTGGGGCAGGGCTGGGATGGGAAGGGAGGCGCCAGGGCTGGGTAGGGCGGGATCCCGCGCGGGAGATGATGTATGGGCAGATGTATCAGATCGCACAAGATAAACAAGCAGTGAATTTCATCAGGGCCCATCATGGCTTTAATTTGGCTGCCTAATGAGTCAGATCCAGCCGCGCAGATAAAAGTTGTCAGAGCCGCAGCCCTAATGAATTTCTTGCCACTTGTAATCAAGGCAGCTTGTCTGAGGGGGATGATTAATGGGCCCCAGAGGAGCTGCCGTCCCTCGGCTTCCATTCCCGCTAATGCAGTCGCCAGGAAATTAACCAAACCCAGCACTGGGCTGGGGCCAGGGCCGGTGTGGGGGCACCCATGGGCACCACGAGGGGACGGGAATGAGGGGTGACATGGGTGTAGGGCCCGGACTGGAAGTGGGACCAGGACCAGGACCAGAGCCAGGACCAGGATGAGGATGATGACATGGGCACACGCAGCCCGAACACACCAATGAGTGGAGGGGCTGGTGGAGGGGCTGGGGCCACTGTCTGCAGACCCCAGCGAGATAGCCTCTGCCACAGGAGAGGCACAAGGAGGAGGCAACAGGGGTTTGGCAGGGATAGCTGGGGTAGCTGTGGCAGGTGGGGGTGTCCTGGCACCTCCCTTCCTTGCAGACTGCCACACAGGCTTGGGGCCCAAGGCCTGTGCCCAGTCCCAGTGCAGCAGAGCCTGGACCCCAGCACAGCACAGAGACACCGGAACCCCGAACTGCAGTTTGTGGTGTGGCCTGGGGTGCACCCTGGAACTGCCAGCACTGGGGCTCTGCTCTGCCCACAGCTATGAGAAGCATGCAAAGTTAGGGCTGGCAGAGCAGACACACGGCTCCCTTCACTGTTCAGGGGTCTGCCTGTGCCTTGGGACGCAATGACACCCAGTATTCTGTAGCCATAGCAGACTCCTCACTTGCCCTGGCAGCCCATCATTCCCTGCCCATCTCTGCCTTGCCCCATCCCAGCTTCACACTCGCTGTCCTGTGCACAGGGACCAGCTGGCCCAGCATTCATGCCCTGCATGTTCCCTCTCCAGCACACCCCTCTGCTGTGCCCATCTCCCATCCCACCAGAGCTGTGCATTCCTCTGGGGCCATGTTCTGGCATTGTCCCTCAGTGCCCAGGGTTGGCACATCTCCCCTCCACCCCTCAGCACTCTGCAATGTTCCAGGGGCCCAGTTTGGCACAGGACTGCTGTTATCAGAGCCTGAGCCGGAGGAGAAGAGGCTGAACGCTTGTCAGTGTGGGATGGAGAGTCACCAGACCCAGGTGCAAACCAGGGCTGCACCGGAGGCCCCAAAGGCAGCACACTGAGACGCTGGCCTGGCAGGAGGGGGGTTGTTTTATTGGCCTTTATCTCCTTGGCTGCAGATAACACACACAGGGCAACTCATGGAAAAGAAACCGTATATACAGAGTGTCCATATAAATATTTCCAATGTACATTTTATACACAAGTGACAGAGACATTCCATAGCAGTGTCCAAAGCCTTGGGGTTCCAGCATTCAGCTAGAGGCTTGACCCCAATGCAAAGAGAGACGCTCCTCTCCTCTCCTCTTGCTCAGCTGGAGACCAGCCCCACCTGGGCAGCAGCGGGAGCCAGCGGGAGGCTCTGATGGAGACACTGTGTATGGCTTGGAGCTTGGAGCTTTAACCTGGAAGGACAGTGACTCTACAGACAGACAGACAGACAGAGCTGGGGATTCCGAGGTGACCATCCTCTTCACGCTCCAGGTCACCAGGGAGGCTGGGGAGGCCTTTGTCCAGGGGCTGCACTGGGGAGATGCCACCCTTGCATCAGCGCACGGGGAGCGGTATCGGTGCGTGCATCCCTCCTGCACCAGCCAGAAGCAGAGGAGCATGGGGGCACAATGGAGAAATACGCACCTCCTGCTGCTCCCCACCGCACCACTGCACTGGGGACCGTGGCGAGGCCAACACGGATGGAGAGCTGGAAGGAAGTGCCCAAACTGACCTGCCTGAGGGAGTGGGTGCAGCCATCAGCCTCCCTGGTACTGCTGTGCAGGGGGGGGCTACACACCTGAACTGTCCCCAGCCCCTGCTTTATCTACAGATGTGTGTGATGGGGGGGGGGCAGGAGAAATTTCCCCCCCATCCATGTACCGGTCACAAGAATGGGGTGCACTGGAGCCACCCCAGGGATTATGCAGGAGCCCCTCCACAAGCTGACAGCACTGGGTCTGCACAGCTGCACAGTGAGAGGTGGCTGGAACCAGTGCAGAGGAGCAGGATGCTGGCTCCCGGCTGGCTCCCAGCCTCCTCTTGGCTGGAACAGGGGTTCTGGTGGGGGCAAGCACCGCGGGGGCCTGTCTGTGCTGCTCTCAGACCCATTCCTGCGGCCCTGGTCCCCGGCAGGGCTGGAGGGCAGCTGTGCGGCAACCGGAGGGCCCGTGCAGGGCTAGACCGTGCTGGGGCTGGCGCTGAACTCAACCGGCGCCGTGGCGCAGGCGTTGTTGTTGGCATTGGTGTTGCGGCGGGGCAGGCTGGGGGTCAGCGTGGCAGCGCTGTCGCTGGGGCAACCGTGCTGCAGCAGGATGTCGATGCACTCCTGGCTGCCGGCTCGCCGGGCATAGGCCAGTGGGGTCAGGCCCCGAGCGTCCCGGCTCTTCACATCCACTCCGTACTGCATAGGAGAGAAGCAGCTGGTCAGTGGTACCTGGGTACCGTGTGCCCATGGGCATGGAAGTGGCAAGGAGCAGAGGGTCTCTGGGGTAGGCAGGAAGAGGGAGCTGGGAGGGTGGCCAGGGACAGGGAGCCAAGAGAGTGGGCAGGTCAGCACGAGTGGGCATGTGGGAGAACCCACGGAAGCAGGATGGATAAAGGGTGCCTTGTGCCCTGGTAGCACGGAGGTGGGGAAGCACTAGGATAGCACCAGAAGCCCTGCAGTAGGGGCTGCAGGTTCTGTCTTACCCAGATGAGCAGCTGCGTGAAGACTACATTGGCCATTGCGCAAGAGAGATGCAGTGCTGTGCGCCCATCTCCATCTCCGTAGGTCTCATTCACTTCCTCCTTGGTGCCATGGGCCAGGAGTGTCACCACGAGGCGCAGGTCATCCTCCACCACGGCCCGCAGCAGCTGCTGCCCCAGCGGGATGTCAGACTGGGGCAGTGGGGCCAGAAAGAGCTTCTGCTCATACTTAGCCCGGATCCAGCGCTCCTTCTCCTCCCTGCCAGACAGGACATTGTCACTGTCACAGTTGAGACAACTTGCCTGGGCCCCGTGCACAAAAGGATATGATTATCAGCACTGCCACGTGAACATACTTGTGTGAGCAGTGAACATCTGTCACACCCAGGTATGTTCTGCATAGCCCCTGCCGTGCCTCTGTGCCCACAGCTGCCACTGGGGTTCTGTCACCCCACTCTGGACACCTGCCTGTCACCTGCTTGACCTCCTTACAGCTCCCTATGGACACTGTATGCTTACGCCTATGCCTATACAGCAGCAGCATCTTGCACCCAGACCCCACACCTGTCCCTGTGCACCTCCCTGCTGGAGCCCCTCGCACCCCAATGCTGTGTGCCTGTGCCGGGGCAGCACAGGGACCGTCCCTATCCCGTGCCTGTGTGGGGCCATGGCCAGTGGCAGGAGAAGGTTAGTGCTGCACACGCCAGCCCAGTGCCACGGGAGGCACCTTATCGCTGCCGCGTCTCGCCTGGTGCAAACAAAGGCGGTGTCCGCGTCCGTCCCGGCGGGGGCGCGGGGCGGGCGGAGCGGACGTGGGGCGCGAC
>NW_008238371.1:272199-275565 GCF_000691975.1 Corvus brachyrhynchos | reverse complement strand
GGCCGCCATGGAGCCCCACTGCCCCACCAGGATGGCACGAGAGGGTGGCCAGTGCCTCGCAGGTGGGCAGGACCCCCAACACTGGAGCATCTTGAGGAATCCTGCCTGCCTCAATGGCTGCTCCCAACCCCCTGTAGCATCCCCCAGCCCTCCTGGTGTGGTTCCCAAGAAGCATCTCTGGGGTTCACCACCTCCCTTACCGACTGCTCTCAGGCGTGGGCTTGGGGTACCCCTCCACCATTCCCTCCCAGACAGCGTTTGCAAGTGCGTTGCCGATGGCCGTCATGACCATAAGAAGCTCGCTAGGCCAGTCATCCAGGTCCAGGGAGCGCACACGGGACAGGTGGGTGCCCAGGTTGCGATGGATCCCGGAGCACTCGATGCACATGAGAGCACCCAGGTTCAGACTGGCCCAGTCCGGATCTGAGGGCAGCAGGATCAGTGGGGGAGAGTTAATACCTGCCAAGACTCACCAGCCCGTCTCCTGTGGTTCAGACTTGTATTTGCAGGCACCTGCCCACCAAACCCTTCCCAGTTCAATGTCCCTGGGAGGGGTGGGCACGGAGAGGCCATGACCTCAGGCTGGCCAGTGAGGGGTCATGGGCCAGTGTGGCAGGTGGGTCTGTACCCCAACCCTGAGGAGAAGGTCCACTGCAGGAGAGGACAGGACAGACACACAGAGCAGGTCTCTATGGGCTGAGAGAAGGGGTGACTGGGGTGGCTGGAGCCCCCTCCCCTCCTGGGTGAGCCCCCTGCCCACTGTAGCATCTCTTACTCGGTGCATCGCAGTCCACGCAGAAGCTGTTCCCACGTGCGGTGCGGACGGCCTGCATGGCCTGTGCGTCGCCCTGGCTGCCCAGCCGAGCCTGCAAAGAACCCCACGAGACCCCCTTCACTGCAGGCCAGCCACCCTACCATGCGTCCTGCACCCCTCCTAGTGTGCCACACCACACTCCATGAGGCTGGCCAGCATGGGGGCTCTGACAACAGGGTCTGGAGTGGCTAGGTGTGCACCAGAGAAGCAGGGAACAGTGGGTCAGAGTGGGGAGAAAGGGCAGAGATGTCCAGAGAGGGAATGAACCATGTAGGATCCAGCCACACAGGATGCAGAGTACTCCATGGGGCCAGAGCCAGGTGGGCCAGAGGGGACAAGAAACCTGGGGGCAACTGCATAGTCCCAGGGACGGGACTGAACTCTCCCTGGGAGCAGAGGGACAAACAGGCAAGTGTGGGACATGGAAGAATGTGACAAAGCGGATGCCAGAGAAGATAGAACAGAAGTTGGCCAAGGCCTCTTACCTTGTTTTTGCTGCTCTCACAGCCCTGCAGGCTGGCCAGGATCTGGCTCTCAATGGCCTGAACCCAGAGCTCCCGCTCCTCTGATGTTGAGGCTTCAAAGAGCCACGTCTGGCCCGTCAGCGACACGATAATGAACTCAAATGGCTCATCTGGTTCTGGAAGAGAAAGGTGTGCCATGACACAGGGCTGGGAAGGATGGGATCTGCCATGGGACAGATCCCTGCAGGCCACTGCCATCCCCAAATGGCCAAGCTGAGGCAGCAGCAGAGCCCAGGAGGCTGGGACAGGCAAGTGCCTGCAGAGAAGAATCAGAGCTCTGTGCCAAACCTCCTGAACTCAAATGGCTCATCTGGTTCTGGAAGAGAAAGGTGTGCCATGACACAGGGCTGGGAAGGATGGGATCTGCCATGGGACAGATCCCTGCAGGCCACTGCCATCCCCAAATGGCCAAGCTGAGGCAGCAGCAGAGCCCAGGAGGCTGGGACAGGCAAGTGCCTGCAGAGAAGAATCAGAGCTCTGTGCCAAACCTCCCTCCCTCTGCCCCACACTGCTTCACTGGCTTGTGCCCTGTGTCCCACCCTCAGAGAAAGCTGCCAACCTCTGGAGCAGTGAAATCGGCTCCTCCACTGAGCTGGTGCCTGCAGACAGCCCCAGCACCAGGGCTCAGTGCCCACCCACGAGTGGCTTTGGAGCATGGGCCCTGCACACGGAGTGAGGTGGTGCAAGAAGGGCTGTGCAGTGGGTTCAGAGGCAGCTCTTCACCACGGCTTCAAAGGTGGTCTGCCCTGCTAACACCTGCCAGCCTGGCTCTGCCTCACACAGCCCCCCATGGGCACAGTTCACGGGGTGTCGTGTCTCAGCCTCACACCCAGCACCAGCATTTACCTTTTATTGCCAACTTCAGTAGTTAGTGCAGTAAATGACTTAACTAAGCGGGGCCTGAATGGAATGACTAATAAACGTTATGTCACAGCACACGCTTCAGCTCATAGCAAAATGATTTGTAATTACCTAATTAGCGTTATGCAAATAACACCCTCATCTCCATAATGTGCCTTCCCAGCTCTCTATTAAAAGCAGGGAGTCAACTGCTCAGCTCCAGAGACAGCACGGAGGCCGAGGGGCCTCCGGTCCACATCAAGGCAGAGCTGTGCTGGCCTCAAGCCTGGCAGGGTCTGTGCACACTGGGCATGACGTGGGGAGGTGAGCAGGGGAGTCTGGAGGGGTTTGAGGGAGGTCTGCTCCTCTCCCTGACTTCTCTGCAGCACAGAAGTCCCTCACTGCAGAGGGAAGTGGCAGAAAGGCAGGGACTGAGGAGCTGCTGCAGCCCCAGTGAATGGCTGCAGAGACCCCTGGCTAGGTCCCACCAAGGCCATGGCCACCCTCGGCTACTGCAGGGCTGCCTGCGCCCATCTGAGCCAGGCTGTGTCCACGAATGTCCCCAGAACACAGTGCAGCCTTGGGAAGTCTCCTTAGGAAAGCCAGGTCCCTTGGGCACGGTGGCAGAGCACAGCCCTTCGTCCCGGGCTGGCGGTCAGCACCTGCACTGACAAGTCCCAGGCTTGGAGAACACCAGTGCTCGTGAACTGCTGTGGGGAACACAAGGCCGGCTCTCCACACCATCAGAGCCTGGGGAGGATGGAATGACTCCAGCATGAGGCCTTGTCCTGGCTTGCCCTTCCCAGATAGGAAGGCAAGGCTCTTTTACTCATTTCAGCCTAAATCAGCCTGGGACTCCTCTGGGGAAAGGTGCCTGCAACTGCCTCTCTCCTGCTGGAATGAGAGCCTCTGAGCCCTCAGGAGGATGACAGACTGCAGGGAGCAGGCAGTTAGCCACGCTGCTGGGCTCTCCCCTCTCTGTGATGCACGGGTGTAACTGGGACATCCCACTCGTCCAGCACTTTGCCCTTTCCTCCACCTCTCAGCTGCAGGAGGGACCCCACAGTTACCAAGTCCCAGCTCAAGAACAAGATTCTTGGAAAATACACAGCTGCTAACTTGTGAATACTGGGAGAAGAAATAACCAGCCAACAGCCAGGCTAACAGACATTGCCTCCTTGGCTTGCT
>NW_008238371.1:271603-272009 GCF_000691975.1 Corvus brachyrhynchos | reverse complement strand
CTCTGTGCGTGCTGCCAGACCCAGGCATGGGCAGGGAGCCTCCAGACTGCAGGGGAGCCAGGACCATCCCCCCACAGCCACAGGACTGGTGGCTGCCTGGGGCCAAGTGCTGCCAGCCAGGAAGGAGTGAGCAGCAGCGCCCTGGGGCACAGGCTGCCCAGGTGCTGGATGGAGCTGCTGCAGACAGTGCTCCTGGAGGACCCTGACACACCGAAACAGGCCCTGTTCTGCTCAAACCTCATCCTTCCATGGTCTGAGCCACCTGTGGCTGCTGCCACTGTGTTGCAGAGTCCAAGCCAGCTGCCTGGACTTGGGAAACACTGGATGCACTTAAAGTCCTTCCTGCTGCTGAGCCCCTTCTGCACAGCAGGAAGCAGGACATCATGGTCACAAGGACACAGCGCGG
>NW_008238371.1:255733-271544 GCF_000691975.1 Corvus brachyrhynchos | reverse complement strand
GGCTCACGTGGCTGCATCCTCCTTGTTCCTGTCTCCTCTTTGCTGAGCACCTCCCCACCAAACAGACAGACAGGAATCCCAGCCCCAGCCTTCCTGCACATGTATGCTTCCCAGGGAAGCAAATGCCTGCTCTGCCTGCCCAGGGCTCTGGCGTGGGGCTCACTGTTGCTCCTTGAGGCACCATGCTGGGGCTGGGGGGCTCCATGTGGCTCCCAGCACTCTGCTCAGGACATTCATATTAGGGCAAGAGGCTCCCTCCTTCTGGGAGAGAAATTTCTGGGGCTCCAACCTGACTCGGATGGACTTTCCCACTATCACAGCTGAGGGACATTCCACAGCTCTGGGGCTGCCCAGTCCCAGCCGTGGGAGCAGTCCTAGTCCAACCAAAGCCCTGGCGCCAGCTCTGCAAGACACAGGACCTCCGTTCCCTTCCTTCTTTGTGCCTCCTGGATTCCAGCTTCAGGCCGAACAAAGGGCCTGTTGCTCTCGGAGCCCGGGAAGAGCTAACAAAGGACCACAGCTTTTCTGCTGCACTAAGGCAAACTCCCCACCTCATAGTGCAGGATGGCACTATGGGGCTGGATCCCTTTGGAGGCCTCAGCATAGCAGGACTGCAACAGGAAAGTGTGACACTGTGGGATCACACCCCTGGATTCACACGTGAGGATCAGCAGAGTTGGGAAGGGAATCAAGGACTTGCAGCAGCATTGAATACTGTTGAGACCCACCTTCTGGGACAGCCTGGGACCAGTTCCTGAGCTCCCCAGGGCACCCATACAAGTTGGATCAGACTCAAGTCGTTGTTTTAGGGAAAGTAGTGGGCATTCGCAGCTTCTTCTGAGGAGAGGTACAGGTTCCCAATGTAGCAGGGCCATTTCTGGCCGGACGAAAGGGTAGCACCAAGCAGATGACATAAGCAGAACAGTTTAGACTGACTGCCTCTGCTGAAGCAGAGCTGGCAGAGCTCCCTCCCCTGCCCCACACTTGGCCACAGGCTCCTTCTCAGAGAAGTCCCAGGGCTTGTCAGCTCCAACTTGACAGGGCTCAGACCTCAGAGAAAGCCACTCCTACAGGAGCAGGGAGCCCTTCCCAGCTGCCTCCAAGTGAGCAGCTATCCGGGGGCCAGACGGCAGAGCCCGGCCCCCCAGCTGCCCCCAGCACACTGGTGGGAGCCCATTACACCAGCTCCATTAGAATTAGTGGGCAGTGGAAATGAGTGCGCTGCCTCTCTCTCTCTCTTGATGATTTTTTGATGATGTTTTAAAGACTGAGCTCCGTGAAGAGTTGCTGAGCAGAGTTTGGTGTGAGCCGGCTCTGCTAATGGGTGTTAACCCCATGACCCCCCTTCCAACACCGCCCAGGAACAAGGGCTCTGAACAGGAGCAGGATTAGGGAGGGCAGGGCCAGGAGAGCAGGGCCACATGCCACCCAGACCCCACCAGCAGCCAAGACGACTCAGGCAGGGACTGCAGTGAGATGAGCAGCCCCAGGGCAGTCACCCTCCCTCTGCCAACACTGCAGCCTTGGGGGGAAGCATCCTCTGGACAGCAGAGCAGCACCACGGGGCTGCCAAGAATGAGGGAATGGACATCCTGTGTGCCCAGCTGGGAGCCAGACCAAAGGGACAGCAGGAGGGAAGGGAAGTGCCCACCAAGATGCAAGGGAGCTTGCATCTGCTGCTCAAAGCAGTCCTGGCAGTGAGGTGCCCAGTGCAACCGTGTGTCCCAGTGACACCTGTGGGATGCCAGAGAGGAAAGGGAAGGGGAGCAGCAGTGACATGGAGTGTTGCTCTCACAGCTCGTGCCAAGTCCCCTCTCTATGCTCTGAGTGGGGGGGAAGCACAGCTCTGAGCAGATGGGGTTGGGGGCTAAAAATGCCTCAGCTTCAATACAGGGCTGGGGCAGAGCTTGGTCCTGCTCTGCAAAGGGCTCTGGCTACACCCTGCATTGGTGCCCAGCCCAGAGACCCTCCTGTGGGGACCATGACGCGGAGCCACAGCAGCAGTACTTCCCACCTCCTTTTCCACGGACACCCTGCTTCTCCATGGAGTGCAGCAGGTCACCCCAGGCAGCATGTTCCCCCCGGGAGCTGCAGTGGGGCAGGCTGGCCCCATCCCTCACCCCTACCTGAGGTGCCCCCACACAGGTTGGGACAGCACTCTCAGAGCACAAGCAGCAATATAGGGGGGCTGCTCCCCTGTCCCAGAAGCTGGGATACAAAGCAGCTCTGTGAGGACAGAGGATGGAACAATGTCCCTCTGGTCCCCACCCAGTGCGGCAGGACCATGCTCCAAGCACTTGGACACGGCACAGCAATTCCCTCTCTACACAGGGCACTGGACAGAGCTCCCCCACGCCAGCCCAAAGGCCCAGGGCAGCACTTTCTTCCCCCGTGGGAAGGCGGAGTTCAGCACAGGGAATGGCAGGAGCATCTCCATGCCAGCACACCAGGCTCAAAGAGCCCTCCATGCCAGACAGCTCCCCAGCTGGCTCCTTCCTGAGCAGATGGGTGCAGGATAGTGTAGGACACCTTCCCTGCATCCCAGCAGGTCCAGTAGAGAGGAGCAGGATTCCACTCAACATTAGCAAAACAGGAAGCAGAGCTGGCACTGAGCCCCACTCTTGAAGTCTCCTCTGTCACCTCTGCTCTTCACCATTTCCCAGCCACATCCAGCCTCTCCCTGCATGCTGTCTTCCCACTCCCAGCCCTTCTCCCACTTTTTGCTGGCATAGTAGAAGTGCCTCCAGAGGCCCTGGAGAGTGGGTAGTCACATAGGGAGGAGGTGGGGGACGCCTCCAGCATGTGGGGCACATGGCAGGAAGCAGAGGCAGGTCCTGTCAGACCTGGCCCACATCTCCGCTCTCCAGCTGCGAAGCCTGTGAGGAGGGTCCTGGAGCAGGGCAGCCAGCAGCCCCTGGCCTCGGGATGCTTGTTTGCAAGCTGTGACTGTACCACATCATTATGAGGTGTTTGGGATATCAACAAATTAGCAGGCGTCTGGGAAGAGAAGGATGCAGCACCATTCGTAAATGTCAGCTCGCTACCTCCTCATTTTGCAGATCATTAAACCCAATATTCCCAACCTGTATTAGTGCGACGGGGACAGGCCCCTCCGCGGGGACAGCCGCCAGGAGAGCGCAGCAGGAACAGCGCTATGGAGACCCCCCAGCGTCTGCTGTCCCAGCGCCCCCAGATCCCGGAGTACCCCAGGCTGAGCTGGCACATCCCCACCAGGGACTGCATGGGGGACGGGGGCGGCAGCAGCGGGGGCTCAAGCGTGGATGGGCACACTGAGCTGTACAACAGAGGGCATACAGTGGGGTCCCAACATGTGTTGCCCATGTGGGGAAGGACACAGTGTGCCAGAAGGAGCAGGTGCTCCCAAGGGACACCACAGGTACACAGGGGTGTGCAGGGGGGTCATGTAAGGGTCAAAGAGTGTCATTTCTGTGTACCTGGTGGGGAGGATGCAATGTGGGGTGCAGCATGTGCACAGCGGGGGCGGGCCTGGGAGGTGGCAGACGGGCCAGCAGGCATCAGGGCAGGGGTCACAGGAGGGAGGGCATGGATGGTGTGAGCTTCATGGTGTGAGCAGTGGCCTGTGGCAGGGTCAGGGGTGTGCACATGAGGGTCTCTCAGAGGGGTAACATGGAGCTGTATAAGGTCCCTCAGGAACCACAGACTGAGGGGGTGGGAGCTGCTGGAGACGGGGAACTGGCTGAACCACAGAGATGCCCAGCACAGGCTGCCTCCCTCCCGCCAGGATGGAGCAGGGAGCTCCAGGGTCTGTAATGAGCTGGAGTGACTTGTTAGCACTGAATTAAGAGGCTTGGTGGAAGGACGCGTGCGGGTGACACAAGCTGTGTGGGGCAGGCGGGAGCTGAGCGATAGCAGCTGGAATCCCCAGCAATCTGGTGAGCACGGCTCAGCCTCACACTCCTGGCTTGCCACGATCGGCCTCGACAGCCCCTGACAGTTGGCATTAATCACGCACATTGCCCCAACACAACTCTTTACTGGCCATCAATTTCCTGTGGGTTTTAAAACTAAAAAACAAAGACAAAACCGCGTCGTTTGGCCGCCACTGAGAAGCACATTAAGGGGCTGTCAGCTTCTCGCCATGCACCCTGCATCACTCTTTAAGCACATGAGAAGTTCATTATCCCTGGAGCTCTGGCAGCCATGGGGAGACTGGAGCAGGGAGCGTCGCAAAGGTGCTGTTGCCCTCAGCTGTGTCTGGTGGCTCTTTGGCCCTCCTGGCAGCCTGGACAGGGGCCGAGGGTCCAGGCAAAGGGGAGTGCAGCTGCAGGGGGGCTGTGGGCTGCTCCGTGGCAGGATAGGGCACTTCTGGCCACAGAGCTTTGCTGGGTTCTCATGAGAGCAGACTTTCCTGATGGTCCTTGCAGGCTGACACTGCAACTCCACCATGGGAATGAGCATCTTCGTCCCCTGACACCCTGATACACGTTTGCCAGCCTGTGGGTGCTCCCTGACAGCCTGTGCAGCACTCCCCAGTTTGGTGACATCTCCGGCAGCCCAATCCCACGCCTGCCATAGTTTGCGGATGCTCCCTGGCAGCCTGACACTGAGCTCTCTTTAACATGAGCCCATGTAAAAAAGCAACAGCTCGTTTGATTTATGATACTTCAGAACAACTAAGATTCAATTGCTCTGCACGTCCCTGGCTCTGATTACCTCCTAAATGAGATAAACTGATGGCAATTTATCCCCAGACCTCACCAACTTTCCCAGGATGCTAACCTGAACTGCTCGTGCCTAGCTCATGGGCATGGGGCGGGTGCAGGCAGGTGCAGGCAGCCTGGGCACAGCCCAAACCTGCTCCCTCACATACCCCCCGGGCTGCTCCTGCCCACAGGGATGCTGTGACAGAGGCTGAGCCTGGCAACCTGCCTGGCCCCATGCAGCTCCTGGTGGGCAAGAAGTTTTGGTGGGGGGGTCCCTCCACAGTGCTCCCCACACCGGCACAGCTACACTAACACGAGCTAGTGGGAAGCACGGCTCCTTACTGGGCTGTCCCCATGCTCCTGCCAGGACAGTGAACAGAGGGATGAGCACCGTGAGGGGACAGCAGCTCGGCCACAAGGGATGGCAGCTCTGCCACAGGACCTGGCAGCCCCGCTCCTGGCACAGGGATTTCACACTTTCACCATGTTGACTGTGCGAAAGCAAAAAACTCAAATCACCCTGCTCTGAAAACAACTGCTGTAACAGTTCAAAAGCAGCTAAAAAAGATTCAAGGGGGAGTCAGTCATACTTATGGACACCAGTCCGTGACACAAATTGGCCATGCCCATGGTGAGGGGCAATGCTCAGCCCAGGATTCACAGTTGGACCATTCAGACACTGGGATGGGACCTCAAGCAGAGGCTCAGCACCTCCTTGTACTTGTTGCCAGTCTCCGCTTCTCATGCAGGGCAGTGACCCATCACGGGTGGCCACCTGAACACCAGTCCCAGAGTCACTTGCTCCTCTGTCTCTGCCTCTGCCCTGGCCTGCTGGTCCTGGTGATGAGCTGTCACAGTGTCCAGAGCTGCATCAGTTCTTGGAGCAGTCCCAGAGCTAGGAGCAGGAGAGAGACCAACCAAGTCACTTACAAAGGTACCACAGGCAGGAGCCGTGCAGCAGGCACATGGCAGGCGGGGGATCATCTGCATGAAAAGGAGTGTGTGACCCAGCTCCGTAATTCACGCTGAGCACAGGGATGCACACGGTCCTCTCCTGATCAGGATGTCCCCCTCATGCCAAAATGGGGCATACAGCTCATTGCTGCTGGAACTGGCTGCAACAGGTCCAAGCTGGGAAGCTCTAAGTGCAGCAACAGTGGCCTCTGCCATGGACTCGGAGCACGGTTCTGCTGGCAGGAACGCTGTCCACAGCAACAGGTCCTGTTGATGCAGGGCAGGCTGGGAGCATGACAGAACTGACCCAGCCTCTGGAACTCAAATTTTGCAATTGGATCAATTTTCTAATATACTAGATTACTTAAAAAAATAAATGCAAGGTCAGTTTGTCAATACCTGACCAAAAGCCAGAAACCCACCATGCAGCAGCCCATGGCACCACTGTGCCCCAGCACAGGTCTGGGAGCAGCTGGTTCTATCACCTCTGCCTGACCACAGCGCTGAGCTGGCAGGTGTTGCACCCATTCACCCACTGCAGAAGGACACAGGGGCTTGGAAAGTCTGGGTTCACACTGGAGACACGGGGGATGGGCTGCCCGTGTGACTGCGGGTCACGGATGCCCCCTCTGCTGTGCCATGCTCTCCTCATCCCTCCCATGGTGCTCACACTGCTCCTTCCCACTGCAACACTGGAGCAGCTCAGCCACCTGCTGCCATGCACTTGGGGCACCAGCAGCACTGCAGATCACAGAGCAGGGATTCCTCCTGCTCCTGCTACTGGTGCCAGAGGCTCTGGCAGGAGGATCCACGGCGCACAAAGTCTGTGCAGTGACAGATGAAGTTTGGTAACTGACACTTCGCTGGCAAATGAAGTTCTGTGTTGATAAATGCCAAGGAATTCACACTGTAGGAAAAGTTACATTGCCCCAGCACCTGATAGGGCTTTAAATGAACCATATCAACCTGAGACAAGACACAGGTACCACTTCAGGTAAGACAGACCTCTGCCCAGCTGACTAGCATGGCCAAGGACCAGTGCAGGAATCAACAAAAATACTCTGATGCCCTCATGCTTGCCACATGGCTCCACCCCCATCACTCCATCTTCCAGGGATGCTGCCAAACCAGGAAGGACAAAAAGAGTGAGCATGTGTCTGAAAAAACCTCCCTGCGAAATCATGGAAATACTGGGATTGCTCAAAGACTCCTGTCCTGGGCATACAAGGAGGAGGTCCTCCAGTCTGTGCGTCTGGGAGCAGAGGGCTGGGAATTCTGCCAAGCACACATGTGTTGTTGAAAAGGAACTAATCAAATTTTAAGACTTCAAGCAGTGGTTAGTCCATATTACTGCTTCATAAAAGTGTTTCCACATTTCAATTACCTTTTCCACTACGAAATTGCATTACATTCTGTGTAACATGAGGTCCCAGCATCTGCACCTCTCACACTCCGTCAGCTGCACTGAGCAGCCGCAGGACCAGACTTCCTCTGCAAGCACTGACACATCAGTCCTGTGCTTTTCAGTGTTCATCATGGTCAGCTGAGAGCCCTCATGTCCATCCACATAATAAACCCAATCATCACACCGAGGTCAGCTTTGGGACCTCCTTTACAACTCTTTCTTATTTACAGGACTTCAGCACATGCTTTCTCAGTTTTACATGTGGGGATGCTAAATCATTCCCTCCTTCACTATCCCACTATTCACACAAAGAATGAGCCTCTCCTTTTCCCAAGCACTGGGCTGAGAACTGCAAACCAATCTGGAACGGGCAACAATGGCTGAGGAGATAACATACACGCAGAGCTAAGAAAAAAGTGCAACTACAGGCAACACTTCTTGCTATCCAGGAGACACCAGTGGGTATGACAGCCTCAAACGATGCTCAAGGTTCCTCAATCAACCACCATAGAGGGGAAGCCTGCCTGAGACTCGTGCATTTCAGATGCAGACAACAACAACAGCTAAAAAGGAACAACAGAGCTGCCCAACTCTGCACACCTTCAATGCAATCATTCCAAGAACAAGAACTTGAGAAGAGCTGTTCTGCTATAGGACACCGGGGCAGCTGGACTGCAGGCAGACATGTGATTTGGAGCAAGGTGCCACGACAGCTGCAGCACTTTCAGGTACAGACTAATATCTTCTGGTTTGTTTTGCAGCAACTGTTAGCTTCAAACACTTGTACTGAATCCTCCTCCCCTCTGAATTACATCTTTACTTTGGTTCACTACAGAAGCTTATTGAGTGCTGTGGGACAGGATGACGAAGAATAAGTCAAATCTCACTTTTTCCAGCAGCTAAGCACAGATGCGGGCTTTGGAGAATGTGGCTGCCAGGCTCATCTCTACCTGATTTGGTAGAGATTTGGTGTCTTTTCCCAGCAGAACGTTCCCCTATGCCTTGCAGCCTCCATGTCAAGCTTTTGGTCCCTCTCCAGCAACCACAGACACCAGAATTTCTCAACACAAATACCATCAGTACTCTGAGCACTGGGAAAGCAACACACACGCGTTCAGCTGGTCCCCTGAAGCAGACAAGCTTTTCCAAAATACCCTCAGCCTGAGGCAGATGCCCAGCACAGGTCTTTTAAATTATGAAAGCCTGGCCAATTTACAAGTCAACAGAAATAGGTCCTTGTGGTGGAAAGTGTCTGAGAGCACACCTTAACCATATGGTGTGCTCTCAGGTCTGCTACTGCAGTTAGTAATTTTAACTACCAGTGACTGTCTGCAGGCGCAGGCATGACAGTGGTTCTGCACGGCATGTGGGACATGGAGGAAAAGGCAGATCAGAGAGGCTGGTTGCTCCTTCCTGCCTCAGCACA
Source organism: Corvus brachyrhynchos (assembly GCF_000691975.1). NCBI lineage: Eukaryota > Metazoa > Chordata > Aves > Passeriformes > Corvidae > Corvus > Corvus brachyrhynchos. The sequence goes on along the minus strand of NW_008238371.1, from coordinate 263,074 downwards.
AGCTGCTTGGACAATGAGTGCTCTGAGCCCCAGGTCACCATTGAGCCCTGCATAAGAAGCACTCCAAGCCCCAGGCACCCACCAAGCACCACAGGACCCCTGGGTGCCTGGCACTCTGAGCCAGCAGAGCTGCTCCCCAGGCAGACCCTTCCTACCTTCTGTTGCCGTGCTGGGGCCATCAAGCCGAGTTGTCCCTGTGCTCTTTTTCCTGCGATGCTTTTTCCTGTTGGCATGTGGTGACGGAGGCGGCTCCAGCTTCGGGCTGGCAGCACTGGAAATGTTTGGGCTGGAGCTGAGTGAGTCGGCTGTACCATTAGCTGGGGACAAAGATAAGGCAAGTCATGTACAGTGGGACAGTGATAGTCTCCTCTTTCCAGAGACACCGAAGTGTTCTGGAGCCAGCCCCAGCACTTGCCTGGCTCGACCCACACTACCCCATGAGACAGGGCAGGACCTGCTCAGCTCCATGGCACAGGGCCGCTGCAACACCCGCTCCAGCTCAGGGCTGGCAGCTCCTTGGGCACTCAGGCTGGACCTGCTCCACACTGGGATCCATGCAGAACGATCACACAGGGACATCCATGCAGCCGGGACACGCACAGCAGCACCTCTGGAGCAGCTGGATGTCCCACTCCCAAACGCATGTTCCTGGGGAAGCAGTTCCCTCACAGGGCAGTGTCCTCACAGGGCTACACAAGCATTTTGGGAAGGGACAGGCCCAGAGGGTGATCTTGGCCTCACTGGGGCAGATCCAGGCCCCAGGATCTGCAGAACCTCTGCAGAAGCACTGCCCTCCCAGCACCGCTCTGCCAGACGAGGTGACTGGGGTTGCCACACTCAGGAACCTGAGCATGATGGGCTCAATAGGCTTCCGATACGGAGCTGAAGAAGCTGCATCCCCAGCAGCAACGCACCAAATTTATCCTCAATCATACTGTTCCTTACAATTAATAGCAGAATTAGAAACAATCAGGGAGCTGCCTAATTACTGTCAATTAGAGTGCGCTAATCAAGCTCCGATCACACACACACACGCTGCCGCTGCACTCACCATTAAATGTCAAATTTCATTAGAGACCAGCAACAAAATCAAAAGCCTGACATTCAATTTCAGCAGCACACACAGCGCAGGCTTCCAATCAGCATAAAAATGCAGACTCCGGGGAAGGCAACGAGGCGCAGGAGCCCTCGCTGCACTGTTAACCCTCTCCTAAATCCACTCCTGCCTCTCCAGTGTCCACCCACCCCCAGGGCATAGATGGCAGCTCCATGCCCAGGACCTCTGCCCTGGGCAGCTTGCTGTCCTCTCTGCTACAGTCCAGTGTCTCCCATCAAGTCCTCACTTCCCATTTCCATGTTCTGTGGCAACTGGAATTAAGAAAGGAATCACAGCATTGCACAAGGGCAGCAGCTCCAGCAGTGGGACAGCAGGGACCTGCCAAGCCTTTCTCCCACCCCAGCCCGTCCTCTGCTCCCCTGGTTCATCCTGGTTTGGTCGGACTGGCTCCCTGGGGCTTGGTCTGTCTCGACAAACACCAACAGTGGGGTGGAGAGGGACACAGAGGGCCACAGGCCAGGAGATGCCCCAGGCAGGGATCGAGGTGCAGCCGGTGTGCCCCTCACACAGCTGAGAGAGGTTGCAGCATTGGAAATCTCCCAACTCTGGTTTCTCCTGCACTGACACACACTAGTAGGGTGTTTCTGCTGCTATTTATCCATGGGGAAATAGCTCACTCTTGACAATTAAGAGAGATAAATCTAATAAAATCAGACTCGGGTTTTATAAATATAAATTACTGATCCTGCTACAGGACCGTGCTTAGAGCAGGTGTGAAGCACCTTCAGCTCCCAGCTGTATGTCACAGGGGACCTGAACTTTCATGTCAGTGGCTACGTGTGGTGCCTCCATCCTCCCTCTGCTGCCCACCTGCTCACCAGGATGCTCCCTGGGCCAAATCCCACGCCTCTGGCACCCTGCCCCACTCCAGGCTCAGCAAGAGGGGTCACACACTGCTGCACTCCACTCCTGTGGCCTGCCATGAGCCCAGCAACTCCCGAGGGGTTATCACCCACACCCCTGCTCTTACTGCCCAGCCGCCCACACCAGAGCTGGGGACTTCCAGTGCCCCCGTGGGATGGAGACAGGATAGCAATGGGGTGGGGGCAGCACATGGAACACACTCCCTCTGCTAGGTCAGGCACTGCTTACTCTCTCTCCTTCCCCAGTAGGACAACTGAACCCCTCTGACCCATCCAAGGACTTCTAGAGCTCTGTCTCACCAAGGGAACCCTTCACAGGCACACCTGGGACCTCCTGGGCCCCTCTCCAAACCAGCCAGCCTTACAGGGGACCCTGGGACCCCACAGGTGGGCTGCAGAGCTCCTGCACAAGGGACAGATACAGAGTGTGCTGGAGCACATTTATATGACCGTATGGCCCCATCCCATTGCTCTTCCATGTACTCTCCAGGGCACAGCCAGAGCAGACAGCCTGTCCCTGGGAGCTGGGATGGCAGCCTACAGCCTTGGCATGTGGCCAAAATCAGCTCTGAGCAGAGGAATATTCCTCACCTGCCCTGCCATGCAGAACTGGAAACAGCAGAGAGCCTGGTTTGGGCGTGGTGCAGGACAGCCTCGCTCAGCTCAGCCCCTTGATGGAGGGGTGGTTGTGCTGCTCAGCCCAGCACGCCCTGCCATGTGGAAAGCGCTGCCCACCCACCAAATGCCACCTCCCTCATGACACTGAGCATGCACTCCTGTCAGCTGTGGCTGTGGGGGACACAGACAGGGATGCAGCCCTGAGAACTGCCTGGGACCCCCAGGCTGGTGGCCCATGGTGTGCTGCAGGCCCTCCAGAACAGCTGGCCCAGTGACGAGTCGTGGAGCACTAACACAGGGCTTGGGGTCCAGCACAGTGTGGTGGGACCTGAGAGTGGATGAATAGCCACCAGCATACAGGACACACAGTGAGCACTGAGCTGGTGTCTCACCCCTCCACATCACTGGGAGGAGCAGCAGCTGAGAATCACAGAATGGTTTGGGTTGGAAGGGACCAATGCTCATCCAGTTCCACCCCCTGCCACGGGTAGGGACACGTCCACTATCCCAGGGTGCTCCCAGCCCTGACCCACCTGGCCTTGGATACTTTCAGGGATGGGGCAACCACAGCTTCTCTGGGACCCTGTTGCCTCACCACCCTCTCAATAAAACATCTCTTCCTTATATCTAGTCTAAACCCACCCACTTTTAGATTAAAAACATTATTCCTTTCCCTGCTACAACAGACCCTGCAGATCAACTCTCATTTGACAGTGTTCAGCTACTGTGCATAAAAGAGGCAGATTGGTTCAGGTGCTGTGAGCATGGACAGCTCCTCCATGGACAGGAACAGAAGGACACAGAGCAAAGGGATGGAGAGTAGTAGCACAAGAGGCAGAGCAACAGAGGGCAGAGGGATGGGGAGCATGGGCCGGGCTGGCTTGCTCTCCTGACAGCCAGGCAAGGGCAGGGCAGAGTGAAACCACAGCATGGCCTCACCAGCTCCCAGCTCCGCTGAGGGGCTGCTGGGAGGAAGGATGACAGGCACGACAGCTCCTGGGGCAGGAGGGCACCGGGGCAAGGGGCTGCTCTGCAGAGGGATCATGCCCCAAAACCGATCTGTGCCACGGTACCACACGTGCGCCGTGCAGAGCTGCACGAGGGCATCAGACCTGCTGCTGTGCCCAGCGGGGCACGGGGGCTCCTGCTGCCTGTGCTCACGGCTCCCGCGGGCCAGGCAAGGTGCCACCTGCGGTGGGGACCCTCTCCCGGCACGGGGACAAGCAGACATGCCCGTGCCCAGTCCCCACTCGCAATGTGCTTCCTCCAGCGCGGGCTGCCCCGCTGCCCCCGCGTCCAAGGCGAGAGGGCTGCCGGCACATCCCCGCTCAGCGCTGCGCCCTTCCGCTCCCCTCGCCCGCGCTGCCCCATCAGCAGTAACAGTCTGATTAATTCGCTTCCAGCAGGGAGCTGATGGGGCCAATGATGGAGCCGCTGCATCAGGCGCGCTGAAATTGATAGTTTTTCACAGTTACAAATGAGGAGCCTCCTCAGCTGCAAATGGCGCCCGCACAGTCGGACTCCGGTAATGATCATAAAGAGGCTCCTTTAAACTGCGAAAGCCCCTGGGAGCGGGCGGGGGGGCGGCTGCCGCGCTAATGAGAACTACAAGGGGCGAGCAGGCATGGAAATGGCTCCTCCACTCTTGATGTGCATTTAACTGCTTTTTTAGTGCGGCGGCAGAGCCAGGAACGAAGGAGTGATGAATGCAGCACAAAAGCATTTATTTTCCAATTCGGCAAAGTGGCTACGTTGGGAAATGTATGAATTATTTTAATTCACTCAACTGTCCTGAAACATCACTGAGAGCGAGTGAGCGTGGGGGGAGGGGGCGGGCCGTGCTCAGTGTGCGCTCCAGAGACAGGAATCACTCCTATTCCTTCAACTGCCCCGAAATCTCGGAGATGGGGGTGCCCACAAGGTGCAGTGATGGGGGAAAGCAGTGGTACCCCAGCATGGTGAGCTCAGAGCAAGATCAGAGCACAGGGCTTGGAGCCATCCTGCTGCAGAGCAGTGTCCCTTGGCTGGAGCTTCTCCATGCCTTGCAGGACAGCTTCTTCCCCGGCTGGGACACTGCCAGCTGACCCTTACCCTTACTGGACAGCCCCAACGAGGCCCAGAGGCTGTGTCTGACATGCATGAGCAAAGTGTGGGCTCACAATCACAGGGCAGAGCTCAGAACTGCCCCATTGCCGAAATGATCCCCCCTACCTGCCGCGGTTGAGGGGAGAAGGGCCAGAAGGGCTACTCACAGGGGTTGGGGCAGCTGCCGGGGATCGCCACGGCCTCGTTCCACTGGTCTGCGCTGGAGACAGAGTAGGAGCGCTGGTGCATCCCGTCCGGCTTGGAGCTGAAGCCCACGAGGTTGATGCCACTGATGGAGCGCTCCGAGTGCAGGGAGGTGCTGCTGGTCGAGTGGGGAGCACCTGCAAGAGAGAGGAACTCAGCACGGACTGACTGCTGCCTGGAGGCACGGTGGGAGAAGGCAAAGCTGTCCCGTACCTGATGCCACATTCCCTGGGTGGCTCCACATGAGGACAAGCTCTCTCTGGCTCTCCTCTCCCAAGGCATGCTGGTGCATCACCCCAAAGGTGCTAACAGAAGAGCCCAGCACACCCCACTTCCCAGAGGAACTCCCAGCTTAGTGGGTTTCAGTGTAGCACCCCGGGAGGCACAGCTGGGGATTCTGGCACGCAGCTTCCCCACAGCTGGAGTTCACAGTCATGATTTTCACTACAGCCTCTGGCACCTGGGCAAACCCAAACCCACCCCACAACCAGCATACCCACCCTCATCTCTCAATTTCACTTTCTTGTGTGTCCCTGGCAGGAAATCCAGCCATGCTGGGGGCACTGGGAGAGCGTGAGATCACATGGAGGGTGTCAAAGGAACAAGCAGAGGAACAGATGTCAGTAAGGTAGGGATGGCAGGTGGGAGTTCCTTTTCCCACTAGCTCAAAACTGCTGCGGCTGAGCCCAGGAACCTGAACCCCCAGGAGAGGAGTGCTTTTGGGACTAGAGGCTGTCACAGAGGACAAGATCACTCAGTGATGCAAAATGGGTGAAGTGTTTTTGGATTACAGGAAACCCAAAATGTCCAGAATAGCGAACAAAATGGTTCTGACAGGGAGCACACACCCTCCTGTTCAGTCTGCAGGCAATCTGCCATGAAGGAGGACACTGGTCCGAGGGATGCCACTGCACCTGCCCGCCACCAGCCCTCTCTCATGCTCCCCTCAGGCCATTTGGCTCCAGCCACTGCAGAGCAAGTGCTCTGGGAGCTCAGGGGTGAGAGAAAGGGCCCCATCCCTGCTCCAAAGCTACGTCTCCTCCTTCCCTGCCTGGAGGCACAGACACTGAGCTGCAACTCTCACTGCAGCCCACCTGGCCATGGCCCAGGGCAGGACCACAGAACAGCTCCAGATGACACACACCCACAGCTCCAGCCCCGCTGAACAGACCCCTCTGCAGGCATCACAAAGCTGGGCTGCGAGGAACTGAGCCGTGGGTCCGACAGGACTGGTACAAGTGGGAGCCTTCCACAGCAGCAAATGGACACCTGTGGAAGCAGGTCCCCAGCGGGAGCCAGGACAGCTCACCTGTGTCTTCCTGTGTGAAACCAGATTCACTCAGCTCTCCTGGATTCCAGCATGGCCGAGGTGGAAGGAAGCTCTGGCATCACCCTGTACAGCCCCGGCTCAAGCAGGGCCCCCCAGAGCCAGTGGCCCTGGGCTGTTTCTGTTGAGTTTGGAGTATCTCTAAGGAGGGTGATGACACAACCTCCCTGGGCAACCTATCCCTGTGCTGGGCCACACTCTACAAAGAGCAGAGCCCCACAAAATCCCACGTGAAGCCCCGGAGTTTGTACGTAAGTGTATGTTTCTGTCCCTGCTGTTTGCATGAAAACCCAAGGGATGCTATTCAGATGTGCCCAAGCATAGCCAGGGGCCAGGGCTGCTGAGTGCCTGACGGGACAGCTCAAGAGCCCAAATACCCCCTCCAAAGGCAAGTGCTGAACAGAGGGGTGATGTGGCCACCAGACCTGCACCAGGCATGCCTGCCACCCACCACTGCCACCACCCCTTCAGGGCCAGCATGGCAGGTACCTCCCACCCTCCTCTTCCCTATACTCATCCTGGACCAAAAATCCCCTTTCCCTGCAGTGTTGTGCAGGGATCACCTGCGAGCCTCGCCTGCAGATCCCGCCTGCCAGCAGTGCCGATGGAGGGCTTGCTGGGACACAGTGCCCTGCACCCTGAGCTGCCAGGACCCTGCACCCCAAACTGCCAGGACCCTGGTGCCCTGCATCCCAAACTGCCAGGACCCTGCACCCCAAACTGCCAGGACCCTGGTGCCTGCACCCTGTGCTGCCAGGACCCTGACCCCATGTTGCCCGGACCTTGCAGAGCCCCCCACGTTGCCTGCCTCCAGCCTGCCTGCTGCATGTTCCCCCTCCCTCCCCTTGTTCAGCGCCACAGAAACACGTGTAAAACCATGACACTGACTTTGCCTCTAATTAGCCCTTAATTTACAAGACACACTCGGAAGGGTAATTAGCTGGCGCTCTGCTCCTGACTGCTGCATCCATCTCCTCTCTGCCTCCTCGTGGGAGGGAGCCTGCTGCTGCTGGAGCAGGGACAACGCTGCTCTCCTGGGACCGGAATGAGCTTGGTCCTGGGAATGGTGCTGCTGGGCTGGGATGGGATGGGATGGGATGGGATGGGATGCTCAGAGCTCAGTGTCT
>NW_008238371.1:230014-255682 GCF_000691975.1 Corvus brachyrhynchos | reverse complement strand
GGAGCAGAGGAAGGTGAGGAAGGGAGAGCAGAAACAGATGGCCTGAGAGAAGCTTCTCCTGCAGAGGGGAAAGTCCTGCAGGGCCCTAGGGAGCACAGATCTGCCCCCTGCACCCCCACCCAGCCACACCAGGAGCCCCAGCCTGCCAGGACATGCCTTTCATCACACCTCCGAAGAGCAGCACAGGCTGCCACAAATGCCCAATGTTTCATTCTGAAAGAAGGAACAGCTTCCATCGGCCTCTGCAGCCCTTCCAAGCTCCCTGCACCTCACTCCAGCTGCCTGGAGGCACCCAGCTGTGGGGGAATGCCCTCACAGCCCAGCCACTTGCTCGCTCACAAGACCTCGTGCTGTGCAACTCGGGTTTGTCTGAGGGAGCTGCTGGGTGGCCCCAGCAAGGCCAGAGCTCTCAGGAATTGCATCCCTTTGAAAGTGACACTGTGGCAGCTGCTGGATATGTTCCCTGTAAATTGGGCAAGTGACAGGTGACATGTAAATACTACCTGCCTCTGAGCCAACACCTGCAGGAACTAAACCCCTAAACCGCTGACAGTTCCCCAAGTCCCTCTCCCAGTCACTGCTTCCTCAACTCCCTCAAAAGAGACTCACATGGCTCCGTGATGCCTTTTCAGTACAGCCCAACTGATGAGGTGCACTGGATGGAAAATGACCTAAAACCAGAATGGCCTTTTCCCAGGCATGACATGTGGCAGCCCCAATGCTTCGGTGAAACACCTGGATCAGAGCAAACTGGGAATTCTTCATTAAGGTGGTGCTGCCCAGGGAACAGGATAAAGGTGAGTTAGCCAAAAGGGCACCACTGGTCAGGAAGGAGATAATTTGCAGAATCACTTGAGGATCTTTTTAGCATCTCTTTAATATTTTCAAGAGCAATTTGGCAAAATAATACACAATGTCTGGTGAAACTTCCTGGCGACATTATGCTGGATGCTGCTACCAGGCCCTTACAGTGTGAAGGAAACCAGCTTTGGCAGAGGGAATGGGCCATGCTGACTTTTAAAGAGGCACCAGCTGGAGAGCAGTTTTGGGATCCCCCGGGATTATGGCCAAGTACAGGACAGGTCTTTCCTCTGGAGTGCCAGGCCCTGCTCCTTCACAGGCAGAGGGATGCTGCTGTTGCAGCACGGTGCAGAGGGACTGTCAGTGTGGCTCAAGATGGTGATGGAGGTGCTCCAGGATGGGTGAGGACACCCTGCCATGGAGCAAACCCTGTTTTCTCTGGTAGTGCAGAGGCCAACAGCACGGTGCAGGTTAATGCTATTCACTGTCTGTCAAACAGTGTCCCAAGGAGTCATCATCACTCTGCCCCTCAACCACTTGTTGCCAACACATCATCATTTATTCCAAATAAAAACCAGGATTTTTGTGAGTCACCTTAGTGTACTGGCTCCCCAGTGCCTGGCTGAAGCCCGCAGCTGAACATGTCTCAAAGCCTCCCCAAAATCTGTGGCTACTCAGGACCCTGAGCTGGACTGGAACGCAGCTCCAGCTAGTGGGAAACTTCTCTACTCCCAGAAACCAACTGGTTCTTGAAGGGAGGTGAGAGCCAAGGAGCCTGGTAGAGCTGCCTGCCTGTGAAAACCCTGCTGGGGAGGACATAACTCCCCCCCGCCCCGTCAGTGGCCTGGCAGCTGCCGTGGCAGGAAGGCAGTCATCCCGGGATGACCCTGTGGCTGCTGTTCCCAGACCCAGCTGTGCCCCAGAGCCAGTCCAGAGTCGAGAGTCTCTCAGGTTGGGTCTCTAAATGAAGCACTGCATGCCGTTACCTGGACATTGTTGGGTCCTTCCTCCTGAACAATTCCCATGAGTCCAGAACGTATGGGCTGGCTCCCACCAACCAGGAGCCCCAGGATGGAGAGGTGAACCTGTGCATTCTCCTTGGGAGCTGGCCACCATGCTGAGCACCCATACCGTTCCCAGGCACGGTGGGGCACGTTCTGGAGTGACAGATGGACAGGTGTTCTTCCCAGCTCTGCCAACAGTGAACGTTTGCACGGAATCACTGATCCGAACTGTGGGCGACCGAGGCTTCCCAGCCCAGCTCTGTAGCAGGGCCATTAGGATCTGCCAGCTTGCACACAGCAGGAGCCATTGCCTTGCACTGGGCCTCGCAGATGCTCTGACACAGGGAATCTCCCTCCTTTCTCAGCGCTGCCCTTGCAGAGCATGGTTTTGGACATGTGCACATGCTAAGTAACTACGTGACACCCCAGCTCCTACCAAAGCTGACCTGCATGGGTTACAAACCATCAGAACAAAAAACTCCGCATGGTGCCAGTGTCTCTGGGATGACTGAGAGCCTGGGCTGGCTGTGGCAGCAGGATGGGGAGGGCTGGCCATGACACTTCCCATTCCCCAGCCAAAGCTCCAGTACACACAAGATGAGCCAGTGCTTCTCCAGCCAACAAACCAGCTCACCTCTGGTTTAGAGGGTGACCGACCCCACGTACAGCGTCACAGGACCCTACAGACTGGAGAAGCGTGGGAATGGGTACCTCAGGGACGCTGCCCCCAAAATCCTGCACTGAGCGCACATCACCAGCCCAGGAACTGCAGGCAGCTGCAGCCACTCTGTCTGTCTCCACCCTGAGCTCTGCCTGCTCCAAGTCCCCACACAGAGCAGAGCCCACGGTGCTGGCTGAGGCACCCCATGTCCACCTACCGAGCAGCTCCATGGCCAAGGAAAGCCATGCAATGAAGAGGCAGATTCGTGGAAGAGCAATGGCAGACCTGGAGCCAGGGAGTGGCCAAAGGAGCCCTTGGACTGCCCAAGCTTTGCTGCTCAGCACAAAGTTACATCACAGGTCTGCCCCTATGTCACTCCTGCCTGAACAATGATGGAACTGTCAGGAAATCTGATCCTGACTTGAATATTGCTGGTGCCAGAGAGATCACAGTGACGCAGGCTAAGTGGTTCCAGTGGTTAATTGCCTTCACTGCTGAAATCTGGGCCTTACTTCTGGCCTGAGTTGTCTTCCTTCTGCCACTGTCACTGGATCCTGGTACATTTTATCTGATAAAGAGCTCTCTCACCAAATTTCTGTTCCTATACAGGTATTTACAGATGGTGTTGAAATTACCTCTTAACCTTTTCTCCAATAAGCTAAATATATTGAGCTCATCAGATCTTCCTATAAGGTGATTCTGAGAGCACTTCCTGGTTTTTACAGTCTTTCCTGTCCATCATTTTTCCTCTCCTGTGAACACAGGAATCTATTAATCTGAGCCCTGTGCAAGTCCTCTCCACCCCAAAACTGACTGTTGCCACCCATACATGAAAAAGACCTTGACCACATCTTCTACAACTCCTGTAAATAATTCAGCCTTGCTGATTCCAGCATGTCCACATCTCCTACCTGCTGTTTAATTCGCTGCCTAATTACAGCTGGAATATGAAGAATTCATCATTCTGTGCTGAGATACATCATCTTGCCTCTTCCCAAGCACCAATACAAGTGTTCACTGAACACTTCGCTTTTTTTCCTTATTAACTGTTCTATTATTCCCATACAGTAATGAAGGAATGCCAGGGTTAGGATTCATTAGTTCCTAATAAACTTGAAAAAAACCCTTTCACTGTCTGTAACTCCACTGGTTCCTGTTCTGCATCCCCTCGTGCAGCCATGGCAGTGCAGGCTCCTGTGCCAGCCAAGGTGGAAGGTGAGCTGGGAAATGAGCGCCCAGTACCAGATCCATCACTTTTATTTGTATGTTATGTGGAAACCCCGTGGAATATGTAAAAAGTTGAGGATTAGGGACTTGGTGAGATACATGAGCAGTGACTGATCTCATGACTCACAGGCTGAACAACTGTCACGGGGTGAAGCAGCTGCCCAAGCAGCCGCTCACCCAGCACTGGGCAAAGATGAGTCCTTGGCATGGAATAGTGGTGAAGGAGACCACACTGCACATCCACACCAGGCTGCAGAGACCAAGACAGAGAGAGCACCAGGGAGGACACGGGAGCTGCCCTGTGCTCAGCACCTGGAGCAGGAACTGAGACACAGGAGTTGAGTTTTTGCCAAGTAAAGCACTTGTGAGAGCGATGAAAGAGAGGTTTTCCTCTGGGAGAAGGGAACAGAGGTGAAGTGACAGATTTGGGTAGATGTCCCCAAAATGGGAAGCTCTCCATGGGGCGGGTGTCTCTGTCAGCTGGGACACCCCTGTCCCCACAGAGAAGGAGATGGGAGGTCCTCCCCAGCAGCTATGCTGTCCTGGTGCTCTTACTTCATCAGTGACTTTGTTCCTAAACTCCTCACCACCATTGTTTCTCAAATGTTATTCAACTTCCTCCCTACACCTGGCAGGCATGGAGCACGATCCGGGGCAGCCTAAGGAGCCCGCAGCCCAGAGCAAATGGAGACACAACCCTTTGTGTGGCTGCAGCCACAGTGAGTCTGGGAACACAAGGAGCTGGAATCCTTCCCATAAAGCCAGGAGGGTCACTTTGAAGGCTGCTCACAATTAATCACTCGTGGCGGATGTTGGGCCAGGAGCGCTGGCACGGCTCTGAACGGCAGCGGGGCCCTCCACCGCGGCTCCAGCTGGCTGTGCCGGGCCACACCAGTGCCACCAGCCTCCAACTGGCTGCGGCTTCCAGCTCCTGCTCAGCACTTACCCATTACTTTATCATGTTGCCGTTAATTTTATCACTTTTTATACACACACAGATACAGCTGCACAAACCACAGCAGCACCATGCAGCCAGCTCCCTCCACCTGGCCCTGCCCCTTCTCACTATCGGGACAGAGAGTGAGCAGTTCACGTCTCCTCTCCACCGAGACTGACATACTTTTAAGCAGTACAACGTTCCTTTTAACTTTCTGGTATCCAGTAAAATATTCTTTAAAAACTCCTAATTACGCTTCACTTTTTTTTCCCTGTTTAAGTTCCTTCTCCCAAAAGATCTGGCACGTAATTGCTTCCAGCTTGGTGAAATTGGCTTGGATACATTTTTGTATGCATGTGTCGGTGCATGTGTGTGTTTAATACTCCATTTCTGATCTGAATTTTGTTCTGCCTGAACACCAGCACAACACAACCAGGTTACTTTTATGCAAGACACTACTGAACTTAGTCTGGTGATTGGCTGAAGTGGGGGTAACAGCGGCATTCTCCTTGGGAGCTGCTCTGCTGTTTGGAACCAGAATTCAGAAAGTCCACAGGAGCTTTACTGCAACTTGATAAAGTCCTTCAGGGACTTTACTACATTAATGTAATTTACTGTCCAACATGTTACAAAGGATTACCTCAGAAAACCAAGGTGCTGGGAATGAGCGGCAGGAGCGGATGAAGGCAGCATGGTCTGTGCTCCAGATCCCTCTCCTGGTCTGTTACTGTGAATAGAGGTGTCACTTACGGTCCCTGCAGAAACCTGGAATCACAAGCTGCAGAAAACGTGCAAGTAACGCTGTCTAAAACACAACCCGGAACAGATGCTGTGCAGCAGCCCCCCTGAGATCCCTGTGGTGGCAGTGGGAGATGGACACTCATGACAGGCAGCACCGACATGGATCCCCGTTTGCATGCACAGGTGGAGCAGGAACCTGGGTCTGAGACAGAACTGCAGGAGGGAAGGAAGCAGAGCCAGAACTTTCTGGGTTTGCTGAGGAGTGTGGACCTGGACCAGCACTGCAGTGACTGATGGAGAACAGCTCCTGCTTCCAGATCCCAAGTGCAACTGGGAAAGGGCCATTTGGGGGATGCTGGAATTGTTGCATTTTTCTACATAACTGTGGTTTCTAAAGCCATTCACTCATACCAGGCTTTATCCACCCCTGCCTGCTTTGTCCACAGAGGCTGCTTGGTGTGCAGCAGCACAACTTCCTGGGGTGCACAAATCCAAGGGGATGGAACAAGCCCTGCTCTGTTTGGAGAACAGGATGGCCCTGTCCCTTGCCTGCTAGTGATGAGCTTTTCCATGTTCCTCTGGGACACCTCCCTGCCCAGCAGCAGAATGCAGACCCCAGGCAAAGGCCTTGTGTGCTGATGGCAGAGGAAGGTCCAGACGGACTCACCACTGGAGCCACTGCCTGCGGTCAGGGATGAGCTGGGGCTGTGTGACAGCAAAGAGTAGGACTTTGTGGCCTGTAACAACTCGCTCCCTGGCCCCTCTCCCTCCTGCAGCACATGCCTGGGTTGTATGGATGAGAAAGCTTGGTTTGCTGGAGAAGGCTCTCAGTCCACCTTGGAGAACACCAGCCACCCCTCCAGCCCAGCCCTCCCTGGCAGCACCAGCAAGTTACTTACACTGAGATTTTCACAGGTGGCCACTAATTACACCCTTGTAGCTTATCCAGGTGCCCCATGCAAGGCACCCTGAGCAAAATGTTCCAGGATGCTGAAAGCTACAGCTGCAGCCCCCGAGGCCTGGCTATCTGGCCCATGCCCACCTGGCTGCCCTGTGCCCACCTGGCTGCCCTGGACACCTTGGCCAGCCCTGGGCAGGACTCTGATCATCATGGCACTGCTGCCTTGTGGTTCTTCCTCCCTGCTTCTCTACTCCTCCCTTTCTCCAAGGCCTTTTCCCTGCTCAGTCCTGCACTGCATGGCTCCTTAGTGATCTGGTAAGGAATAAGTGTATCGGCTCTCAGTAATTATCTCTAATTAGGGTTAGTGGTTATACTGTTGGGTTGGAGAAAATCAGTCTCTGTTTTCCACCGGGGAGGACAGGGAGAGCTGGGGTGTGGAGGGAGGAAGCACCAGCAGCTCCCTATGTGCTCCAATCCCTTCCATGAACCTTTCCCTGCCTGCACAGCTCTGGAGCTGCCTGTTTCATGAGCAGGAGCCATGTACGAGCTGTGTCTGTGAGGTGGCTGTCAGAACATGGCCTCACTCTGTCACCAGTCTGGACAAGGTGGGGACAGCCCACCCTGGCAGGAGAGCAGAGTCAGGGCTGGTGGCACAGCATGGCCAGACACTCTGGGCAATTTTGTATGCATGTGTCCGGGCACTTCCACAGGACAGGGCTGCAGGGGCTCATGGCCTGTGTGGAGGCACAATGCAGTGCTGGAGCTGCAGAGGCTCCCCAAAACAGCAGCACAGAGCAGAGCCCTGAGGACATCCTACATCTCCTCTGGGCATAGGGTTCACCCAGCAATGGGGCAGGGACTCCTTCCACTAGCCCAGGCTTCTCCAAGGCCCATCCAACCAGGCCTTGGACACTTCCAGGATAGGGCAGCCACAGCTCACGAGTGTCAGCAACTGAAAGGGCCTCAGAGCCGAGTATTTCCTTTGGGGACATGGGATCCAACCCACACACCGCTGCAAAAACCCCAGAACTACCATTCAAGTGACTTACACCAACCCTTGCCCAAACCAGCCTCTAACAATGTGCTCCTGTTCCGTGTGCCTGGGGCAGACTGAGCTCTGAATGACAGGAATGGTGAAAAGGCCTAAAAACCAGCCAAATTATTGAGAGAGAAAAAGCAATTCTTGGGCTCCAAACTGGGGGAACACAGTTAGCAGGTGCTTCCAACACTTTTGGCTTCACCTTCTCTTTGCCTCAGTATTCCTTCTTTAGAAAGAAATAACAGCTGAGATAATCAGGTTACAATGCCTGGAAATACGAAATTCATCCTCACTCTAGCATATCCTAGCAAATAAAACCTTGAGCTGATCCAGCAGAATCTCGGCCCTCCAGCCTTGTGTCCATCACTAGAACCAGACACCAAGGATTGCTGGTCCTGTCCTGCCTTGTGTCATCCCACCTGGCTGGCACCACACTCCTCCTCTTCCCATGGAATCCTGACAATTTCTAGCTTCCACGCAATGCAAAACTTTAAACCAACAGCTCAAGCCTCACATTTGGATTCATCCTCCACCTTCAGACATGCAGATAAACATTCGTAAGAGGTTACTGTATGACTGTAATGGTGAATGTATAATATTTATAATATAAATATGAATTTGCAGTATTTTATACATGATTCATGATGCAAAATATTAATTACAGATAAATTTTAGTAAATCTCTCATCTCAGCTTCATCTTCAGACTACAAACAACCCTTTAACATATTATTGGGAAGGGCAGAAGTCTCACATAGAGGAATAGACAGACCCTCACCCTCTTCCTTTCAGATCGGCAATCCCATGTCCAAGTTACAGAATCCCAGACTGGCTTGGGTCAGAAGCGACCTCGAAGATCTTCCAGCCCCTGCCCTGGCCCTTGGCTGAACAGCAGTGACTAACATTGGACTTTTACAGTCAGACTCAACAGAAAGCCAAGTGAGCGAGCCGAAATCACAGCTGGAGGGAGGGAGGGCGCATCCCCACAGCTGGCACCGACCCAGCTGCGCATGGGCACTGCCCCCACCCCGGTGCCAAGGAGTCCTGCAGGCTGAGGGGGAGGCACTGGTGGCCCTGCTCTGGCTTTCATTCTGCTGCCCAGCTCACAGGGACCACGATAAAGAGCACAGTGGACAGGATCCTGCCTCCGAGCAGAACACACCGAAATGACACGTGGCAGCCATGGATTTAAGAGCAGGAGCCACACACTGTGCATGGAACAGAGCAGCCATGGGACTACAGGCAAATCCCAGGGACAACAAAATCCATCCAGCTAACCTGCAAAGCGTGGAGCACAGGAGTAACTTGGGATGTTCCTGGACACATGCCAGGGCAGGGTGATCGGAGCTGCTGGGCAGGGGGGAAGCAAAAGCAACTTTGTTTCAGAAGCGGGAGCTGACCTTTCCCTCCTGAGTCCCCAAATTTCCCTTCTTTCCTAGGAGATTAATGACCCTGCTCTGACCTGAAGAATCTGTTGTGCAGCCACAACCAGGAGAAAGGCAGGAGATGATCCACCAGCCTCCTGTCTGCCATGACCTGCGCCACCCTGCTCTCACTGCTCTTCTTCCCTCAATGTCATTGTCCCCCACGGCGAGCAGCGGTGTGCCAGGGAAACAGGTTTTCCCTTTTCTTTGTTAATTCTTCCCTCATTACATTTGAAATTCCACAATCAGTGTGCACTGTAATTGTCGAATTTGATGCTAATGATTAATGAATTAAACATGGATCCATCAATTAGTCCTCGGAGAATAATTCTGCATAAAGCAGCGGATAATGTAATTACAGTAACAAAGATAATGAGATGTTAACATCGATGGAGCCCGACGTGACATGATCACAGCAGGCTCAGCAACCCCGGCCTGGGGGAGCCAATCCCTCACTCTGCAGAGGCAGAGCATCGGGGGGCATGGGCCTGGGGGGGGGGGGCCCTGCCACTGCGGTGCTCGCCCAGCACCGGCACCGGCACCACGTTCTCCATCCGCCTGCCTTGTGCAAATGCTCCCGGCCATCGGCTCCAGAAGCCACAACAGAGCTGTCAGGCGTCACCATGAACCCAGCAAAGATCCCGAGCTGCCTGAAGACCCAGCACCATCCCCTGCCATCCCGAAGTTTGGAGGGGCTGAGGCCGGCACAGGCTCCCTCCCACCACCCCGCCCGGCACAGAAACCCCGGGACAGGTGCGCTGCCACACTCAGTGCACCGAGGGCTCCCCAGCCTGTGCTGCGGAGCCAAGAGTTGGTGCCAGCACACAGAACTCGGCCCAGGGACAGCTGGACTCTCGTCACTTCAGAGCAAACAGGAGCATCAACCAAGCCCTGCATGCCAAGCAGTGCCTCCCACCAACACACACTCTGGAAAATGCTTTCCCTGGAGGAGATGCAGGGGTGATGCTGCAGAAGCAGGAGGACTCACACTGGCACTGGCCCCGACACACGTGCCAGACCAGGCAGACTGTTCCTCGGGCTGAAAGGAACTGACCAGCGGCAGCCCCCACCTAAAACCCTCCAGAGCTCGAGCTCACACCTCCGTGCCAAGTCCAACTGGCCCGGCCCGCTCAGCGTCGCCTGCGCTGAGGACGTGGCTGCCATCCGCTCAGCAGCACACCCCATGGAAGACTCATGGTCCTCAGCAAGCTGGAGAATCCCCCATGAGCCCCCCAGAGTGGAGCAGAACTTTCCCCTTTAGCCTGCTCCCTTCACTCTGTGCTCTGGCTCCCCCACGTTTGTTTCCTTCAGTCCCATCTCTGTCTGCTGCTGGAAACACCTCCAATCGCTGCCTGCAACCACAACCATCTCCGCACTGCTGCAGCCTCTTCCTTCACTTCTCTTCACTTCCCACTCCAAGGCAGGCTTCCTAGTGTTCAGCTCTCCTCAGCATCCTCTGACACCACTGAGCTGCGATGCAGTGCCAGCTCGTGTGCTCCGCGCATGGCTGTGGTATGTGCCATGTACGAACCTGCAAAGGTGTCACGGTTCCAGTACCTCCCTGCCCATCTCCCCTTTGCTAACACTTTGGAGCAGGTCCCTACAAACCTCTGTGAAGCAAGAACCCAGGGCTCAGCTGGGCTGAGGTTAGGCTCTTGTGCTGACTGTGTCTGTTGTGTCACCATCTGTCCTCCCACTGAAGTCCCTTTTCATCCCATCTGCACTTTGATACGAGCTGCCCTCGTTCCTCAAGCCAGAAACATGCGATGCAGCACAGCACAAGGGTAGGTGAGCCTGATGAACCATAGCAAGGATGCACCTGGGGGACTGTGAGGAAGAGGGCAAGAGAAGTAACATTCCAGCGGGAAGAGGAACAGCAGGGATTTGAAGGAGACACCTGACCCAGCAGTGCCACACCTCTAGTGAACACCTGCCTTCAGGCCATAGCACCTGTGAGCTCTGGCTCATCCCCTTCCTGCCCTCTCCAGCCCAACCACTGCAGCTCCATCTCCTCATGGGCAGGGACACCATCCAGCAGACCAGGTTGCTCCAGCCAGTGTCTTGTCTGAACTGGCCTAGGACACTTCCAGCAATAGGGCAGCCACAGCTTCTCGGGCCACCCTGTGCCAGGGCCTCACCACCCTCACAGGGAAGAACTTCCTAATATCCAATATAAACCTCCCCTCCTTCAGTATAACATCATTCCCCCTTGTCCCATCACTCCAGGCCCTTGTCCAAAGTCCCTCTCCAGCTTCAAGCACTGGAAGGGCTCCAAGGCCTTCCCCAGAGCCTTCTCTTCTCCAGGTTAACACCTCCAGCTCTCTCAGCCTATCTCCACAGGAGAGGGGCTCCAGCCCTTGGAGCATCTCCATGGCCTCCTCTGGACAACAGGAACTCATCCAACCTAAAATAAACCCAAGTTTAACTACAGTAAAGTTGCCTTCTTGAATGGTTTAAATACTGGCACAATCATGACTGAGCTCAGAGCCCCCACTGGTTTCACAAACACAAGTCCCTACCTCATTCCTACTGTATTTAGCTTGAAGCTGTCTATACCTGCTTTGGAGTTATTTTGAATCCTCACCAGAGCACCACATCCAAGTATTTCATCCACATACAGGGCAAGGTGAGACTTCTTTTTTTTTCTTCTCCCCTCTGTCCCTGGTCTTTCCTCACCCCAGGTAAGGACTGTGTGTGTGGTGGACATCAGCCAGCACACTCACCTTTGCAGAACTCAGGTCACAGAGGAACCACAGACACTTGCTCTGAACTCTAATCACCGGCCACCTGGTTTCGCCCAGAGACTCCTGGGGCAAGACAGCAAATCCCCTATGTCTCCACACTTTGTGTCCTCTGAAGATTAACTTGTGACTGGCAAAGAAGTGCAGACTTTGAAGTGCTTCCTCTCCAGTCCCCAAAACACGTGTCAGATGAGAGATACCCAGTGGATCCAGTAACAGTCTCACCCACAGCCCCAAAGGTGGCAAAACTGTGAGGTCGCTGCTAATTTGAAGCCAGGCATATTCTCCATCAGCCCCAAATCCAGCCCTGGGCATTGCTCAGGAATAAGAGCACATCACCTCAGAGGGTTTGTGTCC
The DNA here is from genome assembly GCF_000691975.1 of Corvus brachyrhynchos. Taxonomy (NCBI): domain Eukaryota; kingdom Metazoa; phylum Chordata; class Aves; order Passeriformes; family Corvidae; genus Corvus; species Corvus brachyrhynchos. The sequence continues at coordinate 243,851 of NW_008238371.1, read as the reverse complement.
CATCAGTGCATTTTGTGACTGCATCCACTGCTATTGGGCTTGGAGGCATCAGAGCGAGATGAAAAAATTCCTAAGAAAAGCCTTTACTGATTGTGTACCAGGAGGAAAACCTTTCTGACACTGCAGACACAGCCTGAACCAAGACAAGACACACAACATGTGCTTAAAGCTGTTGTCCTAGTGCAGAGCCCTGCATGGACACACACACAGCACTGTTCTGCTCAAGGGCCCAAGGGCAGACAGCCAGCAGGGGTCCCAAATCCACAGACCCTACATGGGAACGACCATCGTAGCATAAGGTCCCACCCCCTGCACACACACACACAGCAACACCCACAAGCTGGACCAGAGCACGTCTTGTGAAAAGAAAACTGGTCTCATTTTAAAGGTTTCAGGCAGCGCTAAGTCCAACTGCTCTCCAGATAAACTTTTCCAACATTCATTTCCCCCCTGCTGGGACACTGCATCTCCTCTCCCGTGTAAACTGCTCCAAGTCCAGCCCCCACGCACTGTGTCTGCTCCAGCTCTGTCGCCCCGACTGAAAGGTCTCCTGCCGTACTCACTCCTTGGCACTGGTTTTCCAGCAGGAGTCATCAGTAATCCAGGCACATCCCAACCCGCTCCTGCGAGCCCAACAGCACTGAGAGGACTGCTGAAGTAGGATATGGGGTTACGTGAGCAGTTGGTTTGACATCAGCATAAGCTCCTCTGTGGTTTGAATCCTTCCCGCAGCTCTGATATCTCTGCTAAGTCAGAACTCAGACAAGGCACCTCTGACATGCAGGCAGAGAAGTGTCCCTGTCCAGAATCAGGAACTGTCCCCACCCTGGGGCACACTGAGTGTGGGTGGTGGTGGTGGTGAAAGAGGGTCAGTGTACAGGGGAGAGCCATGGCAAGGAACAGGCAGAGCTCGCAGCCCTGGTCAGAACAGACAGTTTATCCACAGACGACGTCCGACTTGACAGGAACAGCAGTTTGGGTTTGGGAGGGCTCATTATGTCCTCCTTGGCACCATGTGAGCAGAGATGTTACTGTGCCTCATTCCCCGTGTGTGTGTGTGTGATGCCAAGGACTGCACACTCACCCCAGCTGCATCCCACCTCCCCTCAGCCCTGGGACACTCTGAAGCGCGGTGCTGACAGCACCCCGACCACGGGACAGAGCAGGAACGAACAAGATGGGGATGTGCCAGCCCAAGCTCACTCTCAGTGGCAGTACCGGATTTGGAAGGATTTCTGTGATCAGCAGCACCACCAGCACTCCCTCAGCATCCCAAACAGAGTGTTTTCCATAACCTGTGCACCAGACTGTGCCAACCGCTAGCTGGGAAGAAGGCAGGTGGAAACTGCCCACCCTGGCCAAGGACACCAGCCCCAAGGACACAGTGAAGGCCCTGGGAAATGTGGGCAGGAAGGCCCCAAGTTCAACAGTTTCCCCAGGCAGGGTGAGAACCTCCTCTGGCAGCTGCAGCAAGGAGGAGCATGGCAGGAACTCTGTGAGAGGCTGGGGGGCAGCCAGCCTCGCCTCACCACACTCTGGGGCAACTGCCCCTCTTCAGTGTGCAGAGAGAGTGATGATCCCAAACCAGATCTTCACCATTTCTCCAGGGGAAAGTGAGGAGCAAATAGGGTGCCAAAACCAGAAAGAAACAGTCAGGAACCAAGAGCCACCCTAGTTGGGATTTCCTTTGATTTATGGAGCAGCAGCTTCCACCATGAGTAGCAGCTCACCAGCCTCAACACTTTCCTCGGGGTGAGGAAATTCCTCAGGGATTCACACTGCCAGTTAAACCCTTTGACATTCTTCTGTCCTGGACACCCATCAGCACAAAATCCTACCAGCAGCTTACCTGGGACCTGCACAGAAATGCTAAGGGCCACCGAGGGGACTCCCCGAGGGTGGTAAAAGCAGGACATGTCAGAAGGGGTTCTGTTCTCAGCTCAGCAAAGCCCAGGGCTGCAGACACACTGCAGGAGGGACAGCCTCTGCCTCTGTGTCACCCACACCAGCTCTTACCTGTGCCTCCTGCCAGCTGGGAGCTGCTCCGCTCCTTGGCCAGCCCGTTGGCTTTGGGGCTGGCGCTGGGCGCTGCTGCCGTCGTGGCCCTGGGGAGCCGCTTGCCCGGGACCTTCACCGTAGTTCTCAGCAGATCAATCTCCTTCCCATGGACGTTCTGCATGTAGTCCTGGAGCAGAGAGGTACAAGGGTGGAGATCAGCTCTGCCCCAGCCACACACGCTCAGCTCCCCCATGCTCAGGATCAGCACTAAGCCCTGTCAGATGCCAGGACAAGCCCATTTGGGAAAGCATGGCTGGGGATCAGAGATCAGATGGAGCCAAAGGGCACGCAGGTGGCCAGCAGTTCCTTCTCCCTATCATCCCTTGTTTAATCTCAGCACTCAGCTGCAACAGCTAATAATATAATAAATATCATATCATATCAGTATAAGCAATGGGACACCTAGAAATTCCCTCTCAGGTCTCAGCTGGGATAAGAAAAACCCAAACCAACAGAACTCAGGTAACTCCCTTGCTCATTCACTTGCAGAACTTCCTATTATTCAAAACTTGGTGCTTCCACCATTTCCTCTGGTACACAATTTATTATACAACCAAAACCCCATGTGCAGACTGTAACTATCACTCTGCCCTGTCTCCCAAGAGCATCTCAGCTTTCAGTCAGAATGAGGATGCAGACTTCCAATCTCTCCCGAGCATTGTGTCCCTTCCTGTGCCTCCCATCCCTCCCTGCTCCATGGGACACCATGGTTCTTCCCCAGCCCTCTCTGTTGAGGCCAACTCCTCCTCAGGCTTGTGCCCTCAGAAGGGGAAGACCCAATCAGCGTTAGAGAGGGGAACTGCTGGTCAGATCCTGAGGGAGCAGGGACCAACACTGGAGCTCAAGGCTCTGGGAGAACAGGGAGGTGGGGACACCATCCCTGTGCTGCCATCAGGAGAGGAGCCAGAGCTGTCCAGGGTGAGCTTGTGGCTGCTGCAGGGAGCTTGGGTTTACTCCAGTTCATAAGGAGGTCACCAAAAAGATTAACTCAGAGATGGTCCCTGTCTGCTTCCATATCCAAGAAGATAAAGACATGAACAAGCTCAGTTCAGGAGCAACAATCCTCTCATCCTGGACCCAAAACCAGGTGAGAGGGCCTGCACAGGCCACGCTCTGTGCTCTCAGGTGACTATTTGCAAGGGTCATAGTCTCCCAACGGCACCTTCATGCCCTGGTCTGAACTCCTTTCTCTCCACTGACCCCCATGCAGGCATCCTGTCCTCACAGCACACCCTCCTATGCTCCCAGGGGCCAGGCAGCCTGGCCTCAGCCCTTGGCACTCACCATCCAGTGCCCTGGGTGACTCTGAGACCACCAACCTAAGCAAACACCACACCAACTTGCTCCCAGCTGGGTGCAGACCTGGTGACAGCCCTGGGCAGGGACCCTCAGAGGGGCTGGAGGATTTTCCCTCACTCAGCACAACTGCCGCGGGCGCCGGCTGCCTGCCGGAGCGAGCGGTCACTGGCGCTCGGCTTTTATTACCCACCATAAAACAGCAATTTCTTCCCAAGCCTCCTCGCTAATTACCCAGCCAGTTCTCTCATTTCATTTTATTACTGGAATTAACAACGAGTTCAAAGCGTGGAAAGCTATTAAGATGTGTGATTAAGCCACATTCAATTAGTTTCTACAAACAATTTAATTGATGTTGCAGATAGAATTAACAGAAGGTGATTGTGTGAATGGCTCCACTGGCTGCAAAATGGGAGCTGCTTCCCTGGTTCTGTGCAGTGAGGCCGGCGAGCCTGGGCTCAGCCACGCACCTTCCCGCAGCAGAATTCTCTCCAAGGCTTTGGGGAAGTGATGGGAAACTGCACCAGGCTCTTCACACAACTTGCTCTTTTCCTGTCACTGAACACACTCACAGAAAGGTAAAAATATAGATGCAACAAGGAAAGCCCTGCTGAATCCAGGGATCAGGCCCCCAGCACTCCTGCCTCCAGTTCCAGGCATCCCGCTTGTCCCTGAAACCACCAACGGCTCTGGTGCAGAGGCAGAGGTGGCACCTCAGGGCAGGAACCCACCGACTGCCCCACGTTCCCAAGCATGAGTCTGGGCTGGTGGTCAAGACAGATTTGTTTCCATCAGGAAAGCAATTCCAGGGCCAGGGCCAGCTCACCAGCACACGCTTCACCAGCCTGTGACTGCAAACCTGGAGTTTACGCGTGACTCCTGCTGAGGAAACTTTCAAGTTGGGCTGGAGGTGCCACGATCCAGACCCAGAAATAGGCTTGAGTGATGAACTCCCAAAAACAGATGAAGAGCTCCACCAGGAAGCTTTGCTTGGTAAAATCAGCACTGCCAGAGCCAGGACCTGACCTCCATCCAAGGGGGCATAGACACATCCTGGCCAGATGCGCACTGGAGGAGAAAGAAATTAGGGCTGTTGACCTCTGGGGTCCTGACACCCATCCCAGGAGGGACAGGGAGAGAATGCAACAGAGGTGGAAGAGAAGACAAGCCAGGAACTGCCCTGACTCATGCCAAGGAACAGCCACTGGGACAGAGAAAGAGCACAAAAATGCCCTGGGGCATTGAACATCCTGATGGACAGGGAAGACTCTCTCTCTGCAAGGCTCAGCCTGCCCCCAGGGACCCCTTTGCTGCACCCAGAATTCTGCCATCCCCCAGATACATGGCAGCACACACAGGGAAGAAGCTGGGTCTTCCCATAGCAAGAACTGGATGCTGCACGTCCCCTTGGCTGACACTCTGTGGTTTGTTCCAGCCCACAGCTCCCCTCACCAGCCAGCCTGGGCTCTGCTGCCATGCTGAAGTGGTAGCAGAGTATGCGCCCATCCTCGGGAGCACAGGTTTGTTCCAACCCTAACGTGCTCTGCTTGTGTCATCCTGTGAAAGGACATGGGAGCTTTGCCTTGCCCACAGGGCCCAAATCCACCACAGCACCTCCTGATTCACTCTGGAAGGTGGGGAGGAGCAGATACAACAGGACATCCTCCTCTGGACTACCTCCTCCTCCTGCTTGTCCCTGCATCTATCCCTTCAAGCAGGTCGTACACCAGGCACCGGGGGGGAAGGGAGGCAGAGAGGCTTTTCTGATCCCACCAGCATGCTGCCAAAACTGCAGTACACAATGGGGCACGCTGGCAGGTGCCAGGGTCCGTTCCCCAGTTCTTAGGCAGGCAATGCCACGGGGAGCACGCAGAACCCCAGCCTTGCAGCAGACAGGCTGGGCAGCCCCACGCTCTGTGCCCACGTGTAATCCACCCTCGCTGTAGGTAAACACATCAGGCGATACAGCTGCTATCTCAGGTGCAAGGTTCAGAGCTCCCCGTGGAAACTGGGCAGGAGAGGCCCAGCGCATACCATCCTCAGCAACGGGCTGTGGATCACCAGTGGCACCAGCTGGAAGCAAACCAGATTTTTCTCAGGGCAACACAGTAATGAAATGAAACACTGATGTGCAGGAAGGAAAGGGAGTGGCATCAATCTCAATCACCCTCTGAGGAAGGAATGGTGAAAAAAGGAGAGAAACCTGGTGTGTGGCAGCAGCAGTGTCTGAGAGTGGCTAAACAACAGCCCAGAAATTGCTTTGCCTCTACAGCTGATGGTAACAACAGTCCATGGTGGAAATATGATAAAGCCATATGCACAGGTGAGCACACATGCAGAGATGGCAGCAGCAGCCACTCCTCCTGGTTTGGGGCTCCAAAAAAACGGGGGTTACAAAGTCAGAGAACTGCAGACCACAGCATAGTATCGGGATTGAGGACTACAAGAAAAAGCTCCAACAAATTAGAGAAAGGAAATGCAATGGCTGGGTCTCCAGTTCAAGGACAGGAGGGTCCAGGGGCTCCAGAGCTGGATAACTCAGCATGGCAAACCCTGGAGTGAGGGTGCAGAGTTAGCAATGAGGAGAAAGACTCTGAGGCTCAGGGCACTCCAATACCACACATCTGAGGAGACTGGGGACACACTGAGGGCCTGGGAATACTCACAAGAGCTGCAGCAACTTGTTCTTCTCCTTGCAGCCCCCTCAACCACCCTGTGCCCCCCAGCCACTGCCTGTCTGTCTGTCCTGTGGCAGTACATCCTAGGCAGAGGTGCTGGGCCTGTGTCACAGGTGTGTCTGTCCGTGGCTGCTGCCGCAGCAGCAAACTGTGCTCAAGAGGGAATAGGGAAGAAGCCATTAGCCCCACAGTGGGGAGGCGACAGGGATGGATGGGGCAGCAGCTGCATGCCTGAGCCAAGCAGCGAGAAGTATCAGAGCTGCACCGACGGCAGCTCAGCTTGGCAGGCTCCGCACAGGCACCTCATCTCCATTACCCAACACCTAGCAGCCAGGAAAATTATTCCACACCCAAATGGCACCATCAGATATAGCTGCAAAGAGCTCTCTGCCTGCTCCTCATCCAGCTGCAGCGTAGGCCCCACTTTAATGGACTGAGCAGGTAAACAGGAGAGAACTGTAGCTCCCCAGTGTAATCCTGCACAGAGCCTGTTTCCACCAGCCTAGCACTGAACAAACAGCCTGCAGGAGAGAGAGTCTCCTCCAGACCCTGGTAAAAACCAGGTTTGCTGAAAATGCTGCCTTGGAGGTGGCCAACACCGAACTCCTGCACAGGGCAGAGCCCAGAACTTCCATCTGCTACCAAACTCCTCCCCAGCCCCTCTCTGCCATGATGGCTGCTGCAAGAGCACCTGCAGCAGCAGCCACAGCATGAAGGACACTGCTCTGTCCCACCCTGCTCCTCCACTCAGCCCAGTACTCACGTGCAGGCTGGGGTGGTAGGTGAGGACCCCATTGTCACACAGCGTCACGTACTTCTTCTTCCACTCCTTATTGAGGGACTTGCCGCTGCGTTTGAGGAGAATGCCCTAAAAGAGAGGAGTCAAGAGTCTCAGATGGTGTTTGGTCCAGGCACCTCATGCTCTGCTCCAGCACTGCCCCTTGGAGACTGGTCTTTGAGAAGAAACGATGAGCAGACTCAAGAAAACATCTTCTAGGTCTGCTTTCCCACAGCATTTCCCTGGGCTGCACCCTTTCCTCACCAACCCCTCAGTCCCCACAGACAGCCCCCTCCCTTTCAGGGATAAGGATCTCCACAAGTCAATGCCAATGTCCAGGTCCTCTGAGGGACCCATCCCATCCCCTGGTGTCCCAAACCACTCCCTCTGAGAAATGCCGAAGGGCAGTGCCCACACAGGGCAGGGGCCAACCTCACTACCACGGACACAGATTGCTCCCAGACCTTCTCCCACCACCCAAAGCACAGAGGCATAGTCAAGGCAGGGAAAACTGAGGACAAGCAGGGGCCGATTGAGAAACCACACTCCAAATACAGGTCTCCCAAGGGATGCACATTGTCTCGCCTGCTTGTGATCCTGAGAGCTGTCAAACACAGTAGGGACACATCGCAGGAAGGAGTGCAGGTCCTGGGCAGTTGAGTTAGGGTGATCCCCTTTTCTCATCAGGATTTTACATGAGACCTACCCTGTTGTCTCTGGCACAACACGCTCCCAGAGCCAGGAAATGATTGCACTCGCATGTGCTGCACTCCCTCTTCCCAGAGTAACCCAGAACTAACTCCATTGATCTGAACCAAGGCTCAGAGCACGGACCTTCCTCATCCTCTCCCCATCCATTTCTGCCTCCTCAGGAAATCTGCCTCCAGCAGCAACTCATCATGTACCAGGTAAGGACAGAAGTGGAGAGGGAGAAGGAAGCTGGGGCAAGACACCAGGTGCAAGGGCTCTGGAGCAGGGAGAGGACATCAAGCATTCTGTCGGCAGGGAGGGAAGGACAGCATGGGGGGACAAAATTAGGAATGAGTCTGGGAAAAAGCTGGATCTACCAACTGTCGGGCCTGGGCCCTCCAAAAGTGCTGTCTGGACAGACACCCAGACTGCCTGTTCCTAATGTGGCAAAAATCTGGGCCCCAGGCCAGCCCCTCCTCAAAAACCTGGGCAGAAAGTCTCAGCCCTGCCAGCCTCGGCATATTTGGGGGCCCCATCCCAGTGCCGGGAGACTGAGCTGCTGTGCCTGCATGGTGCAAAGGCCCAGCACAAAGTGGTGGGGCTTGGCACATGCAGGGGGACAACGCTGCCAGACGTGACCGTGAATCAGCAATAAATGGTGCAGAACAGGCAGAAGTGCCCCGTGACCACTCCAGCTCGGTGCTCAGGCAGCACACAGCGGGAAAAGGATTTGCCTCCTGCACGTGCAGGGACGAGGCAGCAAAACAGAGTGGCTAGGGCAAAGCTGTGTGTGAGCAGGATCAGATCCCTCCCTTGTCAGGATCGAATCCCTTGCCAGGATCTGATACCTTGCCCTCAAGAGCTCAAAGGAAATGAGCTGAAGAACTCACTCAGTAGTAGTCAGAAGTTGCTGATGGGAACATGGCACGGAATGTGGCAGCTGACCGACAGTTCCTGCTCTGCCAAGTTCTGCCAGGGGACAAGCAACGACCCTTGGAATCATGGCTGGATGCTCACACCAAGCAAATCTATGGAAAAGCTATGGCAAAGAGTGATCAGCGAAGAACAAGAGGAGAGGAGAGCAGCCAGTGTCAGCCAGTGCAAACAGGACATTAGAGAGGCCTGGTTCTACCTTGGGTAAAACACAGTATCTGATGGCAGGAGTGACTGTGCTGACAAATGCTTTTAGCTTTCTGTCAGGTCTTTAACTGAGCAGCAATGCCCTTAAACACCAGCTGTACAAAGTCCATAGAGCCAGTAATGGATGGAATGAGAACTAGTCAAGTGCAAGCTCACAAAACATACCCATGTCTGAGAACGAGTGTGGTTATAAATGGCAAACCTGTGTCCAACAGAAGGACTTACAGAGGTCCAGCCAACCTGCATCTGACTCAGACTAGTTCATCAATGTCTTGCTTAAATAAACTCCAAGAAAACATAAAACCAGAAAACCTAAAAGTAATGTGGCAACTGCGTGGTGTGAATAAGTGCAGTGACTGGTCCTTAACCCCAAATGCCTCCTCACTGGGCAAACTGAGCTGCTGAGGACAGCAGGCACAGTCCTGCTGAGGGGCCAGGTGGCAGGGCCCTGCAGTGGGCTGTCAGGGTTGGTCCTGCACAGGGAGTGGGTGGGAGCAGCGCATGTGTGAGCTCTTGGGCTGACGTGCCATCACTGAGCAGTTCCCAAGCTCCCAGTGCTCTGTGGGAAAGGTGCCTCAGTCTGGCAGCGCTTGTGGGGCGAGACAGGGCAGACAGAGTAAACTCCCATCTGTGATACTGTCACAGCAAAGTAGAGCTGGAGGAGTGCTGGGAGGTCACCTCACCCCTCCCTCCCTGGACAGGCTCAGCCCTACCATGTCACTCCAACCTCTTCACAAAACCTGCAGTGATGGACAATGGTCCTCCCCGCTGGAGATGGGATCCTGATGTCCCTGCACCTCCCAGATGAGGTGGCAGCCATGCTGTGCCAGGGGCAGGACATCTGCCTGGTCCTGTGTGCCGTCCTCCCACATGCAGCTAGCAGTTTCCTCAGCACCCTGACTCTGGACCTACCCAAAATTGTCCTCTCTAACACCACAGCTGGGCCACATATTTCCCACACCCTGTATGAAAATGATCGTTCCTCCTCCCATACAAAGCCAGTTTAACATCCACCAGCTCACCCAGGTAACTGGTGAATTCTCTGTAATTTAGAACATCTGCTCGGTATCTCTCAAAACAAATCTGCTCTAGACCACACTGAGGTCACAGGTCTAACTCAAAGTAACTGTGTGGAATTCTCTGGCTTCTGAGTGTGACAACTCCTTCTGGACACAATGATTTCTTCTGGGCATGAAGATTCTTCCTGGGCATGTAATGATCCCTCCTGGGCATGATGATCCCTCTTCTGGCTTTAAACCCGGCTCAGTTCCACAGCCTGACCTGCCCACACATCCTGCAGAACAGCTCCTCTCCTCGATGTGTCTTCAACCTGATGCACCTTGATGCTATGAAACACCTACTCCAGCACTCCCAGCCTGCCCCAAACACATGCTGCCTGCAGAGATCAGTTCGGTTGCAGTTAGGTCAGCCTCAAACCTGCAACTTGGCAAACTGAAGCACAATCAAACTCCAAGCTGGAAAGGAGGACCCAGAACTACAGCCCCTTTTTGCAGGCCAGAAGGAAAAGGAGTCCAAAAGCGGGAACAACCCATGGCTGAGGCCGTGGTCCACCCATGCTCCTGTGCCCACTCCCCATGAGCCTCCCAGCCAGGCTCCTTGCAGCTCCGAGACCCCTGTGCCGGCGCACACGGGTGCTCCTCAACCTCCCCCTCTGCACCGTGTGGGAAGACTTACAGGAAATAACTCTTCCACAAGTTTCTTCCCATGTCACACACAAAGGGAAGGAGGTGACAGAGACAAATGGCAGAAGAGCCCGACCCTCTTCCTCTCCCCACTCTTTATCCCCTTCCCGGCATTCCGTGGGCCATGCCTGGCTCTGTGCTGCGCTGGGCTGTGCTGGTGCACAGTAAAAGCAGCAGCAGCAATATGCAGCGTAATGAAGCAGGGAGCAGCGATGGCCCCCAGAGGACTCGTTTACTCCACAAATCTCCCTTCCACTCACTTTTTGCTAAGAATTTTAACATCAAACTTAATTGTGAAGTCGCGTATTGATTGGAAAATGCAAATGGCAATTTAAATGTAATCTAAGCTCCCAGCATGATCCCAGCTCCCAAGGAGGAGGAGTCACCCGCCTTGGGCCCTGCTGGAGTGCACGGCCCGAGCAGAGCCAGGCCAGGGGCCAGGGGACCCCCAGGCTGCCAGCGCGCTCCATGCGGCCTTGCCAGAAAGATCTGGTGGATGTGCAATTAGGAGCTCGTTCCTGGTAACAAACAGCTGAGGAAGCTTCGTCTCCCGGCCTAATTAACCCACTTCTCAGAGAAAAGCATCCAGCTATGAGGGAACTCTTCCAGCCTTGCAGGACCGTCATCGGAAGGACATTGTGGGACCCTGAGTCCCTGGCACAGAGCAGCCCTGGCAGAGGCTGGAGGGTGCGTAGGTACCGTCCCAGGTGTGGGGGGCCCCAACACCCACAGTCTCACCTATCCCCTTGGGGAGCTCCATCTTTTCCAGATGTGCATGAGGGAGACAGATCAGGTCACCCAGAGGTGCTGTGCTGGAGAAGGTGGAGACAAGCAACAACCAAGCACCCTGTAGTAGCAACACGCATCACTCCTCAGCCAAGTCTCCTCAATGTTTCTCCTTTCTGCAGCACCCAGCCCAGCCTCCTGCTTCCTGGCTCCATGCAAAGCCCAGGCCTTGCATGCTGAGGAGGGCTGCCAGTGCTTCCCAAAGCTTGTTGTGTCCTCATAGAGACCAGGAAAGGACTGTGGATCACAGTGACTGCAGCCATGGGTGTCATGGGGGAGCCTGCTGCCCGACAGCACTTGCCTTCAGCCGTTGGTTGGCAATCTAAGCACAGACCAGCCTCGTTCTTTCAAGCAGAGGAACCCAAATGCTCCCGAGGCAAGCTGCCAGTAGCCCCAGCACCAAACATGCCAGCCCAGCAGTGCTCATGCCAAGGGAAGCGAACAGTGCAATGCTGGCCACTAACCCAAGCAGGAGATCCTGCACATTTGCCACTCACAGCTCCAAACCCACCAGTTTCTCTGCTCTTACGGCTGGGCAGGACCACTGGGCAGTCTAACTAAAGGCCCCACTCTCCCACTGCCCTGCAGAGACAGCAAGCAATGAGACCTCCACCATCTTCCAGAAGGGGCAGGTCCATACCAGAGACCAGAGTGACCGTCCCCTGTCCTGAGTCTTTGTGATACAAAGCTACAAATCCTGGGAGCTCCTCTCCCCATTGGTGGTACCAAGCCATCACTCCTTGTGGCGTAGGGCCATGGCACCAATGTGCCAAACTGCAGCGCTAACCTCACTCTGGACCCCCTGACAACCCCTTCTCCACAAGCCACATGTGGCTATCTGCTGGCATAAGCTAGTGTCCACATGTCCAACACCACTTCCCCCCATGTATGTTCCTGTAAGAACACTGCCAGGATCTCTGTGAAATCACCTCTTGCAACTCTGGCTACAGGAGGCACCAGTCCTGAAGCCAGCATGGATCTGGGTCTCCCATGGAAACTCTTTGCTCCAGGCTCTCCTTGGGAGCTGCTGTGCTATGAACTGGTACTTCCACTTAGTCCTGAACCAGGCAGCAGTTTGGCATCTCCTCCTCCTTGCAAAGCCCAGAAAGGATGTACAGGTTGTGTTTGCAGACCTGGGCCTCCAGTTCTCCCCATTTCACACAGGAACAGCACTGCCCTGCCTACAGCACGGAATGACTTAATCCCACTAAACCAACAGAGCCTCTGGCAGATCAGGAAAGGACGGTCCCTGTCAGCAGCATGGAGACACAGGAGCAGATCATCCTGCCCTGCCGAGTGGAGGGAGATGCTGGAAAAAGGAACCCAAACGTCCAGGTGTCCTGTCAGGGAGGGAAGGGAGGGAGGAAGGGGGGGCAGGGACCCTCCCAGGACCAGCCCTCTGGCAGGCAGCAGCAGGTTCTGGGGAATCGAGTCAGGTCTCACTGAGGGCTCCAGCTGCTCTACTCTCAGCCTCCTCTATCTCACCACAGAACAGCCACCCGCCACCTCCCCTGCTGCCCAGGTTGGGCTGACCCCAAACCAGAGCACATGGGCACTGCCACTGCAAACCAGCGACCCACCGCAATCAGCAACCCACCTCAGGCCAATGACCCCCCCGCACACCAACAATGACCCACCACAAACAGCGGCCCACTGCACGCCAACAGGCCCTGTGCTGCAGAGGAGGGCATGGCCCGCACGCAGCTGGGCTGCCTCTTCCTGCTGGGGCTGTGCCAAACTCGGGCACCTCAGGAGCAGAGCCCCCATGTGTGAGATCCCACAGCCCCCACCCTGGCATTGCTTCTCCTGTCACTGCTCCCTCTGGCCCCAGAGCCGATCCTCCCAGCGCTGCCTTCCCAGAACCACCCTCCTTTCACAGCACATCCCCCTGCCTGGGGCACCAACGGCCCTGCACAAACCTGCCGCAGGATTACTCCATGGGCGGGGAAGGGCAGGAGCTCTGGCAGCTCCAGCAGTGAGCAGGGTCTCTCTCTTCTGACCCACCACTCCACTCCTCAGCTAGCCTGGCCTCACTGAGTCCTTCCCCATGGAATCTCAGCATGGAATGGTACTAGGCAGTCAGAACCTGGTGGGGACGTAGACTCTACTCTCCTGCCTCACATCCCAGCACTCCTGCAATGCAGAGACACAACTGGGTCTGTGCAGCTCAGCCCTGGCAGTGCTGGGGGCACACGGAGCACAGAGAGGCCAGCAGGGACTGTCGGGGGAAAATGGATCCACAACGGGGGCACAACATGCAAGGCAGGAGCACAACTGGGCACTGCCACGCAGCGTATGGATCAGTCTTTCCTGTAATGCAAGGAAATCCTGGTGGAAACACCACCCAGCCAATCCACATGGCTTGGACATCATCAGTCGCTGCTTGCCAGTGATGGACACAAGGGCAGGCAACACTCTGGGTCGACTCCAGGCAGTTCAAGCTTCCCTGGAAGCCAGGAGGCAGGAGCAGAACGCGCTGTTGCTGGAGGAAGCAGTGCCTCCCTTAGATTCCCAACAGTTCACAGCGTGGGCACTGTGCTCACAGCTTTCTGCAGTAGCCCATGAGGAGAGGAACCCCCTTCCTGTCCTGCCAGGAGCAGGAGCAGGAGTGGAAAGGAACAGGAGAGGAGAGAAGCAGGAAAGGAGCAGAGAGAGCCTGCGGCGGGGGCTGCAGCGGGCATGGGGCATGGATGCCATCTGCTGGAACC
>NW_008238371.1:215407-229963 GCF_000691975.1 Corvus brachyrhynchos | reverse complement strand
CCCCGGCAGCCCCCCGGGGCACAGGGGCACCAAGCAGCCCTCAGTGGGCTCGTGCTGTGTGCTGAGCAGAGGTGCCCCAGCCCACACTCCCTGGACCCTACTCTCGCAGCGGGGCGAAGGGGGAGCATCGAACCTGCTTCATGGGAATGGCCCGCCCGCTGCCAATACTGTCCGCTTTACACTCCGGCACCTTCTTGTCGCGCTCCGGGTCCGCGCCCTTCCGAGACTGGAAGAGAAGAGACACAGGTGCGTTAGAGCTGGGCACGGGAGACCAAAACGCACGGTCCCCTGTCCCCAGCAGGCTCCAGACCAGACCACTCTGCTCTCCCCCAGGCCAGCTCTCCCAGCGCACAGAGCAGCTGGGCCCTCACCCAGCCCCTCTAGGGACACTCGGGACACTCCAGCCCAGCCCCCCAGCAAACTCTCCTCTCCCCCCACTGCAAGCAGAGCTGTCCTCCTCCTGGCAGAGCGGGGCTATGTGGCCCCCCCCTCCCGTGGGGCACACAGGACATGGCGACAGACAGAAATGGCATGGGATGCAGGTGGAGCATGGATGGAAGCAGGAGAGGCTCAGGCAGTGAAGGAACTCACACCTCTACTAATCCAACATATTTATTCTGGTAACACACTTGCACCATACAAAGTAGCACAGGTCACCGGGCAGAGATACCAGCCCCTTACAAAAGAGCATGGACAATAAATATCTACCACATGTCTAGAGCGGCGAGAGCGGGACCCACCAGCGCCCAAGGGCCGCGGGGAGAGCAAACTCTGATAAATACAATATGAAATTTACAGTCTGTTGAGCAGAACTCATTCAAAGTGCTTAGGACAGAGGGAAATACCAAGTCATACATGGCATGGAGCACAACCAATACATTCAGAATCACAACAATGGCAGGAGGCAGCAGCAGCGTCTCTCTGGAGCGTCCTACACACCCCCTCAGTCCAGGAGGGCCCCGTGTGCTTTGGATCAGAAAGGGATACGAGCCCCGCGCGCCTGGGACACCAATTCACCGGCTTTTGGGCCCAGAACCAAACAAAGAGATCAAAAGAGAAGAAAACTAAAGAGACACAGATGGCTGCTCGGCTGCGAGGAGAAGAGGAGAAGGAGCAGGAGTCCATGCAGGCTGCAGAGGTGCAGGAGGGAAGAAGGAGCGGAGCGCTAGCGGCAGGCGCTGCAGCGGCTCCCGCAGGCAGCAGCAAAGCGTCTTTTGGCCCATCCAGCTCCATGCGCGGCTGTCGCCCGGTCCCGGTGGGTCTGCAGGTCTTCCCGTCCCAGGAGGGTCGTCCGCCTGGCATCCCCGAGAAAGGGCAGTGCCTAGACAGCATCCAGCAGGCCCAGAAATGTCCCAGCTTAAAGTGCAGGCGCAGGCCGTCTCAGCGCTTCCTAGACTTTACATTGGGGGGATTTAAAAGGCTCCTGCGTGTCTCCGAGGGGGGGACCCATGCTGGCTGGAGGGCGGGCGAGCCTCTAATCTTAGATCAATCCCAGTGCCCATCCCTTATCCGGCCCTGGAGAGGCAATGAAAAGTGAGAGAATTTGTACAGAGGTGCCGTGTGTAACCACCTGGATCTTCTAATTTGGAAGGAGTTGGAAAGGCCTTTTTGTTGATGAAAAGTTGGAAACAGTGGCACATATCTGCAAATATCGAAAGAATAAAGAGTTTGGCAAGTTATACTCAGAACACGGACATGAGTCTGTCAGTGATGGGCGCCAGCGGACAGCACGGACAGGCCACGGAGTGGGCGCCGGCGGCAGCAGCAGTCGGGGCTGGGGCTGGGGGCCAGGAGTGGGTGAGCGCCTCAAGGCGCGGGTGGGCGCAGAGCTTGTCACCACCTGGAGCTCTGGGGCACGCAGACTCCCTGGGGGGGTGCGATCCAGTGGGGAGTGGGAGGGGAGCAGGAGAGGAGCCAGAGCAGGAGAGAGGAGGAGGAGAGGAGAAGAAGAGAGGAAGAGGAGTAGAAGAGGAGAGGAGGAGGAAGAGAAGGAGAAGGAAGAGGAGGAGGAGAACAGGGGACGAGGAGGAAAGGAGAAGGAGGAGAGGAGAAGAGGAGCAAAGGAGTCAGGCATAGCTCGCGACTGGGGCTGCAGCAGCTCCCAGAGCTGGGCCGAGCACTGCACCTCAGAGAGGCCTGTGCCCACCTGGGGACCCCACAAGGATGAGGGCTGCTGGCTACACCTGCGCTGCCTGCCTGGGAAAAGCTAGTGGCAGAAAACAGCCTGCCCTTTCCTTCCCTTCCCACCCTTCCTGGTCCTGTCCCACTGCAGGAGGTGTCGGGAGCTGCTGCTGCTGCCACGACCAGATGGGTGAAGACGTCAACGTGAGCCATGGATGTGCACCAGCACACGAGCAAGCAGGTGAGGTGAGCCCCAGCCCCGTGGCGAGTGAGCACGCGCCGGCTGAGCACAGGTGAGCCCGCGGCACAGAGCAAGCGTGAGCCCAGGATGAGTGAGCATGTGAGAGTCCTACACGCATGATGATGTCCACAGCGAACAAGCGTAAGCCCCGCAGCAAGCCGCCCTCCTCCTCCCCCAAGCGTGTGCCCACCCCAAGTGAGCGAGCATGGGGCTCCAGAGAGCGTGAACATGAGCCAGCGGCGAGTCCAGACGCATCGGCGCGCAGCGAGCAGGATGGGTGGTGGCACAGCGCGAGCACCCGCGCCGGGCATGGCAGCAAGCACGAGCGACAGAACGGCGGGGCAGGGGGGCCAGCATCCGCCAGTGCTGCGTGCAGGGCGGGCATGGCCACGGCAACGGGAGAGCTACAGGGCATTCGAGAAGGGCTGAGCACCCGCAGGGGAAGGCAGTGAGGGAGCAACCATGCGTTGGGAGTGGGGACCTGCTGCAAGGGGCAGTGTGTGCTGGCAGGAGGGGGTGGGGAGCACAGGCCACCCACCCACAGCACACAGACAGGGTGAGTGTGGGCCTGGGGCGTGCACAGAGAGCTGGGGGTGCATGAGATGCAACCGGGGGGAAGGCACAGAGTATTCGGGAGGTCAGCGCAGAAGCTTCCAGGATGTCAGAAAGCAAGGAGATGGGCACATTCCCAGCACAAGGAGTGGGGAATCTGGGATGCCAATGGTGCAGTGAGAGGAATGGGGCATAGGACACTGAATTTGTGTGGTCTGGGCTCAGAGCTGGTCACAAGGGTGACACGGTGCAACAGGTACGAGGGCTTTGTGGTGGCTGGTTCCACAAACAGCAGACACAGTGTGCTGAGCAATGGCTGGCTGGAAAGCACATTGAGATGGGGAGAGGAGCAAGGCCGGAGCCTGCACACGTACACAGGGAACAGCGGCTATGCCTACACTAGACATGGGACTGGGACACGTGTGTGCTCACAGTGAGGGGACACTCATGGCTGTGCTCAGAGCAAGGCTGAGTGTGAGGGCAGGACTGTGCACACTGCGTGGACGGCGTGTGCATGGTGTGAGAGCGTGCAGAGAGGCAGGCTGCAAGGCAACCAGCACAGCTGAGAGCTGCAAATGTACCCTGCTCCACCTGGGGCCCACAGCTTCGCTGCCTCCCCTCTGTCTTCCCTCCCTCCACACCCACAGCAGCTCCCACGTGCGCTGCTCAAGTCACGCAGAAGCAGGATTCAGGAATGGGAGTGGGGCCCCATGCCAGATGCTGAGCTCTGCACAGCACCACTGGGCACAGCATCACCGGCACCAAACAGGAGGCCCAGTGACCAGGGGCTCCGTGCCACGCTCGGGGTATGCAGCCCCAAGGAGAAGATGAGCAGAGTCACTGGTGCTGTGCACGCACAGCTGCACTCCCCGTAAGGAGCAGGAGCTCACACGCACCACACACCCACATGAGTGCACCCTTGCACACTCCTACGTGTGCGAGGAATGTCCTGCTCCCAGATGCTCCCCCATGCACGCACACTCTGCCTGAAGCAGCCCACAGCACCACGGTCCCTGCACACACAGAAGGTCCCTCCCACACACACACACACTCCTGCATCCCCGGCCCTCCTGCCAGCACAGCATTGGTTGCTGTGCGGGACAGCCCGTGGGGTCAGGCTGCCATAACCCACTCCCTTCCCCTCTCCTCTGCTGAAAACCCACCCCAAAGCTCCTGGGCTCCCTGTGCCACTTACCGTGAAGATGTTGGAGCGCCGCTTGGACTGCTTGCGGATGGGGGTGGGCGTGTTGGAGGCAGCGATGGTCTCAATCCGCAGCTCCCGCTGGCTGATGCTTGGGGTGGAGGGCACAGAGGAGGAGTAGTCACTGAAGGCTCCTCCACCGTTGGTGGCCTGAAGGAGGCGACAAATGGTCAGAGAGGTCAGAGACAGGCTACCTGGGGACACGACTGCAGGAGCACCACCTGCCCCACGTGGCCTCATGCCAGGGCAGGGAGTGCTGCACAGGACTGGGATAGGGTGACATCCAAAAATCATGGAATCGTTTCAGTTGGAAGGGACCTTAAAGACCATTTAGTTCCAACGCCCCACCATGGGCAGGGTCAACTTCCACTAGACCAGATTGTTCCAAGCCCCATTCAACCTGGCCTTGAACACTTCCAGGGACGGAGAGCTCACAACCTCTCAGAGAGACATCCAATGCCAGGCACTGCTCCTGCTCAACAGAGGGGCTTGGGAAGCCTTTCCTCTCTTTCTGCTCTAGTTTTTTCACATGTTCAAGTTCTGAAATCAAAGAGAAGGGCAGCAAATGGCCAGAGAAACCCAGCTGAAGCCCTTCCAAACAGGTGTGGTACAAGGCCTGGGGCAGCGGGGTCCCACATAGCTGTGCCCAGCCGAGGGGCACAGCTAGGGCACCTCCACCTGCTCCCAGAACACAGGACCAGGGTCACTCTCCTTGGGCAATCATTCCCTTCCTCTCCACTGAGCCCATCAGACATGAGGCTGCGAGGCAGCCCAGAGCCCGCACAGCTCCAAGTCCCACTCATCCATCCACGAGGACAGCCGAGATGCCAGTGCGGATGCGTGTCCCCAGGCCAGCCTTCACCTTTCCCGTGTCCTGAAGCACAGAGTGCCACACCCCAAGCTCAAGCTCTGTGTGAAACCCATCTCTGCTGCTGGTTTGGAGGTCTATCTGAGCAGACCCTGAGGCTGGCACACTCCACAGCCATGGCTGCGGTGGCCTATGCCTGGGAACACAAGGGGCTTCACTAGCACCTCACTGGACTTCATGGCAAGAGGAAGATCCAACTGTGCAGCCATGCACCCACGTCACCAACACATCTGTTCCAGACAAGGCTGCTCACTCCCACCCTGGCCATGCCAGCAATGTGGGCAGCCACTGGACAGGGGCTTAGGGACATGCCAGAAAGAACACCTGCATGGAATCATTTCAGATCTGCAGCCCAGGACATCTCACTATGACACGGCACGTAGCAGCCCGAGCTCACTGGCAGTTCTGGAACAGGATTTCAGAAACACATGGAGGAGCTGCCCCTAGAAGGGCAGGTGAGCTCCAGCATCCCAGAAGGGGCAGCCCACCTTCTCCCAGCTCTACGCTCGCAGAGTGGTGGCATCAGCAGCCCAGTGACTTCCTCCATCCTGCCTACACTCTGAGCAGGAGTGGAGCCCACATAGGGTGATGATCTGCTGGAGAGGCTCTGCAAGAGACCCCCACCCACCCCCAGTGGGATCAGAACCTTATTCTGAGACAAGCAGTTCAGGAATGTTGGAAGCGTGAAAGGGGCTGCACAGGCAGAGCAGCAACCATTACCCACAGCCCAGTCTCAGAGAGAGGTGCAACCTTCACCTAAGTCATGGATCCCCTCATCTTTGACAAGAGAAATGGGAGAAGACTCACAATGGGAACTTAAACAGAGGAAAGAGCCACCCAAGCAGCATTTCAGCTTCCTCCTCATGGAGGCAGAGCAAGGACAGGAATTCCATGCTGTGAGCAGGTGGGTGGCTCAGACCATCCCAGCCTGTCTGGAACACGAACGTTGCTGGAGTCCTGAAACACAGAATGAGAGGGAACCTGGTCTGGCTGTGCTTTTCCACAAGTAGAAGAGCCTGGGAACTCTGTCCAGAGAAGGGAATGTCGCCAGGGAGCTCCTCTGCAGGCTGAGGAGCCCTGCACTGGACAAGAAGGTTCTGCTGCTGAGTCCCAGGGAAGAGGGGACCACCAGGGACACAAAGGGGCAAAGCAACATGTCACCTGCCAGTGACTTCTGAGCCTTCAACAGAGAGAGCTCCTGTGAATCCCAGGTCCAACACCCACACAGGAGTTTCACAGGTGCTGTGATGACGGAAGAGCTGCAGGGGAAGAGAGCCAGGGCCACTGAGTGCACACATGGGCAGTCTGTGTTTAACTGATTCATCATGTGTGAACTAGGTCAAAGAAAGTGAAATAGTCCAAGTGTTAGGAAGAGAAGGAGGATGCTGCAGCACAGACAACCTGCCACATGGAGCAGTGAGCTGGGCATGGCTGCCCACCTCCCCATGTCCCTCCAAGATCAGCTCCTGGCCATGCTTGGCACGTCTCGGTGACCCTGGCAGCACATTCATGATGCTGTGACTGTCGGGAGGAGCCAGTTCAGAGGAGGCTGCAGAGTCTGAGCTCCTGCCAAAGCAGCTGGAACCTGTGGATGCAGGTGATGGACACTAAAGCTTCAAGGAAGAAATTTTGCTACACCCTGGTTTATATTTTACTTGCTCCCTGCAGTCTTGTGTGTCATTTCTGTCTGGCCAGAATAACTTTCCTTAGCCGGTAAGTCTGCCTGGTGCTGGAGCCAAGGTTACTGTCCTTGAGTGACAAAGGACTCTGGCCTTTGAGCCTCCCATGTCCCACAGACAGCCAAACCTCAGGAAGGGCTTTGGGGCTGGAGCATGGTTCACACCAGGCTATGAAGGGAAGCTCCCATGAGTTTGGGGGCAGAGGAGAAAGTCCCTCAAAGATAGAAAGTGGCTCAGACAGGCAATCCTGAGCCGCCTCCACTCCGCTGGAGCAGGGAACTCCAGAACTTCCGTGGGATCCAGGGACACAGGACAAATCTCAGAGATGTGGCAGAACCCTGACAAGATGACAGCTCTGGTCCAGTACCCGACGACAGTTCAGGTCCACCAGCAGGTACTTTGCTGGTGGACCTGAACAACCACCTGTGGTCACCACTGGAATCTGAGAACACAGTGGGAACTGGAAACTTGGTAAAACACTCATGGGACAAATCCTCCCCATTAGTGTGTAACTGGTGGAAGAGCATCAGCAGTGCCTGGGAAGGGCAGAATGCAGCTGGAGTTCAGGGGCAGCAATTCCGGCTGTAACAAGGCCTGAGACAGAACAAGTAGTTTGGGAAGGGCTCGGAGTGGAAGAGCACACACAAACAGCAAACACCAACCTGGTGTCTGCGGGAAGAGGGGAGAAGCCGGAGGAGCATATGGACCATGGAATGTGGGCACCCTGAGCTGAGCGGGCAGCAGGACACGGGCTTCCCCAGGGAAACGCCAACGCCTGCCGCTGCAGCTCCTGAACTCTGACAGAACGTGCTGCAGCAGGCCAGTGAGCACTGTTACCAGCTCAGGTGAGCTGCCCTTGGGGCTTCATTTCACTTGCAAACTTTGATTTTCCACCTCTTTCATCTGATCTCATGCTGAAGTCTGGATGAAGGCCCTCCCAGTGCCCCCAAAGAGCCCGTGCAGGAAGGCAGACTGAGGCCATCGAGAAAAGCCATGACATTGGGCAGCCCAGAGCATGGCAGGGATGGCAGCAGCCCCCAAGGCCCAGGGGGACACCCAGTTCCCTCCACCAGCCTGCCAGGTGCCAGGTACCTGCATGGGGTACCTGTGGTACCTCCTGCCAGCTGCTGGGAACCAGTTTCCTGGCAGGAGGACAAACTGCCATCCCACAGCAAACACAGCAGTGACTCACCCACAGCCTGGGGAACTCCCAAAGGCATCCCAGAGGCCCTGAAGAAAGACTGAGAACGGGGCAGCAAAAGTGAGGAAATCAGGTAGAACAACTCTGCAGGTGTTGCAAGCACCCACTGGCCCGAGAAACTCCCATCCCCTCCCTGCAGGCAAGGGCCAGGAGCTGCCAGGAGGGAGCAACGTAGGAGTCAGGGTCAAGTGAGGAGTGGGATTCCCAAACCCATCCAACCTGCTCACCCAGCAATAGGTGTGGGCAAGATACAGAAAGGAGAGCCCAAGGCAGCAGGCAAGAGCTTTCCCTGGAGCTGCTGGGTTCTGGGGAATACAAGGTGCCTGCTCCAGGGGGTGCAGACCCACACCCCTCAAGTTGCTGGGAAGGCCAAAGGGACAGATCTGTGTCCCCAAGAGGACTCCAGGGCTGGCCCTGGCTCCTGCCATTGCAAAGAACCAGGTTGAAGCTGAACACAATACCCAGGGTCAGGGACCCGCCGAGCACATCTAGTGACTCGTGAGAGCTCGTGGAAAACCCTGACCAGGGCTGACCTGCTCCTACAGCTCCCTTCCCCTCCCCACGGATGGAGCAACGTCCTCCAGGCTCCGCTGCGGAATAAGAGAAAAAAACCCCAAACTCCCAAAGGCAGAAATGAAACCAGGGCCTTTGGCTGGTTCCCAAGAGGATCATCCACTGTGCAAGGAGACCAGGACACATCCACAGCAGCCCTGTCCCAGGAGAAGGGAATCCTCCAGACACAGGGGTAACAAAATCACCAGGGTCCTCTGGAGTCCCTCCTCTCCCAGTAACCACACTGGACTGGTCCGACTGACAGACCAGACAAGCAGTGGCCATTTCCAAAAATGTTAGTTTGGCTCAGCCAGTAGTGTCAAGCTACTTCCAGAAGAGCTGTGCCCAGAACAAGAAAAGGGGCAGGGCTGGCTCCCAGCTCCTACCTACCATAAGAAGCCCTTTGTGGGGGACACCTTGTTCCCATTCCAAGAAAAGTGCTTTCTCCACTGGCAGCTCCAGAGGACAGAGCTGCCGCTGCAGACCAGGCCCAGAGCAGTACTGCCAATCCCAATTCCAGGGGCTCCTCCTGCCCCCAAATGCCAGTCCCATTGTTCCAGGGACTCCTCCTGCCCTCCCAGGCAGTACTGGAAGGGAAGGAGATCCTTCTGTCCCGAGTGTGTGTCTCACCTGTGCACACTGATGCCTGCGGCAAAAGGCAAACGAAAACTCCTAATTGTGTTTTTTGTCTGGCTTCTCTCCACCTCATCTCCATGTTAAGTCCTGTGTTCCTAAACTCTTCCTTGAGAGCTTTTTTCCTGTTTTCCCTGTGCCAGTTACTGCTCTTTGACTTGCAAAAGCAAATGAGAAACCCTGGTGAGAGTCCCAGGCCCTCAGGTATGACAGAGCTCAGCTCTGCTCCACCAACACCTTGTCACTCTCCCATTGGTCCTTCCTGGCAGGGCGAGCCTGTCCACCCCCTTCCAGAGCCGTCCCACCACGTATCACTGTGCCAGGGGCAGGGGACACCAGGGCACTGCTCCCCAATACCCAGCTGGGCATTGTGCCCTCCCACGTGGGCAGCCTGAGCACACACCCGAGTGTGTGGGCTGCTCTGCCCAGTTCCCTGTCAGACCCATCAGTTACAGGTGAATTTGTTTCCCAAAGCCAGTTGGATTTTCCCTGAGGACAGTGGGGAGCAGTTCCAGAACCTCACTTTCGAGTCCATGCAAGAACAGGGAAATACTTCACAGCATTTTAGGATCACTCACCATTGCTTCACTATTTTTAGAAGTGTTCTTAGTAATGGGGGAGAGACGTGCAAACACCAGGGCAAAGATCGCTGCACGGGTCACTGGCACCAAGAGGGTTTGTGGTGGGGCCACACAAGACCCGGGGAACACAAATTGACTTTGATCACCCTTGTGGGGCCCAGGTTTGCTGAGGGCAGGAGGGACATGGCATTGGACAGGCACAGAGCAGGGCTGGGGAGGGGGCACAGGCCATCAAGCCACAATCCCGGTGAGCTGTACGCTGCGTTACTTCCCTTCACAGCTCTGCTTCCCACCACAGCTCCCTACGTCCCTCCAGCCAAGCCAGGAGCACAGCAAGGTACACAGAGCAAAGGTCTGTCCCCAAGCAGGCAGCCAGAATTCACCTCTACACAGACCCCGTCTGCAAGCCGTGCTGAGAGGTGCTCTGTGGGAAGGAAAGGAGAGGAGAGGAAAGCAGGGATGGCTCTGAGCAAACACCTCACAAAGCTCATGACATGCAGTTAGAAAATTCTTCCAAAATTTGCTTCCCTGTAGCCAATCCTAAATCCACCCCTTTGGTTCTAGTGCTGCCTTTCCTTAAGGAGCTCTTTCACATCACAGCTGTGTATTTTAGGTCAGGTTTGGTCTATCTCTGCACTCATTCCTCAGCTAAATCAGTCACGTGCTTACTTTCCTCCTGTGTTGGGGTCTCGTCCCTCCCACGAATTTTTGCTACTCTGCAGGTTCCATGCACAGTCACATGAGCGACTGGATTCAGACTAGGGGACCTGGGGAGTCTGGCAACTCCATCCCTCGTACAGGGAAAACATTTTCAGCCTCACTGCCCAGCACAGCCAGTGCCAACAGCACATATTTATTGGGACTCTTCCCATACTTTGGACATGGAAGAAAACACCAAACAAGTGTGCAGCTCCCTTGAGAAATGCTGACCTTGGCCATCAGCCTCTTGCTTCCCTTCCAGCACAGGTGGCCTCTCCTTCCCAGCCAGGCTCATACTGTACACAATTTGTTAACAAAACCCTCAAATTACCAGAGACATTCAAATCTGTATTTCCCTGGGACTTTGCTCTCCACCTCGGATGTCTCCCATTGAACCTGTCCCCAGCTTTCTGGACACAAGCATACTCTGACAGAACCTGGCTTTGCAACCTTCCCCAGCAGCCCATCCACCTGCACACAGACTTCACCTGAACCTGCTGGTGTCCAGGTGACCTGGAGCACCAGGAAGCTGGCACAGGTCTCTGCAAAAACCTGCACCCACCTACTTGCAATCCAGCTTTAGAAGCCTCTACAACCAGGTATAAACTTCACGGGGATATTTGAAAATTCCCCATGTAATGGTCCAGCTGGTGGCTGCAGATATGGCTCAGGTCTGTGCAGGGACAGGCTCCCGTGGTGGGGGACCAGAAGTCCTCCCAGCGCTGGGAGGTTCTGATACATCCAGAGTTTCAAAGGCAATCCCCTTATGGAAAACCCATCAGCTACACATGCTGTCCCTCAGCCACAGGCAGACTTCCTGCAGTCCAGGTCACAGATCCTGTGATTCTGTATGCTAGTTGCTGCAGAGATAGAATCTGCTGGCCTGAGTGCCTTGGGGAGCAATGGAGCCCAGGATCTCTCCTTTCTTCCTCACCAGTCACCCAGCCAGCATTTCTGTGGGCACTGGGAATGTAGCAGTGAGGTGGCTGCCTGAAGGATCTCCTTCCCCAGCCCCTCACCATGGAGCCTGCCCTGCTTTCTGACCTCTCTCTCCTGCCTCAGCTCTGCTCCAGGATCACGGAACAAACACCTACGGCGTCACCATCCTCCCCGCACCAAGCCCTTGGCAACCCTTACCAACAGCACAGAGACCTTCCTCTGGCAGAAGGGAGGGAACCTCCTTCCCTGTTCTGCTCCTTCAGCTCACCACTGAGCTCATCTCTCCACAGGTGCATCCCCTCAGAAGCCCCTCAGAAGCCCTCAGATGTTTGTGCACGTAGACCACCAGCTTCCCGAGTGCAGGGGAGGCAGGACCGTGAGCAGCTGTGCCCGCCCAGCTGGGGCAGCCAGAGCACGACCCTCTCACAGCCCCCTGCGCTGCCCAAGAGCTCCCCACGCACCGCTCACGGCTCTGCTGTGAGTCCACCAAAGCACGACACAGTCTGGAGACCATGAGCCAGGCCCAAAGGCTTAGACATGACACTTGACCTCAGGGCGAGTATCAAACTGTCACAGAATCATAAAATCATGGAGTGCTTTGGGTTGGAAGGGACCTTCAAGTACATCTCATTCCACCCCCCGCCATGGGCAGGACCCCCTTCCACTAGAACCAGGTTGCTCCAAGCCCTGTTGCTCCAACCTGGCCTTGGACACTCCCAGGGACAGGGCAGCCACAGCTGCTCTGGGCTATGGAAGAAGCACCAGGGTGACACCACTCTGCTCCTCCAAAGAGCCAGCCCAGGGCAGTGGTACAAGCCTAAGGCTGAACTGTTGGGTACTGAGCTGAGGGGGTAGAGAGCGCAGGAGGTCCCTGGCTTTCCCCATTCCCATTCCCCACCTGGTTGATGTGGACAGAAGGAATGGAGGCTGCGGAGACAGATGAGTGGCTGGGTGAGTTGGGCAGGGACTTGCAGGGGCCGATGGATAGCTGGTGCTTCTTCCGGAGAGCCACCACCTTCTGAGCCACTGCAAAAGGGAGAAAGGACAGGGTCAGAGTCCAGAAAGCAGCTTCCTCCACCCACAGATTTCTGGAGGGCTTCAGGTAGACCCAGGCCCTTCCCCTGACTGATGCCAACACCTGGGGCTCAAACTGTGCCCAGCCCATCCACAGGGAGGATTCAGCAGAACACCCACGTGGCCCAGCCACAGGGCAGGTGCAGGGTAGGCTGCCTGCACTGCTCAGGCCGAGTCCCCAGAGGCCACTGGCCCTCTTGGGCATCACACAGAACAGTGACTTCTTCCTATGAACACCATGGAGACTCTACAAGCCTGGGCTGCTGCAGGGGAATCCCTGGGCAGTCAGTCACTTCTCAGTCACCCCTCATGGCAGCCCCAGGGGCCAGGTACTGGACTGAACTGCCTGGGCAATGCCCCCTCCATCAGTCTGGGCCCTTGTGACCCTCACAGGCTCTAGGTGTTCAGAAAATTAACCTGAGGAACTACTCTCCCAGTTCCTGTGAACTCCCTGCCTGACGCCAACAGCCCACGATAGCATTTCAGCCTTCCAAATCTCCTGCTTTTTCTGGAAATAAACACCTTGACCAAAAGCATGACAGCAAATGAGCTGGGCTGCTGGGAATCCAGAACAACACATTGTCACTCCTGGTTTTCTCTTGCACACTGGCCAGGTACCCCCACAATCACAGAAGGAAGAATCTTCCAGATGAATGCAACTGTAGGCACTGGGAACATACCATGCCCACCCCAGCATGCCTCATGCCATGCACCTGTGCAATAATGGAGCTGCCATGTTCCTTTTCCAGGAGAAAAGATGTTGCACCACACCTGTGGTGTGACTGAGCCTGTCTGGAAAGGTCAGATGCCAACAGCAACTGCAGAGTCCCGGCACCTTCGCGGCCACGGTGCCACATCCTGCTCAGACACAGCCAAAGGTCCATGGGGCCACAGCTGGGTTCTCACAAAGCTGGGAGCCTGTCCCAACTCCCAAGCTAAATGTGAGTTCCAGAAACAGCAAGGAACCCATCCTGCACTCACCAAACAGATCATATTAATCTGCTGCTTTCCTGCTCTCCCCAGCTCCTTCCTCCCCTCCAACCAGATGCATCCAGTGTTCTTTGTGGGAATATCTTCCGTCCCAATGCTGCTGGGGAACACTGTGAGCTCAGGCCCCCCAGGGGCCAGGAAATATCCAGAAAAAACCTCAGCCACTGCTGTTGTGGGCAGGGATCCCACACCCCTACTGCTAATAAGGAATTAACCATGAGGCCAGCGAGACCACACTGGAGGGATAACATCTCCCCAGTCCCGAAATGAGGCACCTTGAGGTGACCTTCACCTTTCTGCATGCTGGGCCCAGGCTCTTCTACTTCCTGAGCATCTGTCAGGCTTTTCTGGGATAATTTCTGCCATCCCTGACACCAGTCTTGGGGATTGTTTGCATATTCTGCTTTCTCTGGTTGCCACACACACCTCCCAGTGAGGTGTGCCCTGCCCACAGAGCCTGAGCAGCCCCACTGCCCAATGTCACTGGGAGCACCTGAGCATCACTCAGCGTTTCAAAGCAAACCCAGCACTCCAAGTCTGGACAGAGCAAGAGCATGCAAAGGTCCCTAGGGACCCACCAAGGATTCTGCAGAGAACCCCTCAGGGTGTCACCTTACAGACCCACGAGGCCCTGCACACCCTTGTGCACAGCTCTTGGCCTCTCTGGTGACGTGGTCCAGCCAAACCCTCCCTCACGTCCATCCCCCACTGTCCCGGAAGACAGCAATCAATGCTGCCCATCACCCTGATGGCCAGGAACAGTGTCACACCTGAGCAGGAGGGACACCTGCTGTCCCACTCAGGCTGCAGAAACCCAACCAAACCCCTGGGCAGGGGATCCAGAACCTCCCACAGAGTTCATGCTGGAGCCTGGGCGTGCTTTTGAGGGGGGTGTTTGAGGGGGATGATGGAGAGCAGCAATGCCACCAGCACCTCAGCCACGGGTTCTGGGCCATGGAGTTGCTGGCCGTCTTCTCCTGCCCTCTCCAGCGCCCAGGGCACAGGAAAGGCAGGACCATGCACTTGAGATCTGCAGCAGAGGTGAAGCTCAAGAAGTCATCCACAGCACGGGGCAGCACAGCTGCTGTCCCTCCTGCGCCCCCCAGGACCAGCGCTGCGTCATTCCTCCTCTTCCTCAGGAACAGCACTGAGGTGACCGTGGCCAAGGGGCTCTTGACAACCTGTTCCCTGATCTTTGCTTGGTACAGAAGCATCCTTAAAGTGA
>NW_008238371.1:214025-215361 GCF_000691975.1 Corvus brachyrhynchos | reverse complement strand
AAATCCTGAGAAGAAGGTTCTTTAACCAGACCTCTTTGGAGCCAAGAGGGCAGAAGGCACATTCCATACCAGCCCCCACCTCAGTGGACCTCTGCAGTGAGGGCACCGACAGCCACCCCTCAGGGCAGGCACACCTCAGGGAGTCCTGAAGCTGACAGGACACGGCAAGACACAGGGCACTGTCCCTGCTTGTGCCAGGGCCACCTCCTGGCAACACCTGGCAATACCAAAATCCCATCCTCTCACAGCAGCAGTCACTGTGACATCTGTGGACTTGGAAGGATGGAGGAGCGCAATTCCCACACAGGGAGCAGCGCCTCCAGGGGGAGTTCTGCCAGGACACAAGAAACCAGCAAGCAGAAAGTGACCCCTGTTCGGCAGCCTGGCTGCCCAGACACAGCCTGGACCACAAAGCCTCAACACTGTCAGGTACACACTGCAACATGCTCAGTGCAGACACGGCACAGCTCAACCACCCACAGCTCCAGGCTACAGACCAGACACCCAGGACCTGCTCTGAGGAATAGGGTCTCTGCTGCTCCTGCCTGAGCTGTGGTGGCACAACAGCCAGGGCCACCCAGTTCTTGGAGAACCCCTGTGCAGTTGGTGAAGATGGGAGATCCCAGTTTCTCCATCTTGGAGCATCCCCCACACTCTGCAGCACCACGTGCGCGTGTGGGAAGAGTTAGGGGCAGGGTGGTCACTCCCTCAAGCTCTCGTGCCAGCACATTGACCTGCTCCCCAAAAAGGTCAGCGGCCACTGGTTGTGACCCAGGACAGTGGCAGGGAAGGGCTCTCTGGGAACAGAGGTGCAGCACAGGCTCCACACAGCACAGGCAAGCAAGCAACCTCGGCACTGAAAGCAGCTCTTCCTGCTCCTGCTATGGGAAGTGGACACCCCTCCCAGCCTGCCCGGGGTGGGTCTGCCAGGATCTGGGGGGGCGACTTGTGTGGAACAAGTCATATAAAGACAAGGTCTGATGGAAACTGAATTACCACGTGAGGCAAGGTCCTCACAGTGCCTGTGACTGCCAGGACTCCACAAGATCCCAAACCAGCTGCACCAGGATCCACCAGATGCCAAACCAGCTGCATCATGACCCACCAGTGCTCACTAGGAAGAATCGCTTACCCACTCCAGAAACACCTCATCCCATCAGCTTCAAGCCATTTCCCCTTGTCCTGTCACTACAGGGAACACACAATTCCCTTTAGGGCAAGGTCACAGTTTATTTAAGCAGACTGCAAACTCCCAGGAGATGGTGCAGGTTCCCTGTGCCCCTCAGCATCACTGTGTTGCAGACCCCCCCTCCAAGCCTACGCAGGCATGCTCTCC
>NW_008238371.1:196970-213988 GCF_000691975.1 Corvus brachyrhynchos | reverse complement strand
TGTTTAGGTGCTGCTTTCCTACTCCAGCACCCCCAAGCCCTGCTGTGACTCCTCCTCTCCTCCACGCCAAGGCCACCAAGCCCCTCTCTGCAGCCCCCCAAGTCCTCACAGGCTCACAGACTGCTGTGCTGCCCTGTGGGGGTGCAAGTGTCCCCAGCAGCCTCTCTGCTCTCTGGAACAAGCCCCCACCCACAGTGTTTAGGTGCTGCTTTCCTACTCCAGCACCCCCAAGCCCTGCTGTGACTCCTCCTCTCCTCCACGCCAAGGCCACCAAGCCCCTCTCTGCAGCCCCCCAAGTCCTCACAGGCTCACAGACTGCTGTGCTGCCCTGTGGGGGTGCAAGTGTCCCCAGCAGCCTCTCTGCTCTCTGGAACAAGCCCCCCCCCCCAGCGCAGCCTCTGCGGAGTGGCAGAAGGTGCTTCCAGCCCTGTTCTGTGGCCCCTCATGCACACCCACACGCCACACACGGGGTCCTTACACCCCCTGTACACAGAGCATGTGCTGCTCCCCGCACCAGATCTGTGTGTGCAAAGCAGTGGCTCCGCACGCGAGTGGGTGCCCGAGGCCCCGGGCCCAGGGCAGCACAAACCCCTCCGTGAGACCTCACTGCAGCCCCGTCCTGCCCGGACACCCTGACACGGCTGCAGTTACCGTCCTGGAAGACCCTCTCCACATTCAGGCCGTAGGTAGCACAGGTCTCGTAGTACGTGCAGCGCTTCAGATCGTTGGAGAGCTTCCGTGCCCGGGAGTCGTCGATGACGCGGGGGTTGGTGGCGCTGATTGCATCTGCAAACCAAAGGGACAGGGGGTTGAAAGGCAAGGACCCTGCGCCACCTATCCACAGGTCCCACGACACTTCTGGCCTCCCTCCCTCTCTCCATACAGAGGAACCACTTCCACAGTACTGCCCCATAAATGCCTGCGATCACGAAGTCCCACGTTTGTAGAAAAATGGATGAATCTTGGTAAATGAACCTGACTCAATTTCCCAAACCACTCAGCCACCGACATTTCAGTAGAGAGAGGCAGAACACCTCTGGGAGGTGTGGGCACCAAGGCCAGGCAGCCCTAGCTGCTAAATAAAATGGATTTGTCAGTCTCCACCATTTTAGGGCTCATGGCCAAGCCCTACATGTTAAAGAATCCAAGGGAGAAATCCTCCTGGTTAAACAAGAAAGTCAACTCTGCTGGGACATCCCCACAACCAAGGCATTGCTGGACAGCTCTAAAATACAGGCTCAGTTTGTATCCCAGACACCCACCAAGTGCTTGCCTGTTTTGGAAAAACTTCCTTCCAAAGAGGAATCCAACTCCTTGAAGATAAGCTAGGGACAAGTGGGGGCTGCAAACCAACCCGCTCAGGAGGGGTCAGAGAACTGGGACCTGCACTGAGAGGAAGCCCTCCTCGGGCTCTCCAGACAGTTGTGCGGCTCTACCAAGGCTAGGACCTCACCTGGTCCTGTGTCTGGGACAACAATGGCCACTGACCCTATTACTTGGCCCGCTCCTGCACCTCCACAGTGCATGCTGCCACCCCATTCCTGAGCCAAGATCACTCAGTCCTAAAATTCATTCCACAATCTTTAATATATCCAAAGTTTCACACCTTTGTTCTGCTTTTAATACAGGGTCTGCAGCAGACCCCCTGTGACTCCCTCCCGCTGCTCCTGCCTGTCTTCCTGGCCTCAGAGCTTCTTCCTGGCCAGGAACAGGTCACACAGTGCTCAGGAACTGTCCTGCCAGGACAGTTTTTCCAAACAGCCATGTCCTGCTCCTGCTCTCTACTGTCACACAGAAAACTCTTCAGCCCCAGGCTCCCTCCTGCCTAGCCTGGCAGAGCTGGGGGAGGCAGCACCAGGGTATTGTGCCATTTCCAAAAGGAAAGTGACTCCATGGAATGAGGCAGCTCTCTCTGGGAATGCTGAGATGGTCTGAGCAGGAAGTCCCGCCTTAGGGCCCTGGGCTGGGGCCTCAGCATCGTCCCTCAACCCCATGCAGGGCTCAGAGAGCAGGATCCCCCGATGTGCTCACGGGGCTGGCACCCCGTGCTCTTGGGCCAGCGGGACACGGCACCAGCGCTCCCACCTGAGGCTGGGGGTGTGGGGGAAGCCCAGGCACCGCTCTCACCCTGTGTGCCCACCAGCACCATCGGCACCTCCGCTGTGTTCCGGTAGCTGCAGAGCCGCAGGTAGTAGTTGTAGACGGTCTGGAAGCTGATCTCATCCTCCAGGCTGAAGACAAACACCACTGCATCGACCCAGGCAGCGAACTGAAGAGACGCGGCAGGATTACAGCGGGGACGAGCAGCTGGGGACCCGGGCCCGGAGCAGCCAGCAAGGGCAGCCACACACCGGGCTCAGCCAGCACACACCTCCCCCCAGTCTCTCCAACAGGACGGGTGGGGAGGGACCACAGGAAGGACAGGTCTCCTACCTGGAGTTCAGGGGGGCCCCCTTCATCTCGAATCAGCAGCAAGTAGCTCTGACCGTCCACCACGATCTCCTTCTTAAACCGGCCACCTTGGGGGAGCAAAGCTGCTGGTCAGTGAGGGAGGTTCAAGCAGGGGACACCCCAAACGAGGGCCAGGGGAGCTGCAGACCCCCACAGCAGTGGTGAAGGAGGTGCAGGGATCGGGATCACCTTCAGCACCACGGAGAGGAGCGAGCACCCAGCTCATCCCCAGGCACCCTGGGAACCAGACCTTACCCTCTGGAGACTCCTCCTGCACGTAGGTGCCGGTCAGGTAGCGGTGCACCAGGGCCGACTTGCCACTGGACAGGTTCCCCACGATGCCCTGGAACAGACACACGTGTCAGCCATGTGCCCGGCACGTGTTCCTGTACGCAAGGCCACCCCCGTGAGGTGACACCACCAGTGCCTGGGCACATGCTGATAAGAGGCAGAGGTGTCCCTCAGAGGACACGGGAATGGTGTGACCCAGCCCAGTGCTCGGTGGGAGGCCAGGGGACACTGACTGGGCTCAGTTGGGCAGAGAGCAGCCGAGACTGGGGTGCAGCCACCTGGACAGAGGGCAGTGGGTACTCTCATTCTCAACTGAACAGGCACAGCCCTGCCAGAGCCACATCAGCTCTTCCCACAGCCCTTCTGCTCCTCAGGGAACACCTGCCATCCCAAGTCAACTCAGGAGGAGAAAAACCTCTTCTCCCAGCCCACACATCCCCAGCTTTGGGGTGTTGCAGCTCTGGACAGCAGCTGCCAGTAGAAGGGGAGCAGAGACCAGCTACACGTCGGGTACAGGCCCAGCATGTGCTCATGCCTGAGGCTCCAGCACCACGGCAGCACTACGTGCACCTCCCAGCACGATGGTGCCACCCACACGGGAACACCCAGCACCAGTGTTCAACCAAACTGAAGGACAAAGCTACTGAGCCCTCAATTTAATTGGGCAGAAGCACATCTGACTGCAGCACCCTCAGATTTGTTATGAAATGCAGGTGGGTGTCCCGGGATGGGTTAGTCAGAGAGCCCAGCTCTGCCCATTGTCAGTGTCTTCCTGACCATTTAATGCTGCTTCATTGTGGGACCAGGTCTGTACTGAAGAGTCTGGAGCACAAGCCTGATGAGAATCAGCTGAGGGAGCTGGGAAAGGGGCTCAGCCTGGAGAAAAGGAGCTCAGGGGGGACCTTGTGGCTCTGCACAAGTCCCTGACAGGAGGGGGCAGCCGGGGGGGTATTGGGCTCTGCTCCCAAGTTACTAATGACAGGATTAAGAGGAAACATCCTCAAATTGCGTCAAGGGAGGTTTAGGGCGGGTATCAGGTAAATTTTTCCACAAAAAGGGAAGGGGTCACCTTCAGCTGAATCCCTGGAAGTGTTAAAAAAATGTGGATGTGGCACTTGAGGATATAGCTTAGTGGTGAACATGGTGGCAGTGCTGGTTGATGGCTGGACTTGATGATCTTAGAGGGCTTTTCCAGTCTGAATGGTTCTGTGATTCTGTACAGCTGCACTCACATGGCCACACCAGTGCCAAAGACATAGGGTGAGGAGTGGCTACGAACATTAAAGCTGCCTCTGCTGCCACGGAAGTTTACAGCCAAACTTTTCCAGGCACTGGGATGAGCTTGGCAAGTGAGTCACCACCAGGCAGGTTCTCCAGCTCTCCGCCAGGCGCTCAAACACTCCTGCTGCTCTGGGTCCTGCCAAGGGTCCTGCCCTGGGCCATCCACACGCCCCCAGTGAGAAGCAGAGAGGCACCAGCCCTGTGGCCGCAGGCATTCTGGCGTCCTGGTGTCACAGACCATGCTACCGAGCGCAGGACACCGCCCTGTTTGCCAATTCCGCCTGTGCCAGTGGAGCCAGCGTGCGGCAGGAGCAGGGAGCGCCGACCAATGGGCCCCCACCGCTGCCACATCCGTCACCTGCCACAGCAACTACAGATCCCAACAGCTCAGCTGACAGCACAGAGAACATGGGCTGGGCTGCAACCCACTGGAAGGGGCTCTAAGGTCTCCAGAACCTTCTCTTCTCCAGGCTGAACACCCCCAGCTCTCCCAGCCTGGCTCCAGAGGGGCTCCAGCCCTCAGAGCAGCTCCATGGCCTCCTCTGGACTCACTCCAGGTCAATGTCTTTGTTTTGTTGGGGGCCCCTGACATGGACACAGCACTCCAGGTGGGAGTACTAAAGCAGGCTCCACGGAAGAAACTCTGGAGAGCCCAGCTCTGGGCAGGCAGCTCAGGGGTTCAGTGCCAGGTTGGCCATGGCTCCTGTGCCAATGGAGTGGTTCCCGAGGCTGCCCAGCAGCGAGGGTGCCACGCCACGCCAAAGATAAACACTCCAACGGCATTTAGCTCTAACACTGGGATGGAGGCTGCAGTTACATTTTGTCTGCACATAGTACAAACCCTGACCTGCATCTCACCAAAATCCTGCTGCTCTGCCATGTCCTCGAGCTCACCTGGAGCTTCAAACCAGCCACAGAACTGACAATCCTGAGGAACACAGCCCCTGAGAGACACCAGACTGGAGCCAAACAAGGTGTGTAAGCACTGTGGGAACCTCTGCTCCATGATTTTTGGGAGAATGCGGGAACACAGTCAGCACTGTGCTGGCACTGCCGAGTGCCAGGTGCAGGGGACGAGTCCTGCCAGGAGGCACCGTCAGTGCCCCTCTGCAAGAACTGCTCGGTCACAGCCTCCTCCTGGCCTGCAGCACTGGGAGGGAGCTTTGGGAGAAAACTGAGTGAGGGAAAACTGCTGAACATATCTTCAATACATGAAATTATTCAAAAACCTTGGAGGAAGTATCCGGAATGCTTGGGAACAAGCAGGGAGAGCAGCAAGACCCTCAGCTCCTGCAGGAGAGACAGAGGACACAGAGCTGCTTGAAAATGGGAAGGGAGTGAAGCCTGGCAATGTTTCTTGCTGGGACAGTGTCGGGCCCCTCACAACAAGAAAGACCTGGAGGGGCTGGAGCATGTCCAGAGAAGAGAACGGAGCTGGGAAGGTGCTGGAGCCCCAGGAGCGGCTGAGGGAGCTGGGAAAGGGGCTCAGCCTGGAGCAAAGGAGGCTCAGGGGGGACCTTGTGGCTCTGCACAAGTCCCTGACAGGAGGGGGCAGCCGGGGGGGTCGGGCTCTGCTCCCAGGAACAAAGGACAGAACAAGAGGGAAAGGCCTCAGGCTGGGCCAGGGGAGGCTCAGGGTGGATATTGGGAACATTCCTTCCTGGAAAGGCCTGTCCTGCCCTGGCACAGGCTGTCCATGGCGGGGGTGGAATCCCTACCCCTAGGGGAATTTAAAAGCTGTGTGGAAGCGGCACCTGGGGACACAGTCAGTGATGGCCTTGGGAGTGCTGGGGAAGCAGCTGGACCCAACGATCTCCAAAGGCTTTTCCAACCCAAATGGCTCTGTCACTCTAAACTAGGACTCCGAAAGGTCTCAAGGCTTTTAGAAGAGCTGCTTTGGTTGGATGAAACCCCGGAGCAACAGAGATCCCCAGAGGTCATGCAAAACCTGGGGAAAGGGCTGTGCTACTTGAGGAAGAACTAAAAGCTTTGGGATGGTTTAGCTGGCAGCACAGCTCTGCAGCCTTGCAGAGCCTCAACATCCGGTGGCAACACCCAAACATCGGTGAGAACATTTTTTAAAATGCATTTCACAGGTAAACTAACAAATGAATATTCAAAGTTTGGTTTGATTCTCAGGATGGTGCTGGAACGTTTTGTAAGAAGACTTTTGTTCTTTTGTTTCTTGGACTAATACTGAAAAAAGTTAATCTTGCAAAAACTGAAGGGAGAAAGAGCTGAAGGGCACACGCCAGGAGCCTGCAAAGGGCACTGAGGGCTGGCACAGAGAGCGCAGGAAGAGCAGAGGGAGGAATCGATCACTGAAGCACCTGCAGCATCCTGTTCACCCCAACATCACCTCCTGGCCACCCCGGAGCCCGCAACACTGACCCTGTCCCACTTGGAGGGGCTGTGCCAGGGGCAAGGGGGTGGTGGCAGCCCCCTGACCACAGAGACCACACCCCACAGGGAGCTGGGGGAGCCTCGCAATGGCGAGTCCAGGGGAAACCCGCCCTGCGCTGACAGACCCGGGGAGCCCCAGCCCCTTGGTTTGGCAGAACAGAGCTGCTGTCATCCTGCAGCAGCCCTCCAGGGCAGGGACACCTCGGCAGAGGCGGGGGAAGCGCCAGTGCAGAGCTGAGATCAGTGAGCCTCTGACGGAGCAGTGACATGTCCCATGCCAGGATGGCTGCTCTGGGGGTGACCACCAGGGACACGTACCCAAATCACCACCTGGGATCCACACCTGCTTCTGCTGCACCAGCTTGAGCAGCAGCACCCAGACAGGTATCACGGCTCTGCCAGGGCCACCAGGGAGGCTGAGCGGCTCAAATGGTGCCTTTTCACCTTCACATCCAAGTGCTCTCCCAGATCAACAACCTCTGGCTCACCCCTACCAGGGCAAGCTGCTGAGAAACCCCAGTCCTTCCCTGGTATGGCAGCAGCTCCAGCTCCTCCCTCCCTTCGGAGGCTGAAGTCTCCGTGTGTTTCCACCAGGCCATGTGAAAATGCAGGATTTTCTTGAGGGTTTGGGGAACCAGGGGTATCCCAGGCACAAGCCACGAGTACTCACCACCTTCAGCTCAGGCACCGAGCGACTCAGGGTCCATTCCTGGCTGTTCACAAACGAATCTGTGGACAGAGGGGAGAAACCATCAGGTCACCCTCAAGATCCCAGCAAGGATCCTGCTACACTCTCCCTGCTCCCTCCAGGCAGATTTATGGTTCTTCCCTCCCTTCTACCTCATCCAGAGACACAGGGCTGCATGAGGACCCAACACGCAGCTGGAGCCCCAGGTGGGGAGGAGCAGCCAAGCCAAGGGCAGTATGGCAGCAAAGAGGCCGGGCACTGCCGGCTGGAACCCTCCCTTCTGCCCTGCAGGAGCACAAAAACCCCTTCAGCATCCCCTGCCCTGAGGCACAGAGGACAAGGGAAGCCCTAGGGACCAGATACCCTTTTGGGGAGCACTGGGGCTGCACAAGACCCGGAACTGAGGGCCCATGCCAGCACCCCGAGCCCTGCCCTCAGCATGCCTCAGGCCGTGCAGCGGTGGAGCTGACGGCAGGATATCAGCCACGCTCCTGACTGAACGCAAACACAATTAATTATGGCATATTATGGAATTGGCAGCATGCTGCAATAGGCTTACAGAGGCTGTGGCAATCTGGCGTGGCTTGAGGAAACCCCCCCATCCTGCCACAGAGCATCTGGAGGAGGAGCAGGAGCCTGGAGGACACCTTGAATACCAGAAGGAGCCAGCAGCCCCTCCTGACAAATCTGAGTCCCTCACTTGCCTTGGCAAGGTCAGACCTTCCATCCAACACCAGCTCCAGGGCAGGACCCATAGGAGCAGGACCTCCTGCATGTGTATCACATACAAACAGAAAGGATTTTTGGAGACCAGAAACCTGTGGGAGCTCTGCATCTTCAGAAGCCTGTAATAAACCTGCCAAATCTGTGGCCACAGACTACTGCAGGAATGGGAATCTCAGATGGGCTCAGAAGGGAAGCTCAAATCCAGACCCAAAAGTGGGCAGCAATCAAACACGATGACCTGTGCAGTGTCACCCAAGGCCACAGGGAGGGTGGGTCCAGACCTGCCCCAGCAGCTCTAACCCCACAACCACAACTCCTAGTGCCTGCTCCAGCAGTCCCCAGACCACCCTCCCAGCCAGGAATTCCTTTCCACTATCCCATCCATCCCTGCCTTCTGGGCGTGGGAAGCCATTCCCTGTGTCCTGTCCCTCCATGCCTTGTCCCCAGCTCTCCTGGAGCCCCTTTAGGCCCTGCAAGGGGCTCTGAGCTCTCCCTGGAGCCTTCTCCAGGTGAACACCCCCAGCTCTCCCAGTCTGGCTCCAGAGCTGAGGGGCTCCAGCCCTCAGAGCATCTGTCTTGTTTTGGGGCAGCACTGGGCTCCACAGCCCCGCCAGAGCCCTCCAGCGCCTGCCCTCACTCCAACTCATGTTTGGCCCTCATAACTCCTTAGGGGAGGTTAGACACACAACAGCAGCAGCCCTTCCTCCATCTCCAGGCTGAAGCTTCATCTCACCTCTCTCACCTCACTGGGCAGCCCAAAGCCATGGAGGAGAGCCCTGTCCTCCTCCCACGGCCAGAGGGCTGCCTAAGCTGCTCAGAGAGCACGAGGTGACAAACCATAACCCGGCACTGTGCCCTTGTCCCAGTTTTGTGCAGCCACCAGCACCCACAGGCCACAACACACTCATCCACCATGTTCAAGGAAGGTGAGAACATGGTGCTCCTACCTGGAGTTTACCTTCCATGGCTGATTTAGGAACACTCCTTTTCCAGGAGCTACAGACAAATAATCCCCACGTCTGCTGCAGGAACACCAGGTTATTTATAGCCATCCTGAGGAATTGTTTCTCCGTGGTGTCTTTCACCTGCCCTTTCCTTTTTTAGGCAGAGGTAATTTTTTTATTAAAACAATTCATCAGTCACGAGGAAAATGATACATTCTTGAGCCCTTTCCAAAAGGTAACAGCACACCTGTATTTCCAACCACATCACTGGGTCTAAAAAAAGCTGTCACCTCCACTTGGGACTTCTGCCCCGCTCAGCCTCTTTGGCAGGTAATGCGACAGATAAAGCACCATCCAGGCCTCCTCTGTCCCCAGCATTCCCTGATGGGAGCAGGCAGCACACACTCGTGCTGTTTCACTACACACAGCAGGTTTTTGGCAGGTTCTGAGTGGAGCACAAGACACACACACCCGGTGATCAGCCTTGGGAAGGAGGAGAGGCAGGGAGAGCCCTGGAGAGGGCAGGCTGGGCTCTCTCTGGATCTGCTCAAGGATGACCACGACAAGCTGCCCCAACAGCTGCCTCCTGCACCAACTGTCCCAACAGATCCTTGCTTGGTTTTTAACCCAGGTTCAAGAGTTTGTTTGCAACACTTCGATTTTTGACTTGCTGAGAAGGCCCCTGAGTAAACCTCAACACAAATAAACACTGACACCACAAGGCCAACAGGACTGTGCTCAGCCACACAACTCACCCAGCTCCTCACTCCCACTGAACACCAGGCACAGCCTGCACATCTGTCCGCCTGCTCCAGCATCTGCCAAGCCTGAATGTCAGCCCAGGCCACCGACTGGTCCTGGTTACCCACCCGGCACATGCGGCATCGACAGCCCAGGGATCCCGGCACGGCCCAAGGGTCCTGGCACGGCCCAGCACACTGCCTGCACCCACACTGTCTCCACTCAGCACCATGCCAGGGTGCAAGCACCACTTTACACAGTGCAGCTGGAATCTCCATTCCTTCACAATCACCTGGAAGTTACTGAGATGCACATCTTGGAGGAGCGTGGTCCCTCTGAGGCCCCTTCTGGAGCCAAGGTCACAGGTGTCAGGAGCAGAAGACCCCTGTGTGCCCCAGCTACCCTGGGCCAGACCTGCACACACCAACCCTTCATCTGAGTACCACCTTGGTGAACAGACACACCTCTTGTTCAGGACCATGACTCTGAACACCTGTCTGGAGCACCACTCATGCACTGCCCCCACCTCTCTCCTGCCTCATCAGCTGAGCAGGAGGCAGCTTCCTCCTGCACAGATTGATTAAGGATGAAGAGGGCAGTGGCTGGGAGGCAAAGAGGCCATTCATGTCCACACTCTGGAGCAGGCACGTGTCCTCTGTCTGCACCCTGAGGCATGCGGTGAAGCTTCCCACCCACCACCTGGACAAGGTACTCTAGGCCATCAAGACATGACAGGACAAGAGGAAATGGCCTCAAGTTGCACCAAGGGAGGTTTAGGTTTGATACTGGGAATATTTTTTCCCTGAATTAGCTGTCCAGTCCTGGCACAGGCTGCCCAGGACAGTGGCAGGGTCACCATTCCTGGAGGGATTTAAAAGCCATGTGGATGTGGCACCTAGGGACATGGGTTGGTGGTGGTCTTGGCACTGCCGGGGGAATGGTTGGACTGGATGGTCTGAGAGGCCTTTTCCAGCCTCAGGGATTCTGTGATTCTGTGACTATCAGCCAGTCTGGGAAGGCCTGAGGGTTTGGAGCACAATCCACTTCCACATGTCAGGCTGGGGTCCCTGCCACAACTGCATAACTTACAGTCTGTCACTTTAAGTGTTCCCTGGTCCTTTTTACACCCCCTGCTCTGCCCCAGAACATGCCAATCACCCTTCTCTCACCACACAAGGGACACACACAACACGTACACACCACCCCAACAGGTGGGGGAACCACATATGTGCAGATGAGCCATCCACAAACCCAAAGGTATTTCTCACATCACCTGGGCCCTGTGTCCTGCAGCTGCCTGCACCCATGCTCGCAGGGATGGCTCTATCACCCAGATCTCAGACATCCCCAGCATGGAGCCTTCTCCCCCCCCCCCCCCCCGCCCCGATTTCTTGCACTTGCTTCCCTCCTCCACCATCAGCTCCCGCAGCAGCGTGTGCGGGCGGGCACAGATCACACCCACAGAGCTGCCAAAGGGCACCTCACGAGCAGTTACTCAACCCAAAACAACCACAGACCAAGCAGCTGGCTGCTGAAAACCAGTGACGTGACCCGGATGTCAGCTCTGTCCATACCAGTGTTCATCCTTGGTTGTCAAAATGCAGAACATGGCAAGTCCCTGCACTCACGGCTACGAACCCTGTCAGTGTGACATTGTACACCCTGTGTGTTGCTGCAGCTATTACACACCAGAGCAGCAGGAAAGGTCCAAGTCTGCAGTAGCAGACTGATTTGGAGCCCCCTTCAAACAGCACCGTTCCCTCTGGGGCTGCCAGACCTTCCCCACTTCCTTCCGGGCCCCCAGACCCTCCCCACCCACATGCTGAGCCAGGGGGGTGCCCAGTCCGCAGGCACCGCTCCCCACTGAACAGGCACACGATCCCCATTGTCTCCTGGGGGCAGCTGTAACCATGTGGAAGCACACAGCGAGGCACCGGCAACCTGACGGGGCTGAGGCACCACTCACAATCCCGGCAGGGAGGTGAGCACTCGGAGCCCCTTCCCACAGCACCTGGGCCCCGCTGCCAGCTCGCTCAGCAGGGATTGCCTCCAGCAGGAGACACCTCCAGGGACTGATCTCATGTAGCATCAGGGAGTCACGATATACTGGATCAGCTTCACTGCTGGACTGGCTGCACAATTCCAGATGAAAATACACCTGCTCACTCTTCCTGCATCTTCTCTTTGTTATTTCATCACACAGAAGTGACCAGGCTGTCCGTGCTGCAGTTCAGTGCCTTCCCCAGGTGTACCTGACCTCCAAAGCAGAAGCAGTGGGCTCAGGGAACCACTGTCACACCAAGAGCTTCAGCACAGCCCAACAGTATCCTTCGCTCCATGACACAACCACACAACAGGAGATCAGTCCAGACTGGCCTGGGAAAAGGAGATTCAGGCCAATTCTGTTACTCCCCAGAAGCTTCTGTTGATGGAGACTTCCTGGCATAGGCAGCTGTACTGCAGAAGGTGGAAATTTGGGAGAGCTGGCAATTCTGGGGTGGGCAGAGCCTCTGCCATGCAGAGAAGCAGACAGGGACATAAAGGAGGCACTCTGTAGCTGATGTCCCTTGGTCAGCTGGTCATCCTGGCCACCTTCAGGACCTACAGACCAGACCCCAGCTGTGGCACAGCAGTGGCATGCACCGAGGAGGCAGGATCAACACCCTCCATCACAGAGCTCGGACACCGCAGCTCCCTGTGCCCTGAAGACAGCTTGGAGGGGGTTCAGCCACAGACCCACAGCTCTCAGCACCCTCATGCTGCAGGGTAGCTGGGAGGAGAAAGGGGCTGGCCAGCCAAATTCAACTTCTCACCCCAGATGCTCCCTCCACGGGATGATGCGCAGCAGGTTCATCTACCCTGTGCTCCAGAAGCGCCAGTGCCAGACACATGTGGTCTCCCCACACAGCAACTAATAATTAACCAACTCATTATCCAAGCCATGGTGGAACTCCCTTGGACACTGCAACCCTGGACACTAAACCCAGCCTTGAAACCAGGTCAGAGGCTGTGCAAACACAGCAGAGGCCACACAAACCAAGGCCACTCGTGGCCACCACTGTGGCCACACAAATGGACCCACCTGAGCCCACACACAGATCAAAGGCAGGCAGAGGCAGCGTGCCTGGGCACAGCTACCCTTCCTGGGCACAGCCACCCCTTCCAGGCCAGGCTGATAAAGCCTCCGCCCCAGCAATGCTGGCAGGATGGGGATTTCTCCAGGTCAAGGACCAGCACAGGCATAGCAGCGTTCCAGTCAGCACTGAGCTAGCACAGGAACCCACTGAAGGACATGACCTTGGAAGGATTATCTCAGTAGAGCTTTAAACACTCTGCAGCAACAAAAGAAAGACAATTCTGTGTCTCTCTGGGAAAGGGCACGCTTAGGAACTGCCACCATTGCTTCGTCACCACGCCACAGGCAGCAGCAGCTGGTGTCACTGTGCTCTGAGGTCAGTGCAGACTCTGGAAGATCCAGGCAGTTCAACCTCTCGGCACCTGCTGCTCTTCAGCCCCCACCCAAACACTGTCAAAGACCCAGACCAAACCCTGCTGTGATGGTGGGACAGGGTCTGCTGGAAGGGAAAACCCAGCAGAGTGTGACAGAGAGAGACAGGAACTCACAACCTCCCATCAC
Source organism: Corvus brachyrhynchos (assembly GCF_000691975.1). NCBI lineage: Eukaryota > Metazoa > Chordata > Aves > Passeriformes > Corvidae > Corvus > Corvus brachyrhynchos. The sequence continues at coordinate 200,826 of NW_008238371.1, read as the reverse complement.
AGCACTCCGTGGGGATCTACCTCGCCAGCACAAACCTGTTCCCAATGTGCCTGACCTCGGCTCCTCGTGCAACCTCACGAGCGCTGGCAGGTGAACACCGAAGGCACAGGGTTCCCTCTCCCTAAGGCTGCCAGTGACTGCAGTCAGCCACCTCTGCACTCACCGCACACCCTCTGGCCTCGTCCTAGGAACTGAGCCTTCCAGAGTATTGTCCCAACAGCTCCCTCCCTGACACCTTCCAGAACTCTCAAGCTTTTCCAAACTGTGGACACCAGACTGGCCTCAGCATCCAAGGCATCTCTAACCCCACCATGACACCTCTGCCTCTCACCAACACTCCCAGCTCAACGAAGGCAAGTACCAACACGAGGTGATATTTATCATGACCTACCCAACTCTCTACACAAACTTCACCCAATCCATGAGAAAACAGCCCCGTCTTCTCTCAGACGCCTTCCCTCACATGCCCTGCACATCAATACTCCACACAGGAGAGTAAAGGGAGGTACCTTAAAGAACCTCAAAAAGCAGGGCATCTCTCTGGGAGAGGGGACATGGCTGTGATCACAGAATCATGGAATATCTTGAGCTGGAAGAGACCCACAAGGATCATTAAGCCCCACCCCTGGCCCTGCAAAGACACCCCAACAATCCCACCCTGTGCCCGAGAGCATTGTCCAAATGCTCCCTGAGCAATGGTAGCCTTGGGGCCGTGACCATTCCCTGGGGAGCCTGCTCAGTGCCCAAACACCCTCTGCGGGAAGCACTTTTTCCTGAAATCCAACCTAAACCTCCCTGACACAGCTCCATGCTGTTCCCTCAGGTGAGGAATGCTTCCTGAGCCATCAGAGATGCTGTACCCATCACACAGACCCTCTATGCACAGGGACAACTCCAATTCAAAAACAGTCCAGTTTTCCCAAGACCATGCCAATTAGAGAGCCTCTTTGGCATGCCACCAGCCAACACCTGGATACCTAGAAACGCTCTGAACCACTGACCACGATCACCTGGGTCAGTCCAAGCTGGCCGCACTCTGTGTCGACTTTGCTCCCTAATCCTAACGGCTGTTGCCCTCCCTTGCCCATTACACAAGGATCAGCTCTTTACATCTTTTTTGGGTAACAAACCCTAAAATCCCCCATCACCTCTCTGCGTGCTCAATCCCAGCCGAACCCCTCCAGGGCTGGGAGCAGCACTTGGGTGCATCCCCCTGGCTCTTGTGGGTATGTCTGGATGAAGAGTGTGGGGCTGGGTGGGTATCACAGCGTGCTGTAAACAAACCACTCCAGGTTCTGGAAACAGAGAGAGTGCTGGCTTGGCTCTCTGCCGGGACTCCTACATCCAGCTATTCCAAGTGCTGATAACCGCAGCTGCAGCTGCACCCCCCAGGAGGGCAAGTTGGGGCTGCACCAGTAGCTTTCCCAGGGCAAGGTGGGCAGCGCCCACACAGAGCATCAAAGTTTGTGGGATGTCAAGAGGGTGTTTGGAACACCATCGGCCTGCAAGACTGGAATGGGAATGGGGCAGAGACCTCCTGAGCAGCCCCGTCGGAGCAGCACTAAGGCTGTGCCCCTCCAGCCCTGGCTCAGAGGCCCACAGCTCCCACTGGAGGAAGCCATGGACCAACGTTCCAAGCAGAGAGACGATGGGGAGATGGGGCACAAGAGAGGACAAGCAGCAGCTACTTTGCTGTGCAGACTTCACCACTGCCTCACCTTCACACCTCACTGTCCCCAGGAGGACACAGGTTGGTGGGCACAGGGACTGTGCAGGTACCAGGAGGGTAATGAATGATGTTCTCAGTGCGACAAAACCTGGTGTGAGCTCTGCCACACTGCCGATGGCAGCCTGGAGAGGTCATCCCTGAGCCTCTGCCTCCAGCACGAGCCACGGTGGCAAACGCTGATCCATGCAACAAGCAGTGGTCCTGCATGAGCTGGCTGGTCACTCACTGCTGCAGAGGCCCCAAGCCCCCCACACCACTTCCCACAGAAGCCTCAGTAGGGTATCCCAAAGATGGATCCAAAGGGAGCTCCGACCTGTCTCATGGAGGAGCCAGGTGAGAGGCGAGGACGCCAACCAAGTGCTCAACCTCAGCTGCTTCTCTGGGAATGCGGCCGCCGGGCCGGCTGCTGCTGGCGCAGCTCCCACTGGAAGCGGCAAGCAGGAACAGGCCCCCCGCTGCAGGGGCAGGGCCCGGCCCTCCCTGCCCGCATACACCCACATTCCCCAGCCATGAGCGCAGCCTCCCCTCTCCTGGGAACCTCCCGCCACCCAGCCGGCACCGGCACACAGCCCGGGCTGCCCTGCCAGCACCGGAACCCCCGGAGCGCAGCAGCATCCCGGCCTTTGCCTCGTGGTGCACGGGCAGCCCCTGCACCCACCGGAGCCTCCAGAACCCCTCCCTGGAGCACAGTGAACCTGAAAGACAGAGGGGGCTAGAGGATGGAGCCCCCTGAGCAGCGCTGCTCCTGTGCTGATACCTGTGGCCCAGCCCTCCTGGGGAACGTCTGGGCACAACACTGTCCTGGACAGCCACTGCCCCAGGAGCAATCAGGTACCTCGGGAGCATGTGGGTTCCCTGGAGAGCCTGCCAGCCCTAAGACATCCCTCTGGCACCTAAGCCAAGCAGAGAACTGCCTCCACAACACCCAGATGCAGAGCAGAGCAATGGAACCCAGCGAGACCCCCCGGGAGCGGGCGGCGGGGCCTGGCCCAGCCCCCAGCTCCATGCGTTCCATGCCTTAAAAAGCTGTGGATGCTGCTGTCGCCTCCCAGCCTGCCAGGCCACGGGGCTCGCCTGCAGCTCCTTCCACAGGGCCGGGAAGGGGACAGGGCACAGAGGCACAACCAGCACAGCCCCAGCTGAGGCCCCACACAGCCCCAGCGGCATGGAACTCCCCACCAACATCAGAGAGTCAAACACCCGAGAGCTGCTTCAGCTGCCAGTGCCAGCTGAATGCCCAACCCCGTGGGTGTTCTGTCCCTCTGTCCCATCACTGGTAATGCCACACCTGCTTTCTGCAGGCTGCCCCATACCCGATGAGGGTCCCTGTGCTCCCAAACACGTGGCCTCCACTCGGCCCCAGTGGAGGACCTTGCCAGGGATGGCTCTGGCTGAGCATCGCCCAGACGAGGCCTGGCACCAGGGAGCCACTCACAAGAGGGGTGTGCAGGGCTCCCCAACCCCCTGTGCTGCTTCACACCTCTGCTCTGACAACCGCTCCCAAACAGTCTCACTTGCCTGGGAGCCCACCAACAGCACTCCTCTCCCCATTCCACCGATGTTGTGGGGCAAGGGCAGGGAGGCTCAGCCCACCCTGCCCTTGCTGGGACACCACCAGGGCAAGCAGGACATGCGACACACATGCTTGATTTCCAGGTATGTGGCCAGCAAGGGAACCAGACCCCAGAGCACATCCTCCCAAGCAGCCACACCACGACTGCTCCAGCACGATGGCAGTGCCCAGGACACTGGAGTATGACACGACCCTGTGAACACTCACAGCAACCTCACTGCAGCCCAGTGCAAACCCTGCAGAGCACCAGGACAGAAGCCGGTGCAAGTGCACAGGCCAGGACCTCAGCTGGGACAGGCCACAGGCCCCGTGGGCACAGGAGGCTCGTGCCAGCCCAGCACTGCCCCTGTACTTACTTACCCAGAGCCCGCAGAGGACCCCCACCCAGGATGACAGGCTCAACACCGCCATGGGGATCCTTGGGGCACATGCTGCCGGTGCTGCCACGCTCTCGCCTTCGGAAGCGGCTTGTGAGGAGTTTCCAGAGTCCCCCTGTCTGCACGGGGTCGGTGTGCAGCCGGCCCCCGACCCTGGTCAGCTCTGGGTACAGCAGG
>NW_008238371.1:187887-195684 GCF_000691975.1 Corvus brachyrhynchos | reverse complement strand
CAGCCCGGCCCGGAGCTTCCCCTCTCCTGCCGGGACCCCCCGCTCTGGGCGCCCAGACCCCCCAGCCCCGGCCGCACCGGCCCTGCACTCAGATCCAGCTGCTACCTTCTGCCTTCTCACCTTTCCCAAACCTGTGATGGGGCAGCGAACCCCTCAGCAGTTGTGTGATGCTCAACAGCCGCCCTGTGCTCAGGGACACCTGGGAACCGTCAGTTCCAGGGGCCCGGGCAGTCCGGAGCACCCACACCCTGGAGCACAGACCCCCAGGAGCACTGACTTCCAGAGCCCTCCCGAGCCCGAAGCACAGGGCACCAGGTTAAGTGTGACCACCTCAGCCAGAGCTTCACTCCTGTCTCGTTCCAGGGCAGTCATTTCCTTTGACCAAACCCACCATCACTCACCTGTGACCCTCCTTCCTGGCCACTGGAGTCCTGACTGTGGTACCTCCTCCACCTCTTCCCCAGCATCCCCCCACTGCTGCCCGCAGTCCCTGTCTCCAGCATCACCCCAGGGCTCTCCTCCTCCTCCTTCTCCTCTTCCTTCTCCTCTTCTTTTTTCCTCCACACCTTTTCCCTCTCCCTGGCTTCCCTCCTTCACATTGCAAGTATGATCTGTGCTCCCTCTGGGGAGGAAAAAAAAGATGTCTGACTCCCCCTTAAACTATTTTTACCTTTCTGAAAGCCCTGTCTGCTGAGCCAGCCCAGGTCTTCTCCTGCTTCTCCAGGCCTCTCCAGGGAACACCTAAACATCAGCACCTCCCTTTCCCCCTCCTTATACAGAAGTCTTTGACTCCACTGCCTTGACTCTTTCAAAATCCCATCACCTTCTTGGACTTTGCCTTCTCTTTGACCCCTCATCCTCCTCCTCAACAGGCCTCATCCTATCTCTCCAGTTTTCTGGATGCACCCAGGCCTCGGACACAGCCAAACCCCACCTAGAGCTCTTCCCCTCCCTACAGCACAGCCAGCACCTCGGCCAAGTCCCTTCCTGTCCCTTCTCCTTCCTCTCCTAAGCCCACAGGTCCCACCATCCACCTCCCCTCCCATCCCCGTCAGTACCACAGACCCCCATCACGGCGTGCAGGAGCAGAGGTCCCACCCAGAGCCTCTCCTGGGGCTTCACGTCCTGCTCCTCCCTCAGGTGTTCGCACCTGTCAGCACCAGCCCTACCCCGGCAGTTCCCCTCCCTGGTACCCGCTGCCGAATGCCCCGACCTGCTGTGGCCATGCCCTGTGGGCAGACAATGGACACATCCCACACCCCTCCCTCCCAAGCCAACGGGCACCTGTGCCCGGGACTGAGCAGAAGGTGCCTGACAAGCCGCCAGAGCTGCAGCTCTGCCATCTGTGCCAAGGTCACAGGAACATGCGAACTGCCAGACTGGATCTGACCTGCATGCACAGCATCTGCCATCCCGTCTCCCAGAGCAGCCGCACTGCAGCGAGAACGAGGAATTCTGCAGGAAGCAATTACAAGGGAATGTCTTCCAAAGTGCTGAACACCAGACAGGGCTGGCTGCGGGGACTAGGCTGTCCGAGCCAACCTGTCAAGGGTACCTCAGGCACAGGTACCGGGCTCTGGGCAGGGAACCAGGTCAGGACCCTCACAAGCTCCTTTCCACCATGCCTGGCACAGCTCCATGCTCCCAGGGATGGAAAGTTCTTCCTGTAGGGAGATGGGACCGTCTATATCCATCTCCTTCCCAACCCTGGGTTTAACACATACTCCAACAGCACCAGATGGTTCCCCTTCCACATGAGTCTCAGCTTTTTAAAATGTTCTGGCAGGTTCTGGCTGTGAGGTGTCTCTGAATCACAGACTGTCTGCTGGAGAGATGATGCACCTTGTGCTGCTTGCTGAGGCAGGACCAGACATGCTGGATCCCCCTGACAGGGTCTGTCTGACCCATCCCTTCGACCTCCCCAAGCCCCCTCCAGCACTATGACCTCCTCAAGCCCCCTGCAGCCTGTGACCTCCTTTCTGCTCCAGCTCTTCCTCCTCCTGTGACCTCATCCAAATTCTGATTAAATCTACTGAGAAACATGGAGAGTTCCCCTTAGCTGACAACATCCCTTCCCTGTCCCACCAGGGATCATATTTTTAAAGCTATTTGTGTTTCTAAAGCATTCCCTCAATTCTCTGCAGTTTGTCTCCACCTTTCTTAAACACAGAGCCAGAACCTGTGCACAACACTCAGCTGGAACCTCCAGCAGCCCAAGAAATACAGGTACAACACCTGTCCTCCTGCATCCCAGTAAGATACTGGTCTACACCACAGAAACAGCATAACACTGTTCTTACCTAATTAGGCTGTTTCGTGGCAAAGGTTTGCAAACACTGTGTGCACTGATATGTATATTGACATGATCCCCTTGACGTTATTCCTACAGGAAGAATGAAAGACGTCTAATATAGGCTAAAATGGAGCCTTAGATTCAAGTCCTGGGGTTGAGGGCTGCAGGGCACCTGCACACAGGTTGGGAACCTATACCCCAGGATGGGCTCAAACCCCGCAACACACGGGCTCCAGCTGCCTGAGCCCTCCACCGATGGAGGAACTGAGAATGAGACTAGAAACCACCAGGGTCTGAGGACAGCCATCACTGAAACTCCCCACATGCCTTTAATGTGTCTCGTCTCTGGCAGTTTACACCATAACCATAGTGGGTTGGACTGGAGCTGTGTCTGTCTAGTGCAGGTGACAGGTGACAGCTCACCTGCTCACAAGCTCCTGGCGGGCAGCAGCTTGGCCCGAGTTCCCAGGGCTATGCGGGGCTGCAGAAGCATCTCCGAGAGCTGGGCAGTAACAGGGACATTGGGCTTTGGCAATCTGACCCAGAGCAGGTGCCTGGGGACAGAAGCAAGTTGGTCCCTTACCAGCACTTCTTTGAGTCACATGCATGGTGCAAACATTATGGCAATGAACATGTGGCTGAAATTAATATAATCCATAAGAGGCTTAACAACAGCTGCATGGGAAGAGTCTGAGAGCCAGGGAACATTCCAGTGCTGGTTGGCCCTGGTGTGAAATTCAGGGTGGAGACCTGAAAAGGAAAAGGAGTCTAAACCATGGTCAAATGCTCCACTGTGCTCCCCAGACCCCATGACACTGGTATCACTGCTCCCCCAGACCCACCAGCACTGGTATCCCTGTGTTCCCCCAGACCCAAATAGTATTGTTGCTCCAGAGAACTGCAGATAGGGCGACTTTGTTGCCAGGGAGATGCCCAGCTGGGAGGATGGGATACCTGCACTCACCATCCCCCGTGGGTTCAAAGGCACTGTCACTCTGCAGAGGTGCCTGAGTCCGGGGGCCCCCCTGCAGCCCCACACGTCCAGCATGGATGAGGGACCAGCACTGCCTCGGCAGCTGGGGGAGGGATGAGGTTCCTAGCATGGATGGCCCCAATGGCTTCCAGTGCCCGCACAGAGGGCAGGTACCAGCAGGAGACCAGGAGCACGTGGAGACAGCAGCCAGCTCCAGGCCCGGTGTGCTACCAGGGCTGCCCGAGGCCAACAGCCCTGCACAGACCGTGCTAGCAGTGGAACTGTGGGCACCACTGCCAGGGACAAAGCCAGGACAGGGTGCAGGACAGGTGACAACACTGCACCTGTGCCAGGCTGCAGGGCACCCAGGGCCCTGGCACACACTGTCCAGCTGAAGCAGCAGAGCAGGAGGGTTCTGTGCAGTGCCAGGGATGGCAGACAAACCCCCCCGCAGCTGCAGGAGGACCCCAAGCGCTGTGTCATGACCATGCTGGAGCTACCGGGCTCCGCAAACCAGCTCCAGCCAGCTCGGCCATGCACCAGGAATACTGATGAGGCTCTGCCAAAGCAGAGCGTCCGGGGGCGCAGGCTCGGTGGCCCGGCCGTGGGGTGCAGCGCCGCAGCCCCCGCAGCCCCATGTCACAGCCGCCCTGCCCGCTGTCCCCACGGGGCCGGGACAGAGCCAGAGACATCCTTGGCCCAAACAGGAGGAGGGAGAAGGAGACACAGGCGTCCCCTGACCCTGAGCAGGGTGATACATTCACGCCGAGTCCTGCCACAGGCTCAGCATCCACCACAGCACCACTGCACACCACACAGCACCACCGTGGTAACCCTTTCTGGCCACCCCAAGCACCCCAAAACCTCTTCCAGTCACCCCAACCACCCTGAGCCCAAGAGACAATGTCTTCCTGCACTCCACTGACAAACACCCGCCCACCCCACAGCACCTGCACATCCCCAGGGTCTCAGGATGGAGAGGTGAGGCACTGCTCCAGGTCCAAGTTCTGGCACAGCCTCTCACTGCTAGCTGGACCCTCATGCCCTGCCCTGCCCTGTCTCCGTGCCTGTGCAGCACAGAGCCCTGGGTTAAACACTTGACAGGCTGACTGACTTTCCAAAGCCTCTTGCCATGAGAGGTGCCTCAGCGCAGGTTGTTCCCTACAGTTTCCATGGAGAGGAGGAACAGGCCCAGCCAGCAGAGAGTTAACACCAGCTGGGAAGTAAGTAACAGTCACAGGAGAGCCCGACTCCAGCACCAGCTCCCTCCCTCCTCCCACACTGCCCACCCCCAGCTCAGGTCCTGCCACAAACCTCGAGCTGCTGATGAGGAAATTGCCACCTTCTCCCCCCACCCAGGATGCAGCGCTGAAGCAAACGCCTCCCTCCCACACATGCAAGGTCATGCCCATGTCACCCTAACAGGGCATGGCCATGCTCTTGTCCACCAAGGAGAGAATCTGAGCACCAAACTGCTGCCAGCCCTTCGAAGATGGCATCCTGCCATGGACCCTGTGGGGGTGGCCACGCTGCAGATCCTGCGCCCACATGCTGCAAGTCAGACGTAGGGATGACAGATGTAAGGGATGACAGATGCAGGGATGATGCTTCCTAAGCGGGTCCAGACCCTGGTGCCTCAGGGAACCCCGGAAGACAACGCTTTGGGATGTTACCTACAGGGTGTAATACAAGATCAAGGCAGCAGCAATCACTTCCGCTCCTTAAGCCACCTCCGGGCACTTCTGTGCGCAGAGACGCCCATACCAGTACCCTGACTAAACCTGCAGGTAGTCTGGTACCTGCACTCCTGGGCATGAGCAGCCCCGCCATGCTGCCAGCCATGCACTGGGCTGTCCCCAGGCACTAGGCTGCTTCCAGGTACAGAGATGTTCCCATGGAACAGGGCTGTCTCCAGGCACCAGAACGTTCCCAATTCCCAAGCTCCCCACTGGTGATGCAGGTATGAGCAGCATCAGCATGATTAGGCCAGACATTGTGAAAACTCCTTGGGATTTTGAAATCCAAAGACAAAAGGCCATGTGAAAATTTAGTTAGAGGACTAAAGAAGACCTCCTCAGGTTCTCCAGCCTCACTTTAAAATCTCTCCCATAACCATCACTTAAACAGTGAAAACCCTCCAGTTTATTTCAAAAGCAGCAAACAAAAGAAGAAACGGCAACAGAGTGAAACTGAAAAGTGAACGGTGCAGCAATGGGACTCAGAGGACGTGAAAATCTACATGGAGATCAGGAGGAGAATATGGCAGGAGATGGAGGAGGCTGGAAAATCCTTCCAGCCTTGACAGAAAGGCAGAGACCCCACAGCAGCCTGCAAAGGATGGTCACAGAGCTGTCCTTTAGCTGGACCATGGAGCTCCTTCAGACATGACCGCACTGTGATGACGTTCATACGCCCAGCGGGTACAGGACATTTCTGCGCCCGCAAGCAAAGCCCCCACCCATCCCAGCAGCAGATGGAGACTGGGCCTCCAAGCCAGGTCTGTGCCAACCGGACAGACCACCCATCCTCACGTTCTTCTGGCTCTGCGCATGCAGCATCGCAGACACCAATGACACAAGAATTTTGGGAAGAGCCAACCCCAGCAAAAGGTAGGACTGGAGTGGCATCAAGCTCCACAGGAAGGGGAGCAGCTCAGAATCCCAAAGGGATGTTCCCAACAGTGCTTCTCAAAGCTCTCCAAAACCACTCCTCCCTCCCTGGGAAACATGCAAAACAATTAAAGCCATGGAAAGATCCTGTCCTTCCGCCCTGTTCCCAAAGGCACCTGCTCAGGAACAATGAGCAGGCAAAGGAAGTATTTTCAAAACACAAACTAAAAAGCTACTGAGGCTGGCAACAACACGGGATGCTCATGTGGGCCTGAGCACTCCAACAAATGCCATGTTACTGCTGCTCCCACCTCGTCATCTTCTGAGGCGAGCATGGTGACTAACAGCATCTGCACACACAGGCAGAGATTGTTTTGCTGCAAACAACAAGAGCCAGTTGTGAGAATAGTGTTAGTAATACCCCTGTATCCCACCTGGAGCAGGGGGACTGCAGTGCTCCAGCCCCCAACAACCTTCTCCAGCTCCCTCGTGGTGGACAGGCTCCAGACCCTGTGATGGAGCTTCGATTCTCACAAGCAATGGATTTAGAGAACGAAATATCACCCTCGGGATGGTTAAGAAGTAGATGTCACCTGGCACACGAAACTCAGCTTCACAACAAACACTGTAGGTGAGACTATCCATTTCAATGAACCCACTCATACCTCAGGCGCTGCCCCCAAGTCCTGGGGAGAGCCGGAGGCAGCCCCAGCCCAAGGCATGCTGAGCCAAAGACCCTGCTCCAGGCTGGCCAAGGGTTTGGTGTCTCCTGCTCCTGCTCCCACTTCGGCACGAGGGTCCCAGCTCTGATCCCTGGAGCAGCCCCTGCTGGAAGCAGCTCCCCACGCCATCCATCTCCATCAGTGCTCACCTTTACAGACCCCAGTGGCCTGAGGAGCCTACCTGTGTCTAACCCAGGCATTTTGGGTTCCTCCCCAAGGCCTCTGCAGAGAGGCCAACCACCAACCACAGACAGCAGAAAAACCCAGAAACTGAAAGCCACAAGCCGCAGCCAGAAGGTGGGATGGAGGGTGCAGGTCTTGCACCTGGTTCTCTGTTCCCACCGTCCCCCGAGGTTCCCCTGCTGCAGCCACAGACACCTCAACCTGCACAGGCTCATCCTCCCAACAGGAATAGGTACCACGTTTCACCCCAGGGCCCCAGGAGGGACAGTCCCTGCGTCATTCTGCCCGGCTCACACCCTTGGCCTCACCAACCCTCACCTCGTGTCTCCCCGCCAACGCCGAGGCCCAGCAGGGCCCAAGGGGTCCCAGCTGCCTGACCAAGTCCTGGCAGGGCCCAAGGGGTCCCAGCTGCCTGACTGAGTCACAGTGGGGCCCCTGACTGACCTGACCAGAGAGAGCAACAAGGGAGACCTCAACTTCCCCCAGCACCAACACCAACTTCCCGTGTGGTCGGGGCAGAAGGGGATGGCTTTGAGTGCCTCGCACCACCTTGGATTTGGAAGGGAGAACCATTCTTGATGATTTTTCCAGGACCCAATACAGACACTAAATGCTCACAGGAGAGGATGGATCCCCAGGAATCTCCCCAAACCTGTCTCAGCCCAGTTTGTATTCATAACTACACACTGAGGGCCCCAGTTCTTACTCCACTTCACACATCTCATGTTGACCATTGACTCTTCCAGTTTCTTCCTGAGGTCACTCTGGACTAACCTAAATACCATAAAGAAGCCTCAAGGTATTATTTAATCACTAACACCTTTCACTAATCCCACTGCTTGGGAGCTGTTCTCAGTGTCATGGAAAGTAGATCCCATCAAACTACGTCACTCAGCACCCACTTCCCTCCTTTAATTCTCCACTAATTCTGATTATGTCAGGCACTCCGCTGCTCTCTCAGGGATCGATATCAGCCTAACTGCATCCTAAATACCTGAGTCATCCACGGATCCTGCT
>NW_008238371.1:181046-187871 GCF_000691975.1 Corvus brachyrhynchos | reverse complement strand
GAAGGCTGGCACAGCATCAGCCCCATCCAACCTCACTCATCTTCTCACAGCCAGCTCGCAGGGCGCTCTGCAGACAGCTCTGGGTGCCAGCTGCCCAAAGCTGGGAATCTGAAAGCACCTGACTTTGGCAGCTGCTGTTCAGGACTGACCAACCATTCCAGGGAAGAATTTCACCTCTCCAAGCAGGGATGGAGATGCTTACACTGCATAGCTCCCCACACTCCATGTTTCAGACAATACAGTCAAACATCACAGCTAAAAACATCCCCGTTCCCAATAAACCTCCCAATTCCCAGCAGGCACTGACCAGCTGGATGCCAATGGCCACTTGTGTCCCACCTCTTTTGCTCACTTCCACTCTTGATCTGTGTTCTGTAACACCAACTCTTCCTCTGTTTAGGATCAATTCTGTGCCAGTCCTGCTGTTCGGATGTGCCAGCCGCTCCGTGTGCCAGGCTGGCTGTTGGCACAGCTTCCCTCATTAACAGGGCCTTTGCGTGATTTGGGCACAAACGTGACATTCTTTGGAACTACTGCATTTGCTATTTGTGTTCTCTCTCCCAAGTCCTGCAGCTCATAATTTTATTGGTTTTTTGGCTCTAGCAACACCAACCTCCAAAACCAAACGGCAAAGGGTGAGTATCACCCAAACACTTTGCCCAGGAACAGCATCGCTGCTCCAGATTTGCAGGGCATTATGGGGGCTGTGAGGGACAGGGAACATTGTCCCCTCCTTCCCCATCCACAGGCAATCCGGTACCAAGGAAAGGGCTGGCATGGCTCCCAAGTACAGGGTGTGTGACAGGCACACGGAGAACAATACAAAGCAAGGAAACCCTGTCAGCTCAAAGCATTACTCAAGGTGGCAGAAACAAAGAGAAAGAGTCGCAAAAGGACCTTAAAATACCAAGTGTCCAGCTGCCAGAACAGCAGGTGACTGATGAGAAGCGGAATCATCAGAAACAAGCAATTCTGATTTTACATCTGCAAAAACAAACTGCAAGTTCTCACTACTCAGATGAAATCCTGGGGTAATTCTCAACAACTCTAAGAAAACAGTTCCCAGAGAAGCTGTGGCTACCCCATCCCTGGAAGTGTTCAAGGCCAGGTTGGATGGCGCTTGGAGCAACCTGGTCTAGTGGAAGGTGTCCCTGCCCACAGCAAGGGGGGTGCAACTGGATGCGCTTCAAGGTCCCTCCAAACCCAAACCATTCCATGATTCCATGATTCGGTGAACATCACTCCGCTGCTCAGCAGCAATCAAAGAGCAAAGAGGGTGTCAGCCATTACTAGGTAAAGAATGGAGAACAAGACAGGGAATATCCCAACGCTCTTGTCCTCACCCACAGGCTTCACCCTCTCCAGCGCTTCTGACCTGGGTCTCAAAAATAAATGGAAGGGAACTCCTAAAGGTACTAAGAGGGGCAGGAGATGACTGACAGGATAGAACAGCTACTGTACAGGCAGCCTGGAAAGGAAGATGGCAGAGGGGGTGTGAAGTTTTCCATGCTGGGAGAAGAAAGGAGAAGGCCACTAGGGAACAATTTGTCCCCTGTTTCTTCCAAAGCAGAAACTTGGGGACATCACATCCAATTAGGCAGGTCCAAAACAGGAGATTTTTTCACATAAAGCATCAGTGTGAAATGTCTCATCAGGGCTGCAGCGGCACTCAGCGAACACGCACTCAGAGGACGATTGGCCAAACCCAAGGACAAAAGCTCCATGTGAGGCTACAGAAACACGAGACGCAGCTTTGGGCTCGGGAATGGCTTCCTGGGAGCAGGAAGGGCACAGCCAGCCCACGCACAGTGGGGCAGCAGCACAGGGCGGGCAGGGGGCAAAGGAGCCCCTGGAGCCCCTTTGGCAGCAGCACAAGGAGGGGCCCCTTGCCCCCCTCTCCCCACGCCCCCCGGTGCGCACGCCGAGCCGCTGGCAGCGCCATGGCTGGGGCTGTCACACCGTCCCCGCGGCGCCGAGGCCCAGGGCTGCCAAACCCACATTCCCACCAACATTTTCCATGCTCGCTCACTGCATCGGGATGGTATTTATAGAAGTTTCAGCAAAAGCAATTCAGACACTTCCCAAAAGCTGGCTGGGGAAAAACAAGGCAGCTTGGCCAACGCTGTACATTTTTCCAGCTTTGAGTGAGGGATTGAAGAGCTGATCAACCTCCCAGCTCCAGGCTGGAGCCCAGTGCTCTAGACTTTGATCTGCCAAGCCACAGTGGGCTCTGCTTGGGGCCCAGCAAGTGTTTCCTGCATCTCCAGTATTTCTCAGATGAAATCTTGGGGTTATTCTCAACAACTCTGTGAAAACATTTCCCACAGAAGCTGTGGCTACCCACCCCTGGAAGTGTTCAAGGCCAGGTTGGATGGCGCTTGGAGCAACCCAGTCTAGCGGAAGATATCCCTGCTCATGCCAGGGCATGGGACGAGATGAGATTTAAGGTTCCTTCCAACCCCCAGAAGGTTCTGGGTTCTATGACCATGGCGACTGTGGAATTTTCCTCCAAGGCATTACCTGAGACAGGGAAACAGGAGAAATGCCAAGTAGCCAGATACGAGAGCTTGAGAACCTGGGAATGGTGGGCTGCACATCCCAGTTCCCCAGCCTCCTGAGAATGGATCTGCTCTGCAGAGCCCAGTTTCCCTGGGCAGCTCTGCAGGGAGAGGCCCTGCTGAGCCCCACCAGCCCCATGTCCCCTTGGCACCACCACCCTGCACAGGAGGGTGCCAGAATTAAAGTGGGTCCCATCACAACTCTTCCTCCTCCTCCTCTCAAGCTGAACTCCAGCCATCTGCGGTTTACAGTTTCCGGATCTGATCCAGCACCCTCGGCCCTCCCACAGCACGGAGAGAAATCAGCACTTCTAGTGCCCAAGTCACCCAACCTACTTATCACTCCTACTTCAGCCTGAGACCGATGATGATGACGAGGAGCCTGGGGGAGCAGACTCAGGTGATGTCACCTCCATCCCTGACACCGCATGAGCCAACTCCCCCACTTCTGGATCCCGCAGCTTCCATAGAGGACAACTCACAAAGTCGACTCAGAACGAGCAATACCATCGCTCGATGCACCTGAGGAGGTTCTGCCAGGATCCCTGGGACAAGGCAGGGCTTCTAGACACCTTTCTGAAGGCAGGAACCCAGACTGCCATGTAAGGGCAGGTGTATGCCTCCTCTCAAAGAGAAACACCATCATGGGAGCAAACAAGGACCTGAAGCTCTGAAGGACCAGAGAGCTGCCACCTCAGCCTCACATCTTAATCACAAGATCATTCTATTTCTATGGAAACAGCAGAATTAGAGACTTCAAAGGAACGACAATTACCAACATTGGGAATTTAACTGTTAAACCTGTCACACTCCCGCCCCAGTGCCAGGAGAGGAGACGGAGCTTGCCCACACCATTGTCCTGCACCCCAGTGCCAAGGCCAGCCTCGCTCAGGTGTTTGCTCCTGCTTCCTTCAACAGCCAGGTGGGTTTCCAGAGAGCCTCCCATGTCAGTGCATCAGGGGATGGAAGCTCACGACTCATGGTGGCTCAGTCCAGTGCCAACTTGTCCATCAGAGCTGATCCTGGAGCACACACAGTGATCCTGCTGACCAAGGCTTCCCCAATGCCTCAGCAGCAGAAAAAGGCTTTATGGGCTCGTGAGTCACTCAGGGAATTACAGGACAGCTCCAAGCACTACGGGGAGCACCGGTCCAGTGCCTCCCAGGGCAGGCCCTTCCCCTGACACAGCGAAGTGCCACAGTGCTTCTGGTCAGCCCAAGGACAGTGTGGAGCCAAGGTGCTAATTACCATCATTGGCACAGGGTACCCTGTCCCACCCCACTCTCGTCACTCCACAGTGCAGCCATGAGTCTTTCCTGAAAGCAAAGCTGGGAAGGACCTGGCAGCACCATGGGACTCCCCGGACTCGCATCCTGGGTCTGCAGAACACCACAATGTAAACTGCAACCCCAGGAGTACCAGCAAAGCTGTTGAGGGGAGCTCCCTCTACCCAGGAAGCCCTCAGCTAACATAGACACATCTCCCAGAAGAGGAGAGAAGAGCTGCCCCTCTGCCTTCTTTCCAGCCAGGGGTCCACTTTGAGAGGTCACTGCCCAAAATCCCCACCATGTGCTCCATACCTTGGCCCCACTGTGGTCAGCAGGACCATTAGCTGATGGGCCCGGGCCTCCCCAGGCTGTTACACCCAATCCAAGGGCTGAAATTGCTCAGCCCAGCTCTGATCTTGTACTATCACACAGACCAACAGTCAGACAGTGGGCAACGTGCTGATGGAGAGGAGTTTTCCATGGCACGTGCATTCCACTGCCCTGCCCATGCCTGGAAGATAATGGACACCTGGCCATGAGCCACACTCCTGCCATGATTACAGACACACTCCTAAAGCCCTTCCTGCAGGTCTGGACACTGATGTCCAACCTCGAGGAGAGCAGCTTCCCACACACAGAAAATTCCAACCCAGCTCCGAGAGCTCAGACCTGGGGCAGCTGGAAGGATGTCATCTTCTACACTGGAGTCTTGTGGGACACAGCAAGTGCCTACTCCAGCAGGAGCACACGAGGAGCCATCCCCACCCTCAGGCTGGCAAGGCTCCAGGGCTGACTACTTCTGCAGATGATCTCCCATGAAAGCAGGGTGCGCTCCAGGCCAGACTCTCCTCCAGCCTCTGGAAAGAACTACCTGGGGCACAGCTGCACACACCTGCCTGCCCAGACTACCTGTACAGACAGGTACCAGCAGGGAAGAGCCACTGTGAGCACCCTGACCCCTGCAGTCACCCACCCGAGTTCCTCATGTCGCACAGGTGGCCCTGCTGCTGCTCCGTGTCACACATGGAACTGGGGAGCTGCTGTGGAGGGGACGTGCTGCAGGACACCCAGCAGGATCACACTGACCCAGGCTCCCCCCACGCCCATGCTGGGACCCCCCATGTCACAGCTCCACCTGGACTCCTCACTCTGTCCTTCCCAATCCTGCCTGCAGCCTGCCCATCCAGGGCTGGGGGCCTGACAGCGCAGTGACTCAGGTGCCAGAGCCAGCGGCACAGCAGAGGCTGCGGCTGAGTCACAGCGTGGCCGGTGACTCACCTCGGACACGGCTGCTGGCCAGCACATGCAGCCACAGCAGCTCCAGCTGCAGGTTTGCTCACAGATGTGCTGCTGCCGGCGGCTCGCCGAGGTCCTGGCACCGGGCAGAGCACAGACCTGGCAGTGGCATGGGCAGGGGGCTCCCAGTCCGCCAGTGGTGCTCCCAGGACACTGAGCAGGGGTGCCGTGCCTGTCCCCAGACACACTGGTGGCCCTGCTGTGGGGCCCTCATCGCCGCAGATCAGGTGAGCTCTCAGCCTGACCCCAGCTGCCACTGCCCTGCTGGCCCTGGTGCCCAGCCTAGGGCTCACCCCGTGCCCCACATGCCCACCCACTCGTCAGCCTCAACATCCCCTGCCCTAGGCATGGGGCAGCCTGACGGCCAGGCTGTGCCAGAAGCAGAGCTTGTCATGGAATCACACAATCATTAAGGTTGGAAAAACCCTCAGAGACCATCAAGTCCAAGTGTTCCCCCAGCACTGCCAACGCCACCCCTGTGTTCCCAAGCGTCGCATCCACATGGCCAGGGCACAGGGGCATGTCATTTGGTGCAGGGGGACTGAGGGGACCGGACCTGCCCTGTCCGTCTGACCACTGCACCCTCCTCACCTGGAGAAAGCCGCCTAGCACCTACTTCAGTAATAAAGTAACCCAAATTCTCACTAACTGCACTTATTTTAGTGAGCCACCTAAATCTGGCAGCGCTGCTGCACTCTGGGACCAGCAGAACTAGCTCAAGGAGAGAAGGGGACGCAGCACGAGGGCCAGCGCTGTGAGGAGCCCACCAGACACAGCCATGGGCACAGCGGGAGCCAGGACAATGGGGGAGCAGCAGCAGGACCCGACACCTGGAGAGGAAAGCAGGGCAACCAGGGTTTTCCCAGAGCAGCTGTGGCTGAACCATCCCTGGAAGTGTCCACGACAAGGTTGGACACGGCTTGGAGCAACCTGGTCCAGTGGAAAGTGTCCCTGACCATGGCAAGGGGGTAGAATGGAACGGGATGTAAGGTCCCTTCCAACCCAAACCATTCCAGGATTCTAAGCCCCAGTTCGGGGCTTTTGCTGTGGTTTGGGTTTTTACACTTCCACAATTGATCAGACAGCCCAAATGCCAACACCTCACAAAAACACCACAACAACAATTCGGCTATAACTCCTGTACCCACCTGGAGGTGAGTGACATCCAAACTGCCCAAAAAAGGGTAAGAAGTAAGAAGAAAGAGGAGGAAACAGATGTCAATGCAATCTTGAAAGCAGGAAGCATCAAAAATGGTGTAGGAAGTTGAAGCCTTCAGGAAAACGAGTCTCTAACAATGCTGAGAGCAGCAGGAAGCGGCTGTGTGGAGCACGGACCCGCGCAGGGAGGCATGGCTCGCTCCCAGAGCAGGTCCAGGGGCAGGGGTCTGCTGGGCCTCGCACAGACGGCACCAGAGGCGCTGACACAAACACTCAGGAAGAGCAAACACAAATGTAGAATGGCAAAACCATTAGCAGAAACGATTTTAAAAACGTCATTAAAAAATGGAACTAATTTAAAGGCACAAACGACCTGAATGCAATGGTGTGAGGAAGAGCGAGGAAGAGTGATCTCACACTCCTGCTCATGCTAATTTTTAATAAATATTGAAATAACAGAGCTATTCAGGAATGGCTGGAACAGAGCAAAGTGACCTCATACCCCCCCCCCCCCGCAGCCCTTGCTTCCCCCACTCGCTGGGGTG
>NW_008238371.1:169674-180821 GCF_000691975.1 Corvus brachyrhynchos | reverse complement strand
CCCCCCCCCCCCCCCCCAGCAGCCCTTGCTGACGCCAGTCCCTGGGAAGGGGATGGAGTCAATGGAACTGGATGTTTTTAAACAACAATTCATGTGACAGCTGATCCCACTCCTCCAGGTGGTTCAGGTGTTGCTGACACAGGGTTTGACTGGACGACCTTGAAGGTCCTTGCAGCCCGAAGTGATCCATGGTTCCATGACATAAACAAGTCCGCCAATGTTTCGATGACCATGTAACCCATTCTCATAGAACACTCACTCCCTCTATAAACCATCACTTCGCAAAGTCATTTACAATAAACACAGCAGGACCAGGCTCAGAACAGCCAGAGATCCACGTCAACCAGTAAGAGGACTCCAGTGACACCTGGAGCCTTACCAGTGATGTTGGGAAGCTTCAGACAATTGGGAAAACACTTTTATTATGCCAGGTCCAAGAGAGGTGAAGTGGCAAATGCCAGGAATGCTGGGACATTCAGATCCCCCAGCCCCAAACCCCAGACCACATCCTTTTGTGCTGTTTCCAACACAGGAGAAATGACTGGGTGACCAGGAACCATCGGTGTGGATTCACATCATCAACCATCAGGAGGCGGTGGATGGATACACCAGACAACAGAGCTCTAATAAACACAGACCACAGATGACCTTTAAGGTTCCTCCCAACCCAAAACACTCTGGGATTTCATGAAAAAGAGCAGCCAGCAGAGAAAGAAACTGGATTTACAGTTCATGGAACTATGGCTGGGTCAAGTGGGAGCGCACTGCCTATAATCTGATGATTTTCATTTTAAGAACACTGTGTAAGGAAGAGCCATAAAAACTCTTTGAAGACCACAGGAAATGAACTCATGAAGAGACTTTTAATGAGCATTATGCGATTTACTTCCCAGAAAGAACATCAAGAGATAATTGATGATGAAGTTAACAGTAAACTTCTCAGGGAATAACATTCAGGTAACAAAGTTTTATTTAGTCCAATCTAAAGAAACAAGTGAGAAAATGAACTTTAAAACAGATGAATGCAAATTGGGAATTAAACGGGAACTATCAGCAGCTGGAGGAATTAATGACTGGAACAACCGACTGAAGAAGCAGTGGTTGGGCTCCCTTCAATTGTTGCCCCGGGAGGGTGTGAAGACCTCCAGGAATGGGGGAACCAAGACCTTTCCAGCTGTACAAAGTACTTCCCAACCTGCCTGGATGGCAGTGCAGTTAAACTGAGCAGGGGGACGATGATACCATTTATTAGTTCACAATACATGGCCAGCAATGGAACAGACACTCCAGTATCAAAGTTTGTTTGAAACCAAAGCCCACAAACCCACAGAGCCTGCAAACCAGCTGACTAAACCCAACACACATTTAGGCATTTTCTCTTCCAAGAGGAATATTTAGGTCTACCTCTCACCTCTCACCACCAGAGCTCCCCGAACACCTCATCACCTTGTGCAATCCCCTCCCCAAAAATCCACTCCCAGCCCTGCAAAGGGGCTGGGCACCTCCTCCCATGCCCATTTCTCACTTGTACCAGGCCACGTGTCATTTTGTCCTCGATTTTCTCTTAGACTCTCTCCAACTCAATTTCCACCTCTTGCAGTCTACCAGAGCATCTTTCAGCTGACCCTCTGAGGCAAGCTGATGGGAGGAGGCAGAGCAGGAAAGACTGTCCACAAGCTCTTACAGTCTGTGGGAGGAAGGACAGCAAACTGCAGAGACTCCACCAAGGCAGCTATTGCCCAGAGAGGCTGTGGACTCCCCGTCCCTGGAAGTGTCCAAGGCCAGGTTGAACAGGACTTGGAGCAACCTCCTCTTGTGGAAGATGTCCTTGCCTAGGGCAGGGGGTGGAACTGGATGAGCTTTAAGGTCCCTTTCAACCCAAACCATTACGGAATTCTACGATTACCAAACTCCACAGGCAAGATCTTACTGGAAGCAAATCCACAAGGAAAAAAGAAAAAGAGAAAACTAAAAAAAGATTACAAAAAGCTGTTGGGTCCCTGAAGCAGCAGTGATGGCACACACAGATATCATCCCAGTGCAGAGGAAACCAGTGTGGTAGGAGACCAGCTTGGCTCACCCAAGCTCCATACCAGGCTTGGCACGGGAAGGCATGCACAAGGAAACTGGAAATGAGGCCAGATTAGTAAGGATAAAAATAAGGGAGTGGCAGCAGCACCCTAGTCTGAGCCCAGAGCAGCTACACAAAGAGTGAGAGGTGACCAGTGACAAACAGCAGAATCAAGAGGCGAATCCCAGGTACCTCAGCGACCAACATAAGGACACAGGAAGGCTTGGCCTGTTCCACAGGGGACAGAGAAGACACTGAGGAATGATGCTGAGGACAGGGGGGGGTTAAGCCCCTTTGTGTAAGTTTCCACGACTAAGAGCAAAGAGGAGATCAGCACAGGCAGAGGCCACAGGACTCACTGAAACTTCCAGTAAAAAATGTAATGTCAGATATTTTACATGGGCAGACAGTGACAGACCAAGGGGTGATAGTTTTAAACTAAAAGAGGAGATTTAGATTAGATATTGGGGTTAAATTCTTCCCTGTGATGGTGGTGAGGCTCTGGCAGAGGGTGCCTAGAAAAGCTGTGGCTGCTCCATCCCTGGAAGTGCCCAAGACGAGGTTGGGCAGAGCTTGCAGCACCCTGGGATAGTGAAAGGTGCCCCAGACTGTACTGGTACAGCAGATTGGCCAGAACCAGGTGCAGGGCCTTGCACTTGGCACTTTATGAGGGTCCCATGGGCCCATTCCTCTCTCAGGGTCCCTCTGGATGCCATTCCTGCCCTCCAGCTTGTCACCTGCACCCCCCAGCTTTGTGTCACCTGCACACACACCAAGAGTGCACTCAGTGCCACTGTCTGTGTCATTAATAAAGATATTAACCAGTACTGGTCCCAGGGTGGACAGTGTTCATTACTGGTTTCCATTTGGCCACTGACCATAAACCTTTAGATGCGGCCACCTATGCAATTCCTCACCCATCCAACAGTCCATGCACCAAATCCACCTCTCTCCAAATTCTCTCCAGTCTCCTGGGAAGGTGTCTGATGTCACTGACAGGCCTTCATTTCCCAGGAGGACAGACATCCCCACCCCACGATCTCTGTTTTCTGTCTCACCAGGGGACTGCACAAGGTTGTTCCTGCCTCACCTGCAGATTCTGGGCTCTTCTGGACCCTGCAGCTCCTCTCTCAGGAACCAAACTGGCCACAACAGTTTGTCCTTGTTGATCCCAGCAATTCTTTTATCCCCTTTGTTCTCCTCCTGATTCTCTACAGCTTTTTTCACCGGCCTCAGACAGACCATCCTCACTCTCCACCTCCAGTGTTGCTGTTTTTTGGGTGTCTCACATGGCTCTGCCCATAGCACCTTCCCTTCTTCTTCCACGCTTCCTCCAGCCAGCCTTTAATTTAACGCCATCCCTCAGCTCTGTGTGATGATTCATAGTTCTGCTTTTCTATTCCTGGACTGTCTCCTGTCCAAAATGAAGTCTCAGCTTCTTTTCCCCTCCAGCATTTCAAGTGTGCACCACAAGCCCAAGGTCCACATGATTAAAGAGAACTGCTGCTAATCCCAGCTTTGTCCCATCTGCCCCCAAGCCCTTGCTGCTCAGGGACGAGGGACGTCACTCAGACCCTGTCTGGGACTCGAGGACATGACTCAGACAGTGAGAGTTCATGGATCCTCCTTTCCCTCTCCTCACCTCTCATCCTGGCTGTCCCTAAACCCCTGCAGAGCTACATGAGCTCCAGTCCCTGAAACCTCCTTGTCCCCTGGCCACACAGCCAAAGGCCCCCAGCATCCACTCTGCATTGACCACTACTGCCCCTTTTCCCCAAAAGTGCCTATTACCCATAAAATCCTACCTCATCCCTATTCAGTCACAACATTGCTGCTACTGGAATTATTTCCCTAACCTCTCTCTTCAGCAGGCGAATGCTCCCTCTGAATCCCCCTCCGGGCCCTCCTCTTCTGTCACGTCAACCGCGAGCTGCGTGTCTTCCTCCTCCCAAATGCCTCATTCCATAACAACCACCCTTCCTCCACTGTCTCCCTCCCAAACCCTGGCAGAAGCTCCGCTCCCCAGCAGCTGAATTCCAGCAAACACCTCCCTGCTTCCTTCTGTTTGTGCTTCATGTTGGAAAAGCTCTATGTATACCACCTGAAATCACTTTATTCTCCTCTTCCAAAGAGCTCCTCAAAGCTCCCCCAAGCTCTGTGCCCACCAGGAACACCCAAATCACCCAAGGTGAGGTGGCTGACCTGGGAGCTCCATGTCCTGACAAAGCTCCCCCATGTGCTCATCAGCACCTGCCTCTCACTTTTAAGTCAACTCCAAGCCCTCCACAGCAAGGTCGGCCCTGTCCTGTGCTCCCATACACAGGACCTGACGAGGTGAGGCTGCAAGGGCTGACTGCAGTGAAAAACCAGGATGAGGAAAAGCTTCTCCCACCGAACTGCTCCCGAGTGGAAGGGCCACGGCACCATCAGCCCTGCGGCACCCACCTCCCACCAGGAACTGCACTGGCCTTGGCCACCTGCCGCCAGTGTGGCATCCTGCATGGGTGTGTGCTCCTCCAGCCTCGCTCGATCCTCCAGACACTGGGGATGGACAGCACTTACCAGAGGCTGATCATAGAAACACCAAATGGTTCAAGTGGAAAAGGACCTTAAAGCCCACCCAGTCCCACCCATGCCATGGCCAGGGACACCTTCCACTATCCCAGGTTGCTCCAAGGCCCATCCAACCTGGCCTTGAACACTTCCGGGGATGAGGCAGCCACAACCATTTTAAGCAACCTGTGCCAGGGCCTCACCACCCCCACAGGGAAAAATTTCTTCCCAATATCCCATGCATGGGAAGACAAATTCCCCCTTGTCTTGTCACTCCAGTCCCTTGCTCAAAGTCCCTCTCTGAAGGCCAGACCCCTTTTCCCTACCACAGGAGTCATTGCTGGGGTAAATGCCCAAAATCAAGAGCAGGAGCCAGTGAGCACTGCGCCCACTGCGGGAGCCAGGGCCAACAGCCCACACTGGCCACCAAGGCAACCCGCAGTCAGCAGCTCCCACCCCTGGGACTCCGGGACCAGCAGGACCCAGCCAGGATTCCAGATGCAGCAGCTGGGAGCGTGGCACAGAGCCCTGAGGCCAGAGTGGATTTCATCACATAGATCACATGGCCAGAACCAGATCTCACACATGACCCCAGGCAGGAATTCCCCAGTGACTCACAGCCAGGGCTTCCAGAGTGGACATGCAGCCCCACTGCAGCCAGACACCCGGGACAGATGCAAACATCCCTTTCCCTCTGCATGCCACAAGCTGGGGTGCTCTGCTCTGTCTGGAAATCTATTTCCTTAGGATTTATGGGAATTCAGAAGCAGCAAGGTTTGGTTGTAACTGGACAGCAGGTCTGAAAGTCACTGAGGCAGGAGAGGTAAGCAGGCACGCAACAGGTCATAATCACACAAACCTCCTTCCAGTAGGGAAGCAGCTACAATTATCTTAATTTTTACCTTTCTTGCCCCAGAAGATTTCTTGCACTCACTACACCACTTCAGGAAATCCACCTGAATAGGCACCCATGGGATCCGTGCTCCCAGTGCTGCCCAGAGCTGCGGGAGGCAGCAGGAGTGAGACGACAGGTGTCTCTTCCATGAAGGGCACTGCAGGCAGAAACACAACAGACATGGATTCCCAATCCCTGCAGCTGCTGCACAGGGAGATAACAACTTGCAGGAAGTCTTGGAGAACAACTTAAAAAAAAAAAATCTGATGCCAAAGCAGGAAGGCAGGATAACAAGGAGAAAAGGCCTCCTCCTGACAGGGAGGGATGTGATAAGGGCATTGTGGTACTGCCGAGATGCCCATCAAGGTGCCGAGCTCCGATCACAGGCTGGGGCAGCTCTTGCATCCCTCAATTGCCAGCAGCCAGGCTACCGTGCCAGCTCCTCCAGACCATGTGGCCACTGCCTACTCCCCCCACATCCATGCCAGCTACGAGGGGATTTTAGCCCAAAGGCTGTACCCTATTGCCCCAGGTACCAGAGCACCCAGTATTCCCCAGTGTAGGACCATCCCATGTCAGCCAGCCCAGCTGGAAACACAGTTTAGGACCAGATCAGACATCATTTAGATCTAATTTGGCCACTCAAATTAAGCAAAAGTCCCATCACTAGCTCAGAACAACCAGCCTGGATGCAACCATGCCTTACATTCCCATCTCAGCGAGATTCCAGAGGAGGTGAGAGTCCAGCAGTGCCCAACACTGGAAGGTGTCTATGCAGACAGGGGACATGCTCTGTCAGCATCTTTGGGAAAGCTCCTGAAAACGAATGGCAGATGAGTGACTCACAGTCAACTGCCCAAAGCTGGCCCCACTGCTGGCCCCACTCACACCACTCCCACCGGGTACTCCCAGAGAGCCTGGCAACTCCAGCCCAAGCACAGCGGGAATGCACGAGGGCTCACCCCACATGCAGCACAGAGGCAGCTCTGCAGACAGGATCACTGCTGCCCCTGTTCTGACAGAGGCCCGGGTCAGCAGGACATGGCTGCTTGGAGCAACAGTCAGTGCAGAGCATCCCTAAACTGGAAAAAGCTCTGTGCAACCAAGCTGTGAAACTCCTGAGAAATCTGGAGTTTATGCTGGGACAAGAGTTATGTCGGGACTTCCCACAACAGTTGTGCTGGAAAGGCGGAGAGCCAGCAAGGACTGACATCACACCGACCCACAGCGAGCACAGGGAGACCAGCCAGTGTCTGGGCAAACACCCAGAGCGTGTCCCTGAACGGGCACCAGGCTCCCAGCTCCTCCCCAGGTACTGCTGGTGCTGCTGCCACGGTCAGGACACCTGGCACACGGAGCTTTGCCATCAGCACAGCTCGGATCAGCACAATCCAGGGCTATTCTGCCTGCCCCAGACCTGACCATGCATTCCCCCTCCTCACCACCTGCATTCACGTGGTCACACCACGAGCAGCTGAGAACTGACTGAACCAAACCCAACACATGCCTGGCTCCTGCCAGAGCAGCTCCTGATCACAGGGATGGGTAGGTGGAGCTGCCAAGTGGGAAGAGCTGCACTGTCCCTGCCTGGAGCAACTATGCCTGTATTGGATCAAGGGAACTGAAACTGCAGCCACAGAGATTCCCAATTCTCTCCTGAGCCCACCTCCAAATCCTGATCTTCCCCCGTGTATCTTGACATCCCCAGATTTTCCTCTTTAGTTGCAGTACCAAGTTCTTGCCCCCAGAGCACCAAGAATCTTTACCTCCCTCAGCACAGCACCTGCAATTCCATCCTGCTCAGCTTCCAGCCATCCGAACCATCCTCCAGCCTTCCTGCTACAGTTTCACCATCCCTCCCAACTCCTATCGATCAGGGCATCAAGCAATGGCCTTTTCTGATTTTCTGACTCTTCCCCAAGACCAGATGCTCCAGCTGTAAGCTCAGCACGGTGAGAGCTGCACCTGGCAAAGATGCCTCCAGATGACTTGGGCCACAACATAAATCTCTGTAAAAACATAGGATTTATTTGTTTAAGCATGCTAAAGGCTCCTTCAGCTGTGCTTTGGCTCTTGCCATCACTCCTGGGGGGCCAGGGTCTCCTGTCACATCAGAATCTGCTCCAGGACTCTTTCCAGGTAGATCCTTTTGCTTGTGCTGCTCGTGCCAGGCACTGGTGCCATGAGATGCTGACCAGTGCCAGTCCTGCCAACAGCCTCAGCCAGGCTTAGGAGCCCTTAGGAGCCTCTCCTGGGAGTCAGCCCTGAGACCACAGCCTCCTCACCCAAACAACACAGAGCACACAATCAGAACAGGAGCTGCTCCAAGAGCTGGAGCCCCTCTGCCCTGGTGCCAGGCTGGGCTGTTCACGTGGAGAAGAGAAGGTTCTGGAGACCTTAGAGCCCCTTCCAGTGCCTAAAGAGGCTCCAGGAGAGCTGGAGAGGGACTTTGGATAGTGGACTGGAGTGACAGGACAAGGGGGAATGGCTTCCCATGGACAAGAGGCCAGGGTTAGATGGGATATTGGGAAGAAATTTTTCCCTGTGAGGGTGGTGAGGCCCTGGCACAGGTTGCCCACAGAAGCTGCAGCTGCCCCATCCCTGGAAGTGCTCAAGGCCAGGTTGGACTGGGCTTGGGGCAACCTGGGATAGTGGAAGGTGTCCCTGCCCATGGCAGGGGGTGGAACAACATGGTCTGAGACCCAAACCATTCTCTGGTTCTGTGATTTGCCCTTAACTTCCAGGAAATCTGGAGACCACAGTGCCAGAGGAACCTTGCCTTGAATGCAGGGGGCAGTACAGCAGGAGCCACACAGCTGCCCAGAATCCCCAGCTCCGGCCCTGGAGCAGGGATGCGCCGATGGCTTTGGAGTTTGCAGCTCCCCCTACAGCACCCCAGCACCATGGCCTGTGGTTTCCCAGCCCTCAGGAACTACAGGCACACATAAACAGGGCAGTTCTGCAGAGGTCATGGAATTAGCAAGAAAAAGCTGGCTAAGCAGAATGCTCTCCTTCCCAAAGGGTGTCATTTACTCGAGGCTGATTCAGCAGAGCGAAGACATGGCGAGCCCAGTGTGCAGCCTGGCAGTGCGGGGCTCCCCGAGCCTGGCAGGACTGGAGGGCTCCAGCAAGGAGGGTCCTCATCTTCCTCCAGAAGACCCTGCATCAGTGGCAACTCCTGCCTCAGTTTGCTTTGTGAATCAGCACACCAGGAGCCAGTTTCAAAAGACGTTGGGGAAGGATGGAGCATGGAGCTGGAAGACTTGTGCTGGAACTGAACAGAATGATGAAGTTCAGCCAATTTAACTCATCAGAAAGAAAGATGGCAAAGTAACCTCAGTAACTGGTACAAGCGGCTTTAAACAGTATCAAAGCAGTCCTTCCTCAGAGAGAAATGCAGAAAACACCAGATGCCAGCTGGAAAAGTGACAGCAATTATTGACAGCAAGACAGGTTATGATGGAGTAAACTCCTGAGGCAGAGAGGCCCAGGGCTGTACCTCCAAAAAATAAGGCATTAGCCAGAGGCCTTATTTTTTAAGGCTAAAATCCTGGGATGGGCTATTTACACCAAGTGACCCAATGGTCCGTGTTGGCCTCACACCCAGCCGACAGCCAGGCCCTGATGGAGAGCCGGCAATGGGGTAGCCCCTGCCCGGCAGAGCAGCTGTGGAGGTCACGGACATCCAGGCTACTCCCAGCCACCACAGACATTCTGCAGAGCTTCTCTCATCCCAAGCCTCTGCCAGAGCAGCAACAGCTGGAAATTGTAGAGGAGAGCTTTCCCAAACTAATCCTGCTTCTTAAACTGCAGACAGGAACCCACATGGGTTTAGAGGCGAGTGGGAGAGGTGAGGAAGGACAACAAAGGGAAAACCATGTGCTCCAGGTAAAACTGACTACAGAGAGATTCCTGGTCCTGCTCCCTGGCCACTGAGTCCTCACCATGGCTCAAACCCTCTCCAAGCTCTCCCAGAGAGCTGACCTTTAGGTGGGCTGCAAGGCATGTGCACAACCACAAATGTCAGAAGAAAATTCCCATCATTTGGCAAAAGCTCGGTTGAGGGAATCTCTCCTACTTCTTATCTCCCTTCTACCTCTCCCTCCTGCCTTCACCACTTTACACACCCAGAAAACCTCTGTGTAACCATCTCTTCAGTCCCATATCATGATCTTCTTTCACTATTCCATCTTGCTGGTGCTGTCTCTCCCATCTGTCCATGGATCCGTGACGGTTCCATGCTACTCTCAGCCTGTCCTGCATGTCCCTCAGGTAACCCTCTGCACCAGAGGCATTACTCGCCCTCCTCAAACCTGCATTCTGGTCACTGCTCAAAGTTCATTTCTAGGAAAGAAATTAAGCACTGTGCAATTACTGCTCTAATTACAAACTCTATTAATATGGTTCTGTCTGTAGCCCGTCCCAGAGTCGCAACGTTGGAGGTCACATTTACTGTGAGCAGGGGCTGCACCAGCCCCAGGTTGGTATCATTTTGCTTTATGCAGATATGAAATCTTTTATAGAACTCAGCAGCTTGCAGCAGTCTCCACAACTTGGCAAGGAAAGCAGCCTAGAATGAGGGAATCGCTTTTTGCAAGCCCCCTGAAAATCTGTCCAAATTTGGTGGTTAGAAACTACCAAAAAACTCCAGGTCCTGCCTGTGATGCAGCTGATGCTGGCGACCAGCCCAACCTGCCATCTCCCCCAGCCCCAGTGCCCCTCAGCCCCTCTGCCCCCATCACCTCCGAATGAAGCTCCAACTCAAGGAGGAGACCAAAACAGAGCAGACTTCTCTTTCTTCCCACAGTGGCACCACTGATGCTGACCCATGAGCAGGCGCAGCTGGCTCTCACCCCATCGTGGGCTTCAAACTCCTTGGGAAAGGCTTGTTCTCCAAGTCCAGGGGCCTGGCAGGGCTCTGGCCGCAGCAGCCCCCCAACACCCACTCCACCCCCCTTCCTGGCAGTGCCACACTGTCACAGACCTCCCCGCGGTTCTGTACAGCCCTGCCAAGCCCCCTAACTCCACTGCCAGCATGGCTGTAACAGTGACACCCTTGTGGTGACACCCCCACAGGGACACCAGCAGCCCTGGCCCTGGCAGAGGGTGGGCAGTTTGGACTCCCTGCCCCACTGCAGCACAGTACTGCCTTCAACTTTTCCCTTTCAAAAATGAAGGAATTGCCTACAGGAAAGCAATCTGGCAGGAGGACATGAGCAAGTCCTGCAAGATCCAGTGCTCAAGTGTTAGGAAATTGAATTTGGGGTTTCACTGGCAACTTCCGTCATGGATTTTCAGACCATGAGCCGTCGTCCCGGTCACCAACTCTGATCTTCAGATCAGGAACATCAACAAACAAAATCCTCTTCCAGACATTTCTGTATCAAGCCCCAAACCTGCAGTTTAGAAGGAAATTCCCTTCCAGACCCAGACACTCCACGAACGATAACATCTCCAGCAAGGCTCTTCCAGCCGTTAATTAACCCCTGTTAATTCATCCACACACACCCGGTAACGGGTCACAGGTAACTGTACAACCACAGCACACATTTCACCAGGATCAGGATTCATCCCAGTGCCTGGCAGGTAATAAGGGAATGCAGCCCAGAGAAGGAAATCTGTGGGATT
>NW_008238371.1:167960-169608 GCF_000691975.1 Corvus brachyrhynchos | reverse complement strand
AGGACATGGAGCCTCTGGCACCATCTCACAGCCCTGTGGACACCAGGTGAGACGTGTCACAGCCAGCTGGGTGCAGGGCACCCCTGAGCCCTCATTTTGGGAGACACAGGGTGCTTTGGGAAGCCCTGAGCACCTCAGCAGCGCACAAGAGGCCGGTGTGTGTGTTCACACCTTCCTGAGCAACAGGAGGAACCACGCACCACAGGAGTTGCTAAGAGACGCGCGCCTCCCACCAACGTGCCCAGCACCCACTGCCGCGGCTGGGGGCGCAGGACGGGACAGGCGCCCAGCACCCCGGGAGGCTCAGCATCATCCCTGCAGAGGGACAAGGGGCAGGGACACGGCGCCCAGGACGGCTCTGCCCACAGAGGCAACCCTGGGAGCACCTCAGGCATAGCCCCGCCATGTCTCAGCTCGCAGCTCCTCTGTCCCACAGCGCAGGAGCCACATACAAGATCAGATCATGTCACCAGTGACCTCGGGACTCCCACCGCAGCTGTCATCAGAGGCACAAACAAGGGAGAGCTGCAGGAGCCCCATGGGAATGGGCACAAGACAGTCCTTCCCCACCAGCCCACCGCGACTCCCCGAGTTGGACTGGTGGGACCCCAATGTATCGGACTGAGCCATTGCCACGGCCTGTGCCAGTCTGGTGCTCCCACCCATCTCCATCCAGCCTGAGTCCCTTTCCTCTTCTCCTCGAGTTCCATCAACCCAACAGCTTTCTGTGGCTGAAGACCTCCACAGAGGTGGAAAGGCCCTCCAGCATCAGCCCAGGGTTTTACACCCACCCTGTCTTGACCCCATTGAGTGTCCTTTGTCCTTGCAGCATGAGGCTGATAAATTCTGGGATTTACATTCCCTCAACCCATGCAGCCTTTCAGACTCTTCTTACAATCCGTCTTCCTTCCATCCTTTCCACAGAAACCCAAAAGGACCAAAGTGGGATGCAGGCCTCTGGAGAAGTAACCAGGCTGCTTCTCTATGCAGCATCACCATGGTGGCCAGCACCCCTATAGCGGGGCCACCACTCCCCAAAACCACCTCGTGTGCCCCTGCAGTGACATTCCTGGTGTGAGGCAGCAGGAACGGAGCTGAGCATGCTGCCACCACCAAGCAAGGACAGCAAAACCCAGGGCAGGGAAACGGCTGTGCTTGGCAGGCACCAAGCTGGACCGGGGCTCCTCACACAGACCAAAGGCACCCACGGCCCTGCAGCCTTCCCTGCTGCGGGCCAGCTGCAGAAACCTGGAGGTTTGGGCTCACCGAGGGCAGAGGGACCCTTAGGCTGGGGGGCTGCCAGAGCCTGCCGGCCCGCAGTGGGCCTCAGCACACCACGATCAACCTTCCCCTCCCCTCAGCTCCACCGCAGCCTGCCGGCTCCACCGCAGCCCTTCGCCCATCCTGGCCTCCAGATCCATCCCAGTCCCTCTCCCTCACCTCAGCCCATCGGCTGCACCGCGGTCCCTCACCCATGGCGGTCCCCCAGCTCCATCGCAGCCCCTCGGCCCCATCCCACTCCCCCAGCTCCATCGCAGCCCCTCGGCTCCTCTGCAGTTCCTCGGCTCCATCGCTCCCCTCACTGCCGGTTCCCGGGACTCGGGCTGCAGTTTTCTGCATTTCTAATGTTAACGGGCTCCGGCGGATC
>NW_008238371.1:161465-166846 GCF_000691975.1 Corvus brachyrhynchos | reverse complement strand
CCCACCCCCCCCCCGCGCCCCCCCCGGGACACCCCGACGGCAGCGCCGGTGCTGTGCGGCTGTCCATGCCCTGCAGGGCACGGGAGGATTCCCCCGCCCCGGCCTGGAAACCCCTTGTGCCAACCTGGAGACCCCTGAGCCAGCCTGGGGACCCCCTTGTGCCAGCCCTGCCTCCAACTGCATTTCAGAGGTGATTTCGTCGTTAATCACCCCAAGGTCATTAATGAGGCTGTGGAACATGACCCATCCCAAGAAGTTCCTGGGTGCCCACCAGCTGCTGCCCCACTGTGGTGGGGTCTCCTCGCTGGTCACCCTGTGCCCACAGGGCCGACTGCTGTCACCCTGCTCGTATGCTCAGTACAGGCTGCTCCAGGCCACTCTGGTGAGGGCTGGCACGATGATGGAACTACCCAGGGGACCCACCACGGTGACAGTCCAACCATCTCAGGGATGCCTGATGGGCAGGGGCTGATAACATCCCTCCCGTTGTACCCATCCCTAAAACAGCTTGCATGGGGTGACCTGGGGCACAGGAAGGTTCTGGCTGGTCACAGGGCTGGCAGCCCCTGGCAGTGCCATGGGAGCCAGCAGAGCTCACTGGGGCATCACTGGGGATTAGCTGAGATCTTTCAAACGGCTGAGAAACAAAAAACCAGGATCATGGGCCCTGGCAGATTAAATGAGAAAGTGGAATTTGGGAGAGAAGAAAGGAACAAAAAAGGTGAGCAGCTGAGAGAACCAAGATTGCAATGGATTTCTCCCTCAGTCCCACTGGGACAATGCCTCAGTGCCAGGGAGGCTCAGGGGGCAGCTGGGGGCTGGTTCCCACCCTCTGCCCTTCTCTGGGTGATGGTGGGAAGGGTTGGAGAAGGAGGGAGACAAGGAGGAAGAGGACAACAAGGAGGAGAAGGAGGAGGAGAGATCTCTGGGAAGTTTCTAAATGCCTCCCGGCTCTGGAATCCTCTACGACTCAGCAGTGGGTGCTGGCGTGTGTGGGTGGGAGAAGCACCTCCCTGCCCTCTCGCCCTCCTTCCTGTGCCTTGCTGGGATTCCTTGAGTGCATCCCAACCACCTCTGCCATGAGAAGGGGTTTATTAGACAACAACTTTTATGAGGGTTTTCTTGAAAGCATTTAGAAAATCTGTAACTGTTATAGCACCAGGATCCCCTCACCTGCATACTCCCCCTGCCTACACACCCACCTGCATGCTCCCCAAGGCTTCCAAAGGTCTTTGAAAGATCTATGAGTCACAGCTCTGCTCAGCAGGAGCTGGACTGGCTCTTCCCTGACGTGTCTGAGGGGATTACATCCGCATGGGCT
This sequence comes from Corvus brachyrhynchos, assembly GCF_000691975.1. Taxonomy (NCBI): domain Eukaryota; kingdom Metazoa; phylum Chordata; class Aves; order Passeriformes; family Corvidae; genus Corvus; species Corvus brachyrhynchos. Next base: position 165,525 of record NW_008238371.1, on the reverse strand, counting down.
ATGCAGGGCCATCCCACCACCGCAACACAACAGTGCTCGGCTCTGCAATGGCCTTTCTCCAGCCTGTTTTTTGTTTGGGTCTCTTGGTCCTTGCTTATGGCCTTTTTCTCCATCTTCTACCATCACAATCATCATCATCATTATCCCAGAATGGTTTGGGTGGAAAGGGACCTTAAAGCCCATGCAGTTCCACCCCCTGCTGCAGACAGGGACACCTTCTACCAGACCAGGATGCTCCACACCCCGTCCAACCTGGCCTTGAATACTTTCAGGGATGGGACAGCCACAGCTTCTGTGGGCAACCTGTGCCAGGGCTTCCCCACCCTCACAGGGAAGAATTTCTCTCCAGTATCCCACTAAACCCTGCCCTCCATCAGTTGTCACATGAACATTTATAAATTGTCTCTGTTTCAGCACCTTTGAATGTCCAGACACCCCACGTGCAGCCTCCACCACATCACCCTCTCAGTTAGGGATTCTGGGATTTATCCCTGGTGAGGGATGGGACATCATCCCTCATCCCTCCCTCACCCTCACCTGGCTGAGGCAGCAGCATGGATGAGTCGAGGTGACTTTCCCCTGACAGGTGGGCTCTGGCCACCCCCACCTCCCCTGCCCCCTCCTCCTCCTCCTTCGCCTCCTGCTCCTCCTCACTCTTCTCCTCCTCTTCCTCCTTCTCCTCCAGCAGAGATGCGCAATGCCCCCCTGCCTCAGCCCCGGCTGCTCGTCCCCGACACGGGTATTTACAGATCGCCCTGAGCCGACATCTTGAGTCTCCTCCAGTATCCTCCAGCACGGGGGATCCCAAGGGTCCCCACCACCTCCCACCACCCAGCAGGACACAGGGCACAGGGATGGGATGAGAGCCAGGACACTGGGATGGGACATCGCCCAGCCCAAGCCTGCGCAGATGGGACCCTGTCCCCACCAGCCCCTGTGGAGCGGGACCCCCCCAGTCAGCACTGGGGCCAGCACTGGAGAACTGGGGCCTGGAGTGTCGCAGAGGTGCAGAGGGAGCAGAGCAAACAGATGGAGCTGGGGCTTAGCACAGGGATGGGAAAACCCAGGAGAGAAGTTCAATATGCTGAAAAGGCAGGAGCAGGTGGGGACGAGCTGGGGCTTTCAGGAGCAAACATTCCCGCAGGGATGGCCAACCACCTGCTCTCTGCAGACACAGGCCACTTGGAGATGTAAACTGCTTTTTAGGATGGATTTCACCCTCAGATCTTGAACTTTCTCTGCTCCATCTGCAGCACTTCCATCTGACGCTGCAGTTCGTGAGTGCCTCAAACTGGTGCCGCTGCCAGGAGGAGCTGCCACCTCCTTTACTATCTCCTCCTCTTTCTCTTCCTCTTCCTCCTCCTCCTCCTTCTTTTCCTGCTGCTGCCCCCACCCCCAGACCAGCCACCCTGGTACCCATGGTGTCCATGGCAGTGGGGTGGAACAGGATGGGCGTGAAGGTCCCTTCCCACCCAAATCAGTCCATGACACCGGACAGTGCCAGAGCCCCATGTGGGGCAGCAGGAGGGTCCCTGCTGCAGACTCCAAATGCCCACCCAGGATGCAGGGCTGGGGAGCAGCACCACCAGAACAGAGCTGAGGGGAGGCCAAGGCCCACAGCTGAGCTTCAGTCGGTGTCTGGGCAAAGTGGGCAGAGATGGGGGTCCCGGGGGGCTCTCCAGGGCTTTATGGCTTCTCAGTGTATGGGGACACTCTGAGGTGTTTGATCACTCTTGGAATAAAAACTGGGACTTCCTTTCTGTGGGGCCCTCTCTGTCAGGAGAGCTGAGGGCACAGCTGGGGGACACTGCTGGGGACACTGCTCCTCTTTCCCAGACTAAGGGGAGCAGGAAACTCATCTGTCTCTGGGAGCTGGGGCTGCCCATCCTCCTGCACACCCAACATAGTGATGGCTCCTGTTCCCAAACCCATCGGCACTTTGCTGCATGGCAGCATTGGTTCGGGGGGAGGGAGGTGTTTAATGTCACCCTCCAGTGACAGGGACTGTCCTCTCTGGGCTGGGGATCAGCCAGCAGCTTTCCCCGGAATAGCTGCAGCTCTTTAATCTCACTCTGGAGCATAGAGGTACTGGCTGCACCATTAATCCCATCCAGATCCACACCATGCGGCTGTCAAATGGCAAATCCAAAATCCACTGCTCAGAGCCTGGAGCATCCTGCTGTGTCCCTGCTGTGAGGCTCTGGGCAGCTCTGGGTGTGGAGCAGAGAGGAGCAGAACGTCCCACCCAGGAGTTTCTGGAAGGGGACTGCACGGCCCCTCACTGTGCCAAGGACACGAGATGGCTGCTGGCTGGCAAGGTGACCACAGTTCCCAGGACCACGGTTGTCTGTGTCTCTTGCTGTGACCCACCACGGTGCCGTCGGCCATCTCAGACCACCCCATGGGTTTTGGTGACAGCTGGGACATGTTCCGCTCCCACGAGCGTCCACCTGCACATTGAGGGGCCCCGGGATCCTCTTCTGGGCTGGGCTGGGTGGGTCCCATCAGCGCTGCTTCCACAGGAACCAGGGACACTCCAGGGGGCACATCCATGTCTGGGGTGGTGTCCCAGTGTCCCCAGTGCCCCACCAGGGCAGAATCCTTCTGCGACCCCTCTCTGGTCACAACCCCAGAGGAGCTGGACTGTGCAAATATGTGGGCTTTGGGAAAAGAGGGTGAAAACGGAGCAAGGTGGATTAAACCCCCCTGGGCACTGTGGAGGTCCTGAACAGAGCTCAGGGTCAACAATCCCAGCAAGGCCTGTGGGACAGGAGGGGGCTCAGCCAGCAGGACAAGAGGGGGCTCAGCCTAGTCATGGGGGGAGACCACAGGGAGAAACACTGTGAAAGGTGAAATGGTGAGTAGAGAGGAAACAGAAGGAAGGGACCATGAACCCTGACAGACACACAGTGGGGCAGCCCTTCTCATGAAAATGTTTTCCCCAATATCCAACCTAAACCTCCTCTGGCACGGCTTGAGGCTGTTTCCCTCTTGTCCTGTCCCTTGTTCCCTGGGAGCAGAGCTCGACCCCCACCTGTCCTGTCAGGGAGTTGTGCAGAGCCACAAGGTCCCCCCTGAGCCTCCTTTTCTCCAGGCTGAGCCCCTTTCCCAGCTCCTTCAGGTGCTCCTGGGGCTCCAGCCCCTTCCCAGCTCCGTTCCCTGCCCTGGACACGCTCCAGCCCCTCAGGGTCTTTCTTGTCTTGAGGGGCCAATACTGACCTCAGGCCTCAGCAGTGCCAGCCCAGGGGACGGGCACTGCCCTGGTTCCTCCTGTGCTGGAGGTGGCCGGAGCCCCCCGTCACACGCCCCAGACCCAGCAGGAGCAGAGCTGCAGGAAGGGGCTGGGACACCTTTGGGTGTCGCTATCTGGGGGCCCCCACCCTGCTGACCCCTGGGACCACCCAGGCAGGGCAGGGGGATCCCGCTTCCAGAGCAGCACCCCCAGAACTGGCCATCACTCTACACCACCAGTCTTTCAGGAGAACACTGAAAATCCAGGGGGTTCGGAGCAGCCCTGGGCAGGGCAACACTAGTTCTCCCTGGTTCCTCAGCAGCAGATTTAAGGAGCACAATCTGCTCAGCTTTCCTGGGAAACTGAAGGTGACACTGGGAAGTACTTCCAGGGGAATATTAAACAGCTTCTTAATCGAGGCAGGAAGGATGGAAAAATCTCACTCTCTGGGAGCTGAAGCCAGACAAATCCACAGTGACAACCAGACACCGGATTTATCAGGGAGGGGATGAACCACTGGATAAACCCTCAAATCTGAGCAGCCACAACCCCTCCAGCAGTCAATTCAGGCTCATTCCAACATTGGGAAGGGATAAATCCCAGTTCTCTGCCTGCACGGATCAGTCATGGTTTAAATCTGCTGCTGCTCTCACATCCATTGCTCTGACAGCCCCAGGATCTGCCTGGCACCTCGGCAGCTCCAGGCTGGAGATGGGTTTTGCCTTACTTGGAGTGGGGATCCCTCACCTGCAGCCCGTCCTTCCCACCCAGAGGCAGCTCCCACCCAGAATCCCAGCACAGAAATCCTGAATTCCCTCCTGGGAGGCC
>NW_008238371.1:160397-161403 GCF_000691975.1 Corvus brachyrhynchos | reverse complement strand
ATTTATCCTGATTTCATCCTGATTTTTTCCCAGGAAAGATATTATGGATGATAAAATCCTCCTGATCTTATCCAAGGAAATGTCAATGCCATGCCATCGAGGGACCTGCAGACGGGACGCCCTGGGGACAGGAGACATTGTTGCCCAAAATTTCCCTTCCACCCACAGTTGTCCTTTATGGGAGCGTCAGTTTTTTCCCATCTCCCCCATCCCTGTTGCTGTATTTCCATGGTTGGACCTCTTCAGTTAAAAGTAAGAATTTTTCACATAAAACTAAGAACCTTTCATTTAAAATTAAGAATCTTTCACCTAAAATGAACAATTTCTAGCCCAAAATTAAAACCTTTTCACCTAAAATTAACAACTTTTAACCTAAAATTAAGAATTTTTCACCTAATATAAAATATTTTAATCAGAGCCTGCAGGTGACTTTAGGCACTCCTGGGGATTCACAGCTCCAGAGTCACTGAAGGTAGAAAACTCTCGGAGATGCCTGAACCCACCCATCCTCAGCACGGCCATGGCTACCACTGCCCGTGTCCCCAAGTGACACATCCACAGGAACTTAAACCTGGGAGTATCTAGAGAATCTGGGAGTGACTGGAGCCATACTGGAGGTGACTGGTAGCAACTGGAACTACACTGGGGACAAATGGCATCATACTGGGATTAACTGGGTTCATACTGGGAATTACACTAGGAGCAACTGAAACCACGCTGGCAGTAACTGGGATCATACTGGGAGCAGCTGAGCCTATGCTGGGGTAATACTGTGACCATACTGGAACTGTCTGGGAACATACTGCAAATTACTACAGTAATACTGGAAGCGTCTAGGAGGGACTGGGATCACACGGGGAGTGACCGGAAGTGACCGGGATCATTCTGGGAGTACGAGCCTGGCGCCGGGGGCTTGGGACTACAATTCCCGGCGTGCTCCGCACGGCGGCCACACCCCGCTATGGCTCCTACAGCCAGGACTACATGTCCCATCGCCCCTCGCGCC
>NW_008238371.1:158760-159656 GCF_000691975.1 Corvus brachyrhynchos | reverse complement strand
CAGGTTTGCAGGGCGGGGTGGGGTATCAGGGTGGGCACATTCATAGGATGTGGATGGAGGAACTGGCCTGGCAACTGTTGCTTGGGGTGGCTGATGGGGACGCACGAGCTCAGGTGCATGGGTGGGGTGAGAGGTCAGGGTGGGCACAGTCACGGGAGGTGGGTCAGAGGGGCCCGTCCTGACAGCAGTGTGACCCCTGTCCCTGTCTCCTCCAGGACCTACTTCCCCGGGCAGGAGCAGCAGGTGCGGCTGATCTACCAGGGGCAGCTGCTGCGCGACGATGCCCAGAGCCTGGCAGGGCTGCACCTGGGCCACCTGAGCGTCCTGCACTGCCACCTGTCCCCGCCCAGCGTGGCCCCCACGGCCCCCGGAACCCCCGGTCCCCACAGCCCCGCACCCGCTGCACTGGGCGTGGGCAGCCTGGCGCTGCCGCTCTTCGTGCTGCTGCTGGCCCTGCTCTGGTACCTGCAGCTGCAGCACCGCCACGTCTTCACCGCCACCGCCACCACCTGCCTGGCCGGCCTCACCCTGCTCGTCACCTTCGTGGCCTTCGCCATGTACCGCAGATAGCGCGGCCCGGATCAGCACCTGGGACGTGGGGGACCTAGGGCCACACCTGGGACACTTAGAGCCTGCCCAATCCACCTGGGACATGGGGGGCTCTGCATTCAGCCCTCCCAACATATCGGGGGCACATGGGGTCTGCCCACTGCACCTGAACGGGGAGGGGCTGGGCCCTGGGCTGTGACCCCCCCAGGGGCCCAGGGGTCCAGAGCAGGCACCCACCCATGCCCTGTCTGCATTCAGGGGCTGTTGCAGGAATGAGGGCTCAGCTACCTCTGGCGGCGTCCCAGTGCCCCCTGTCCCTGCACGGAGCACCCCCCCGCCACTCTGCA
>NW_008238371.1:153860-157601 GCF_000691975.1 Corvus brachyrhynchos | reverse complement strand
GCCCCCTGGCCCCCTACGGCCATGGGCTGCGGCCCACCGTGCACCCGGACGGCGGCCGGGGCCGGACCCATGGCAAGAGGAAGAGCTGGAACTTCATCCACGAGAAGATGAGCTACGACACCTTCTTCACCATGAAGCGGCTGATCGAGCGTTCACGCAGTGTGGGTGAGGTGCTTCGCTGGGTCACGCAGAACCCGGGCAAGGTGTCGGCTAGTCACTACCCCATAGCGCTTCACAAGCTGGGGCAGCTCCTGCAGCAGCAACCAGGGCCGCCCATGGGGGCTGGGGACGGCCGTGGGCCCGCGGGGCAGGTGCTGGAGCAGCCCGAGTTCCACGTGCTCTGCCAGGCCATCGTCAGCGGCTGCGCCAAGTTCGACAACTTCAGCATCGTCAACTGCCTGTACGCAGCGGCCGCGCTGGGTGAGCCACCCCCAGGGGTCTCGGACGGGCGGGAGCACAGCGCTGCAACAGGGGCCAGGGCCCGGGTCTGGGGGGATTTATGTGGTGGTGGATTTGTAGCAGATGGAGCTATGACCCTTGGGGGCTCTGGTCAGGGGGCAGGAGGGCTCGGGGAGCTCAGCTCAGCAGGGATGCTCTGCTCCTCCGGGGCAGGAGGGCTGAGTATCCCTGGCTGACCACAAGGTCAGTGCTGGAGCCAAGGGGAGTCACGGTGCTGGGCAGCCCTGCCTGGAAGGATGTGTATCAGCCACTTCTGGAGCTGAGTTCCAAGCCCTGAAAACCAGGAAACACCTGAGCACTGATGGGGGAGACCATGGGTTTGGCTGAACTCTTGGAGGGGACAAGCCCCATGTCACCAGGTGTTGCTATGTGGGAGAGAGGGTTTGAGGTATTTGGGTTCCTGTGCAGCTTCCTTGGGGTGCTACTGAGCTGGGGAGGCCCCGTCCTGAGGGGCTGTGTCCCAGGGGAGGCTGCATCCCGGAGGCTCCTCCTTCTGTGGGCTGAGGTGACCCTACAAGTTCTTCTGCTTCGAGGAAGGGGATGGGGTCTACATCCAAAGAGGGGTGGATAGCAGGGCAGTAGGGGGAATCTTTCCCTCTCCCCCACGCAGGTGAGGCCCTACCTGCAGTGCTGCTTCCAGCTCTGAAGCCCAGCAGCAGAAAGACATGGAGCGAGTCCAGGGGAGGCCATGGAGATGCTCCAAGGGCTGGAGCTCCTCTACTCTGGAGAGGGACTTTGGACAGGGTCCTGGAGGGACAAGACTGGGGGAATGGTCTCCCACTGCCAGGTGGCAGGGTTAGATGGGATATTGGGAAGGAATTCTTCCCTGAGAGGGTGGTGAGGCTCTGGCACAGGATGCCCAGAGAAGCTGTGGCTGCCCTGTCCCTAGAAGTGTCCAAGGCCAGGCTGGACAGGGTTTGGAGCAATCTGGGATAGTGGAAGGTGTCCCTGGTCATGGCAGGAGGTTGGAACTGGGTGATCTTTAAGGTCCCTTCCCACCCAAACAATTCCAGGATTCCACAATCCGGCGGGTGCCTGCCCTCCTGCCCGTGGCTCCCCCCATCCTGTTCTCCTTCCCGTTCCCCACGGCCTTCCTGGGCCAGGGCTCGGTGGAACCGCCCGGCCACTGTTGACGCAGTAACTCGAGCCCCTGCCGGGGGTGGGGGGGCCGGTTCTGCCCGTCGGCCCCAGGCCTGCGGCGCCGGGTGTTTGTTGACACTGAGCCGGAGCTGCCGGCGCTGCTGCCCTCGCCAGGCTCCCCATGCTGGGCCCCCCACAGCTCTGCTGTGCCCCCCACTTTGTTCTGCCCCCTTGTCCCTCATTAACACAAACTCCAGCTTTCTTTTGAGGCCTTTTTATGGAACAAAGCAGCTGCTCAGACCAAATCTGCACGTTCCCCCTCCTGAGTTCTGATTAACAATAACCCACAGTGACTTGCCCTGCGCTGCCCCTCGGCCTGTGCCTGCCCAAATCCTAGGGCGATGGGAAGCTCCAGGCCCCCCAACGCTCTTTGCCTCTGCTGAGGAGATCCCTCCTGACAACCAAGGCACTGAGCCTGTGCCCAGGCCTGGATAACACGTCCTGAGCTGCAGGGAAGTGTTTCCCTGGGAGCCAGGTTGCACAAGCTAAAGCTGAACTGGGAAATGGGAGAAGGTCAAAAAAGCCAAAGGATTAGTCTGTGATGGAACAAACAGGGTTTAGTTTGGTCACATGGGATGTCACAGTTGTTTTCCAACCACAACTTTTTTTTACGAACTTTTTGAGGTGAGTTTTTTGGGTGCTCAGACTCCCTGGAAGTGTTCCAGGCCAGGTTGGACAGGTCTTGGAGCAACCTGGTCTAGTGGAAGTGTCCTTGCCCATGGCAGAGGGATGGAACTGGATGGGATTTAAGGTTCCTTCCAATCCAAAACAGTCTGGGATTTTGGGATTCTATGAATTATTTATCTTTGGGATGTTTGAGAGTTAGGAAAAGAACCTTGCTATTGTGGGTGAGCTGCAGGGCTCCCATTCCAGTGGGATGGGTGGGAATGACTCCGCAGTTCCATGCAGTGTTTTCCATGGGTGCAGATGCGCTGATGTTCTGCCAGTGCTTCCCCTTCCCCTTCTCGTTTGGTCACTGATCCAGCACATCCGTGCAGTCACAGCAGTGGGTTCCTGCCCAAGCTCCAGAGGTGGCTGTGCCATGCAGCTGAGCCATGCCCAGGATCTGAGCCGTGCCTGTGCCCGTCCCCCCTGCAGGGCTGCCCGGGGAGTCACCCCTCGTGCGGGTGCTGGAGGACGAGTCCCGCAGCCGCCTGGGCCGCTTCAACCAGAAGGACGTGTCGATGGTGTTCAGCAGCGTGATGCGGCTGCACCCCTCCAGCCCCCACCCGCTGGTCGAGTCCTGCCTCAGCAGCCTGGAGCGGCACCTGGAGAAGGAGCGGCACCCCCAGACCCTCTTCCTGCTGCTCTCCTACTACCGGCTGCGGGCGCAGGCGCTGCAGGGCCACGCGGCCTCTGACCAGCAGCTCATCAACAACCGCAAGATCCTGCGGCTGGTGCGGCACACGCTGGGCCAGGTGAGCGCCATGCGGGAGCACGAGCTGGCGCTGCTGGACGAGATGCTGGCCCTGTGTGCCCAGGAGGCCAACAACAAGGCCCTGGAGGCCATCTTCAGCTCCCAGCTCTTCTACGAGAACCGGCAGGAGCGCTTCATTCGCAGCATGGCAGGTGAGGGGTGCCCAGGTGGGGTCCCAGCATTGCCACCCACATGGGGGGTGCAGAGCTCTGGTCGGGCAGAGGACATGGGGGCCCCTGGCCAGGTGGGGGGCAACCTCGCAGACGCCTTCCCTGGCCCTGGGGATGTTTGGGTGGTGACAGCCCCAGCTGGGGCCCTGCTGAGCCACGGAACTGGAGCAGAAGGAGCCCTGTGTTGTGGCCACCCTTGTCACTGACTGCCCAGCCCTCTAACAGGCTGGGAGCCCCCCCTTCCTCCAGGGACTGTTTTCCCACAGTGCCTCCAGGCTGGGCACAGTGGAGTTCTGGTGGGGTTTTACAGAAGGCCCCACCTGTGCACATTCCAGCTGTGCCTTCTGGCTGTGCATGACAGGAATCTGCCAGAGCCTCTCACCTGAGGGTTTTTAGGAACTGCCTGGCTTTTGAGGTTTTTAGGACTGGCGCTACTGTCCGGTCCTGTCCTCCCACCTGCCCGAGCTATGGTAGCCGCCGAGGCCCTGCGGCGGGGACAGAGCTGGCCCCTGTGACGGCCTCCCCACTGTGTTGGCTCGGTAGAGTGGCTGCCCC
>NW_008238371.1:153081-153759 GCF_000691975.1 Corvus brachyrhynchos | reverse complement strand
GTGGGGAGCAGCTCGACAGCAAGGTGAGCGCTCGCCTCACCTATGGGGTCACCTCCATCTGTGGGCACACCTGGGCAAAGGAGCCATGGCTCTTCTCCATCGTGATGGGGCATTCCAGGGGACCAGGGGTCATGCCCCCGTCCTGGCGGGCTCTGAGCACCCGTCTCTTCGTGGCACTGGGCAGGTGGCCCCGACCTGTCCCTTGTCCCACCCTGGTCCCATGCTCTTCTCTTGCCACAGGTGATCCAGAAGCTGGTGTTCCCCTTCAGCCGGATGAACTACCGCCCCTCCAACCACGGCGAGCTCTTTCCCAAGCTGGAGGCCATCCTGGAGCAGAAGGCCAGCAGCTCACCACTGGCCACCGTCAACATCCTCATGTCCATGTTCCAGCTCAGCCACTTCCCGCAGACTGTCCTGCACCAGGTCTTCTCCCCAGGCTTCATCACCAATGTCATGAGTACGTTGAGCCTTTGCCAGGGTGCTCCCAGCTGGCAGAGCCCTGGCTGGGGTGAGGGTGGTCCCCAGCAGCATGGCTGGGTGAGGGGATGCCCATCCCGGTGGGCTCCATCTGAGCTGCCCCCCACAGGCAGCCCCTACGCGCTGATTGTGCGCCGGTACCTGTCGCTGCTGGACGCGGCGGGGGGGCGGGGGGTTCGCGGGGCAAGGCGCGCCCCCCAC
>NW_008238371.1:151661-152987 GCF_000691975.1 Corvus brachyrhynchos | reverse complement strand
GCTACCGCGTCCTCATGTTCGAGCACGCCCTGACTGCCGACGAGGCCAACAGGAAGTACAGGTGGGGGGGAGAGGGGGAGCACCCCTCTGCTGTCCCTCGCAGTGGGGGACACGGGGTCTGTGACCTACTCTGGCAGGATCCCAGATGGTGGTGGGATAAAGGCCCCTATAAAGGCAGCTCCAAAGCCTGTGGGGTAGCTCTGTAGAATCACAGAATCATTTAGAATTGCAGAATTGTTTGGGTTCAGAAAGCCTTGGAGACCGTGGAGTCCACCCGTCCCCCAGCACTGCCAAGGCCACCACTGACCATGTCCCCAAGTGCCACATCCATGTGGCTGTTAAATTCCCCCAGGGATGGGGACTTCCCCCTGCCCTGGGCAGTGGTGCCAGGGCTGGGCAGCCCTTTTGGGAGGCTTTTAGTGTCCCAATACTGCAAGGAGCTTTTCTGCAGAAGGAACTGGAGCCCATCCCCTCTTGACCCCCAACAGCAGAGCCCAAAACTCCAGCTCTGTGGTTCCTGCTCCTGGGGGTTCCCGTCTCTGCATGGATGTACTCAGCACCAGCAGTGCTGGGGGGATGTGCCAGCCCCTGCAGTGTCCCCCTGACTGTCCCTTCCTTGCAGCTACAAGGGGCTGGTGGCCGAGGCGCTGCGACAACTGGTGGGGGAGGAATGCTACCGGCAGGACGAGGTGCTCCCCCCTGGGTACTGCACAGGTAACCCCCCTGGGCTGTGGGGAGAGGGCTGCCAGGTGGGGTCTGGGGGCTGAGGATGGGAGTCTATTTGGGGCAGAATGAGCTCTGGCTGCTTTGTCACTGCCTTCCCTGTGACACTGCCTTTGGGACAAAGCTCCCTGAGCCCTCCCCTTGCAGAAATGGGGGGTTCCCCTGTGCCTCTGGCACAGACTCCCAGCTGGGGCACAGAATTCCCAAGCCCATGTCCCATCAGTTGCTGATCCCTGTTCTGTCTCCTGCAGACTTCCTGCTGTGGATCAACCGCTCAGGCACGGTGCTGCCTCTCTCACGCGTTCCGGCAGCTTCCAGGGCTCCCCCAGCCACGTCCCCCGTCACCATGTCCCTGCGGTCCAGTGTCCTCGCCCTCACCTCAGACTTGCAGGACTTTGCCCCATTTGCTCCAGAGACGCCCAGCAGCCCCCCAGGCCCCCGGGAGAGCGGCCGGGCCGGGCGGTTCCTGCCGGCGCTCTGTCCAGCGCCAGGGGGGCCCTGCTTCCAGCCCCCCTCGGACTATTACTGCGGGCTGAGCAAGGAGCCACCCCTGGCCAGCCCGGGCAGCTCCACACTCAGCAGACCCTCCGAGTGCCTCTCGGC
>NW_008238371.1:148309-150962 GCF_000691975.1 Corvus brachyrhynchos | reverse complement strand
CGGGGGGGGGGGGGGGGACCCGGCCGGCTGCCCCAGCCAAGAACACGGCTGCTTCCAGGGGGAACGGGCCCAGGAGGAACCTGAGGAGCGGAGCCCCCCAGCCAGCGAGGACGCCGGCCCCCCACCCTCACCATGCCGGCCCAGCCCCAAGCGGGGGCCGGGCGAGGGGCCTCAGGGTGCCGAGGAGATACAGAGGTATGGAGCAGGGCCATGTCCCTGGGCCATGTCCCTGGTCCCTTCTGGCAGGACAGCCACCCTGGCACTGCCTTGGGCTCCTGCCCACTAAGACGCTCAGCCCTGGCCCCTTCCTGCCCACTGCCATGGGGCACCCACAGACCCATGTCCCCACTGCCCTGAGGTGCTGGATACAGCTGTCCCTGCCACCAGCAGGATCTGGGGTCGTTTGGGGTGCTACTCTTCAGCTGCCACAGTGCTGGGGAGTAGGGTCCATAGGGTGGGGTGATACTGAGGTGTGGAGTGACACTGTGCTCCCCGCTGTCCCCTCTACAGGGTGGTGCTGTCGGTCAATGACAAGTGGCACTACTGCCAGAACTCCGACATCCTGGTGGGTTCCCGGGCCATGAGGGACCGGCACCTGCGGCTGCTGGGATACTGTCTGGTGCAGGTAAGTGGGGGCTGCCCCTGACTCCTCAGGGCCGGGGGACACAGTGGGTGATGGGCTGTGAGCTGGCATCTGATGGGCCCAGAGCTGAGAGCTGGTATCCCCATGGAAGGATGGGCCCAGACCTGGCATCCCCACTGTAAACACTCCTGTCCCTGTGAGAGGAAGCAGGGCTGACTCATCCTCATGTCTCCTTGCCCCCCCCACCCCATCCAGGACTTTTTCCATGCAGCTAGTGGGTGTCACCAGTCCTGATGGAAAGCAGAGACAAGGAACAGTCTGTCCTGTGAGCTGAGACCCAACCTGAGTGAGGGGAAGGGGAGGGTGTTCAGCCTGGGCTGGCAGACACAGCCATGGTGGCGGCGTTGGGTGTGGGGCCTCAGGGTGAAATCAGGTGGGAGGGACACATGAGTCCACGTGTGGTGACCTGTGATCCCATGTGCCGAGGGGGCAGGAGGGAGGTTGGGTCACCTTCTGTGCCAGAGCCCTGCCTGCCCTGGTTCCAGCCCCAGCTGCTCTCTGCCGAGTGCTGGGGCTGGAAGAGCCCGCAGGTGTTGCAGCTCCTTTGGCAAACTCCAGGCATTGGTTTAGGATGTGCAGCTCCCACATGCTTGTTTGTGGGTGGTTTTAGCCTGAGGATGAGTCTTTCTGAGGAAAATGGCACTGGAAATGAGCCCTCAGTCCTGTTCACTCTTGTACTGCAGAGGGGACCAGGATTGCAGCAGTGGATCCACCATGCCATCCCACAGCCATTCCCAAACTGCCTCACCCCCTGCTGCCGCCAGGCCATGCCAGCACCAGCTCCTCCTCATTCTGGAGCTCAGCAGCCCAGAGCCCCGTGGTTGTGCAGAGCTCTGGAGTCCCGTGATTCTGCTGAGGAATCACCTGGGAGCTGCCCAGCAGCGTAGCCGGGCCAGGAGCAGGGCCAGCTCTCCCCTGAGCTGGTGTTTGGGCTGGGCTGGCCAGGACTGTCCCTCCTGCAGAAGGCACAGCAACGACCCAGCTGAAGGGACTTTACAGCCCATCCAGTGCCACCCCCTTCCACAGACAAGGACACCTTCTACTGTCCCAGGCTGCTCCAAGCCCTGTCCAGCCTGGCCTTGAACACTGCCAGGGATCCAGGGGCAGCCACAGCTGCTCTGGGCACCCTGTGCCAGGGCCTGCCCACCCTCCCAGCCAGGAATTCCTTCCCAATATCCCATCTAACCCTGTCCTGTGTCAGTGGGAAGCCATTCCCCGTTGCTCTGTCCCTCCAGGCTCTTGTCCCTCCAGTCCCACTCCAGCTCTCTTGGAGCACCTTTAGGCACTGGAAAGGGCTCTAGAAGGTCTCCCCAGAGCCTTCTCTTTCCAGGTGAACACCCCCAGCTCTCGCCTTTCATGGAGGCTGCTGACAGGGGCTTGAGGGTGGGGTGAGGCTCGAGACTCCCCTCTTTGTGTGCCTGCACCACCTGCCCAGGTCTGAGCTAAGGCTGGATGAGCCTGGAGCTGGGAATTGTCTACACTTCCCACACCACTGTCCATGCTTGTGTCCATCCCCTCGGCAGGAACTGCGCTGCCCTCCTTCTCCAGGGAGGGTCCTGTGTCCTGGTTCTTCCTCCCACCACCACAGAAGGCTGAATGGGGCTGTGGGCTGGTGGTACTGGGGATACAAGTGGGGTCAGACATGCTGTCACCGCTCTGACGTCATCCCTGTCCCCTCACAGCTGCCCTACACGGAGCTGGAGAAGGTGAGTGGCATCGAGGAGGCCAAGCACTACCTGCGGCAGAAGCTGAGGGAGCTGCGCTTCTGAGGGATGGATCCGGGGGGTGTGGGGGGCCAGGTGGGTGCTGCCAGCCCCTTCCCCTGTGCAGGGGGATACGGAGCTGCCCCCCATCCCGGGGGGTCAGGGGGATATGGAGATGCTCCCCGTCCTGGGGGGCCAGGCTGTGGGGCCAGGCTGTGGGCACCTGCCCCCGCTGTGGGACTGGGGGAGTGAGATTATTTATTGCCATTATGGGGGGCTGGGGTGTGACTTGAGGGGTGCGTGTGGG
>NW_008238371.1:147871-148214 GCF_000691975.1 Corvus brachyrhynchos | reverse complement strand
ACTGGGGTATCCCTGTGCTCCCACCACTGCTGCTGGGATGGGGGCTGGGCCCGGCCCCTCCGTGGGGTGCAGGGGTCCCGGGGGGCTGCAGTGGATCATATGCAGGGCCGGGAGTGGGTGTGCACATGGGGCTGTTCGCAGGGCCTGGGCCAGGAGGAGGGGGGTGCTCGGGAAGGGGGGAACTTTCCAATAAAACTGGTGAAAAGTGTGCAAAGTCCGGTCTCTTTATTAGTCGAAGGCAGCGGGGGGGGCCCCGGCCCCCAGCCCGGTAGCCTCCCAGGGCCTGCTCAGAGCAGGCCTCCCTTGGCAGGGGGGTCCCCCCCGCACCTCTGCCCTGCGCCCC
>NW_008238371.1:145285-146873 GCF_000691975.1 Corvus brachyrhynchos | reverse complement strand
CCCCCCCCCCCGCCACGGTCCCCCCCCCCACCCCACCAGGGTCTGGCTGCCCCACAGTCCCTGCTCTGCCCTCCTCTGCCCCCCCAAACAAGGCTCTGCCACAGCCTGTCCTGCAGACACCCCAGCTCCCACACACGTGTACCCAAGCCTGGCTGCTGTCCCAGACAAGGGTCCTGCCCCTAAGGATCTTCCCCAGGCCCCCTTCCCACCTTTTTGACATAGGTGACATCAGGGTGGTGCTTGGGGGGCATCAGCAGCAGCTGCAGGCGCTCGTAGAACTGGATGCCATTGAGGGAGGTGACACCCATGTAGAGGAAGATGCCAAAGAGCACAGCCAGCGGGATCTGCCGCAGCAGGTCCCCAATGACGATAGACAGCCCTGGGCCGGAGCAGTGTCAGCCTGGGGAGCGGGCTCAGCACAGCCGTCCAGCCCCACCTCCCCCTGCCCACTTAAGCCCCTCGTATGGGGAGGGTCCCACATCCCTCTGTCCTCTGGGGACAGGATGACCACACCAATTTGTCTGGGGCTCAGGGTGCCCCAGCTCAATTCCCCACACTGCCCCTTCCCCACCGCAGCCTCTCCATGGCTCCCCAGCCCCCTCCACGCTGCTCCCTCCCCACTGCAACCACCCAGGGCTGCCCCCTCCGCACCAGAGTCCCCCCAGGTCCTGAGGGCCAGACCTACCGACAAGCACGGCCACCAGCAGCCCGGTGACCCGCTGCTCCTTCACCTCCTGGATCTTGGGCTTGTCCCCAGGTGCCACGGCCTTGCTCATGACAGTGAGGGCGTTGGCATGGGTGACTGAGCGCACGGTGGCTGCGGCGAGCCAGGGCAACCCAAAGAGAGCGAAGAAGCCGCCCATGGCCACAATGAGCAGGAGGTCGAGGTGGAACCCGGAGCCCTTCTGCAGCATCCGCTCCTTCTTGCTGATGATCAGCCTGGGCACAAGGGCAGATGGTTGGCACAGCACAGGCTCCCTTTGCCCCACCAATGCCCCCTGCCCGGCCCCACTGCACTCACGTGGTGATCTGGGTCTCCATGAAGATGAGGATGAAGACGAGGATGGCAGGGAGGCCGCTGGCCACCATCATCCACACAGGGAAGGCACTCTCCACACCCAGGGGGTTGATCACCCAACCCCGCTTGTCTGGGGCGGTCACTGAAAACCCACTGGGCACACTCAGCTTCTGCAGGGGGCGGGGGAGACAAATGCTGAGAGGGCACTGGCTGTGCTCCACAGAGTGAGACAGGCCACGGAGGCACCGGGACCCACAGGAACCAGACTCAAAGGGAGAGGGAAGGTCAGATGCTGGGAGCCAGAGGTGGCCATAGGAGGTTGTGGGGTGAGGAGTCCTGCCCAGGAGGTGGGTGGGTGGCTGCTCACCTGTGTGTAGGTGTCCTGGATGCTGTAGTCCACCAGCACCATCACCAGGATGGCAATGGGCACCCCAAAGTCCCCGATGAGCCTCCGGATCTGGGGGGAACCCCAGCACCAGCCTGGCCACAGCCCCCCTGGCTCACCCCAGCCCCCCTGGGCTCATCCCAGCCCCACGGACCCCAGGCTCACCCCAGCACCACTGCCGCACG
>NW_008238371.1:130143-130703 GCF_000691975.1 Corvus brachyrhynchos | reverse complement strand
TGAAGAGGATGAGCCAGAAGCCAATCCAGACACGCCCCACCAGGTACTCCAGCTCATTAGACGTGCAGAACTGCCCAGCCATATGGACAGATGATGGACAGACAGGTGTCAGGATGGTCATGGGGCCGGACAGAGCCCTGGCAGGAGGGCTGTGGGAATGTCTACCCCGGGAAGTGGGGCCAGGGCGGGGGTGTCTCCCCCAGCCCCCAGGGCAGACCCCAGCACCTCACCGTGAAAAAGGCTTCCTCAAAGACAAGCAGTGGCCCCGAGAAGCCGATGACGAGCAGGGGCTGAGCACCCAGCAGGCAGAAGAGGACACCCTGCAGCGACGTGGAGATGATCAGCTCCGACACCCCGATCAGATCCTGCGTCTTCTCCCCTGCGGCAGAACAGGCTCAGGCACACCATCAGGATGGGCCCTTGGGCCTTGGCATCACAGCCCTGCCCGCAGCACATGCACCGGGCAGCACCCAGCACCCCCTGCAGCCCCCGTGACCCCACCACCCCCGGCAAGCCGCCACAGCCCCCACTCACCCAGCAGCCCCCCGACGGTGATGGCA
>NW_008238371.1:128805-129688 GCF_000691975.1 Corvus brachyrhynchos | reverse complement strand
GAATTGCTGGGAGCCATGGCAGGGGCAGTGCCCATGCCACAGCTCTGTGGTGTCCTGACAGCCCAGCACTGCACAGCCCCAAGCCCAGGGCCTCAGCATGGCCCTGGCCCTGGCACAGTCCTGAGCCCCCAACTCTGGCAGAGCCCTGGCCCCCTCCCCAGTATAGCCAAGAGACCCCAATACGGCAAGGCCCAACTCCCATCCTGGCGTGGCCCCAAGCTTCCCAGCCCCGACAGGACCCCAAGCCGTCATCCTGGCATGTCTCTGAGACCCCAGCACTGGCATAATCTGAGCCCTCCAGCCCATCCCATCCAAGTCCTGAGCTCCCGCCCCCATCACAGCCCCAAACCCCCAACCCAGTGGTGCCTCAAGACCAGCACAACCCTGAACCCCCAGCCCTGAGCTCCTTCTCCAGAACAGCCTCAAGCCCCTGCCCCAGTAGAGCCCTGAACCCCCATCCTGGCACAGCCCCAAACCCCCCAACCTGGCACAGCCTGAGCCCCCCACCCTGGCAGGACCCCAGTGCCCCAGGGCACGGACCTTGTCGGACATGAGGGTGGAGATGGAACGCCCAATCTCATGATAGTCCATGTGGGTGCTGCTGGGGCCCAGCAGCACGAAGAGGAATCGCACAGGCACAGGCACCTCCAGCACCGCGTCCAGCTCCACAGCCTCCTGCAGCCGCACAAAGGCCATGGTGGGCTGGTCCAGGAACTCCACACAGCCTGGGGGGCACAAGGGGCACAGGGGTCACCAGGGTGCCCGGCAGGAGGTCCCCCCCCCCCTGTCCTGCCCACCCCTCCATACCCACGAGCACCACCGTGGCCTCAGCGTTGTCTGGGATCTTCTCCAGCAGCTTCCGCTCGTGCTTTGACGTGGAGCG
>NW_008238371.1:127070-128672 GCF_000691975.1 Corvus brachyrhynchos | reverse complement strand
GGTGGGGCCGGCGATGAGGTGCTCGGTGACAGCTGGCTCACTGCCCTCAGCCACGTGGTTGGTGCTGTGGTGGTGCACGAGCAGGGAGCCCAGGCTGCCCGCCGAGATGTTCCGCGGGAAGGAGAACTCCTTCTCGTCGCTTGGGTGGCTGCGGGACAGGGCCAGGGCTGTCAATGGAGGCCCAATGGCACAGCCATTGCCAGAATCCCAGGGACAGCGTGAGCCCTGCAGCTCAGGGAGCAGAGCCCAGGGGAAGGAGGCTGTGTTCGTGCCCCCCATGCCCACCTGTGCTTGAGCAGCAGCGCCCGCAGCACGTTGGCGCGGTCCTCGGCCCGGATCTGGTCCGTGATGACCATCTGCTCCACCACCTGGTGAGCCACCCCTGGCAGCGTCTTTTGGTCCAGGTCCAGGAGCACGGCCCCTGGACAAGGGAGGGGGGGCTGAGGCCAGCAGGGACAGGACCCCACCTCACCATGGGACCCGCAGAGTGGTCTCCGCCTCCCTACCGTGGGCCAGGGTCTTGCGGAGCTCCAGGAGGCTGCGGAAGGAGAGGGAGGCCACATGTGGCTTGCCCCAGCGGTCCGTCTCCTCCTCCACGTCCTCCTCGAACTTGATCCAGCGTGCCGTCTCCTTCCACTGCAGCTCCTGGTTCTTGTCCGCCACCAGCTCGTTCAGCTCCACAAACACCTGCAGCACAGCGGGGTCAGTGCTGGGACCCAGGGCCCCCGTCCCTGCCCGTGCCCTGCTCCAGGACCCTGCACCTCGTGGGGTTGCCGGTCCTGCTTGCGCTGCCGCGTGCTGGGCTCCTTGTGGTCCTTGCTGACATGGACCATCTGTGCCTTGGCGCGCTTCCGCACCAGGTGCCGGCGCACGCCCGGCACATCCTCAAAGCGGTGACCTGAGGGGGGTCAGCAATGGTATGGGGTGGGAAATCTGTGGGGCCCTGATTCTCAAACCCCAGCACAGGGGACACTGAGCCCTGGCATGAGCGGCCGTGGACCTGTGGGATGCGTCCTGCCTGGGATAGCTCAGGGCAGAGCGATCATCCCAGTGTTGGGGGCAAGTGCTGCAGCACTCGGGGGGTCACTTGGTCACCACCAGCAGTGTCAAGCAGGAGTTGAGGTAGCTCCTGGCACTGGGGTCACCTGCTCCCCATGTGCCAACACCCACATGTGCTCACTGGCACATGGGCTCTGCCCTGGCTGCGCTCCCCTGGGAGCTCCACAGCAAAAGTGTCACCCGCCACCCTGAGAGTCCTGGACTGTGAATCCCTGGGGCCAGTGAGTGCCATGGGGAGCTGCCACCACTGCTACTGCTGTCACTGGCTCCAGCTGCCCTGGGCTCAGCTCCTGGCCAGACTCCACAGGGACTCAGCCCAGCCCTGGCACCAGGGATGAGTCCCCTGTGGTTCTCCCCAGCACTGGGAGCAGGGTCAGTGCCTGCACCCAGCCCAGCTTGACTGCAGCCACAAGGCAATCTGGCACTGCCGGCCCCCCGTTCCCCAACCCACCATCCCCAGCCCCACTCCACTGGCACTGCCTCACCCACTGTCCCGGCCCTGCTCGCCCGACACAGACTGGTCCCCAGTGCCGTCCCAGGTGC
>NW_008238371.1:125820-126070 GCF_000691975.1 Corvus brachyrhynchos | reverse complement strand
TTCTCTGCCCATTTCCTGCCCTTTCCCCACTCCCAGCTTGCCCCCTGTCTGCTCCCTGCCCATTCCCTGCTCCGTGCCAGCCCTTGGCCCTGCTCACACTCGAAGTCCTCCTCGCTGTAGCTGCGCCCGGCCTCCTCAGCGTTGCGGGGGTGAGCGTCGTTCAGGATCTCCTCGAAGCGCTCCACGCCCAGCGCCTTGTTCAGGTCCTTCTCCTCCTCCTCCTCCCCGAAGACAGGTGAGCCGGCACCCG
>NW_008238371.1:125497-125804 GCF_000691975.1 Corvus brachyrhynchos | reverse complement strand
CGGACAGGGGAGCCCCCAAAGGCACCCAAGGGCTGTGCACGCCCTGCGCCCTGGGCTAGGCACCCACAGCATCATTCGCCCCCCAGACACCCCCAGCACCCCCAGCCTCAGCGCTGTGCTCCAGTGTCACCTGCACCCCATGTGCCACAGCACCCCAGTTCCAGGCCCTGAGGCTGTGCCCCTGGGCATCCCAGTGCCCTGCTCTCCTAGGGACTGGGACCCAGCACCACCAGTGCCGTGCCCCCGGACAACCTCAGCACCCCCAGTGCCGTGCCCTGGTGCCCCCCGCACACCCCGCAGTGCTGTT
>NW_008238371.1:122615-124114 GCF_000691975.1 Corvus brachyrhynchos | reverse complement strand
CCCTCTGGATCCCCCCGACCCCTCAGCCCCCTTTGGCCTGGCCCCCATGGCCCCAAACCTGCCGGGCTCCATCCTGCACCCCAGCAGCACCCAACACACTCCTTCGTCCGGCACCTGACGTGACCCTGGCACAGGTGGGCACGGTGCCCGGGGTTGGCACTGCAGAGAGAGCCCCCGACAGCCCCTCTCGGCAGCTCCCTGCCTGGCTCCATCCTGCACCCCAGCAGCACCCAACACACTCCTTCGTCCGGCACCTGACGTGACCCTGGCACAGGTGGGCACGGTGCCCGGGGTTGGCACTGCAGAGAGAGCCCCCGACAGCCCCTCTAGGCCGCAGTTTACCTGGGAGCCCAGGAGGAACTCCATTAGGATGGGGCCAGTCCCATCCCCGGTCACGTGCGCGCGACAGGGACTTGCCAACGGCACCGGGCAGCCGCGGCACGACACGGGGGTCAATCATTAACTCGGCCCGGGACCTGTCGCCAGGGCAGTGCCGGCACCGCGGGCATCACCACGGCCGTGCCACCAGCGGCACTGGCACCGTGCTGGCCCCAAGGGCACCTGCCACCCTGGCACAGCTGGCCTGGCCTGCCCCAGGGAGCTGCTGTGGGGCAGTCCTGCCCCATGGCTGAGCAATAGGGCAGGTACCACACAACACTGCCAGCACCCCACAACCCTGCCCCACAGCTGAGCAGTGGGGCAGGTGCTATGGGCACTGCCAGCACCCCACAGCCCAGCAACCGGGCATCCCCAGGCGCACCACGACAGGAGGGCTGAGCCATGACCCCCATCACCCCTCCAGGCAGCATCGGGGGGTGCAGCCTCTCATCCCCCCCAGCCATGAGGCCCGCCCCCGCGGTGGCACTTACGCTCTGGAAGGCTGAGGAGACAATGTGGTGAAGCTCAGAAGACACCTGGGAGTGGGTCATGGTGCCGGCACGGCCCCCGGCACAGCCGGCTTAGCCCTTTTCCTTCTCGCGGGGGCTCAGGGGATGCTGTCGGGGCAGCATAACCTGGGAACACAGGGGGGGATCAGGGGGTCCCCTCGGAGCAGTGCCGCAGGCAGGGGCTGGGGCTGCCCCTCCTCGGGTTGGGCTGGCTCCGGGCTGGTTTGTCTTGGCCACCGGTTGGAATGGGAGAGCTGTGGCCAAGACAAACGCCAGGAGGGGAGCGGAGTCGGGGCAGCGGGACCCCGGGCAAGCACCCAACCCTGTGGGGTGCAGGCAGGGTGCCAGACTCGGGGGGGCACAGCAGCACCCGACCCTCCTGAAACCCCACAACCCCCCCAGTTTCCCCAGCCCAACCCAGCTTCCACCCACATTTGCCCCTTGGCAGCTCCCCGGGCCCTGCGCTGACCCCTCTGGCACCGGTGTGCTGGGTTTATTGCCACGGGAGCTGGCCCCACGTGACGGTGGGGACTGAGGAGGGTGGTGACGGATGACTGCGTCTCACATGAGTGGCATCACCATCCTCGTCACCGTCACTGCTGGGGTGCCAGC
>NW_008238371.1:122066-122385 GCF_000691975.1 Corvus brachyrhynchos | reverse complement strand
CCCCCCCCAAATTCAGGATGGGACCCTCCCACGGGGGGGACGTGGTGCTGGGCCACCACCTCGGTGGATGCCAGGGCACTGGTGCGGGATGGTATCGCTGCTCCTGGCACTAAGCAGCTTTTTGGGCTTAGTCCTGTGGGCAGCTTGGGATTAGTTTGGGAACACACTGGGATTGTTCTCGGGAACATCGTGCTCTCACCAAAACACCCAAAAAGCGGGTCCTGGCCCCCTGGCCCCCAGGTGCTACGGCAGGATGGTGACACTGGGGACATGTGGCACCCAGGAGCCAGGGGCATGACCCCGCTGGAAAGGATGACGG
>NW_008238371.1:121736-122015 GCF_000691975.1 Corvus brachyrhynchos | reverse complement strand
CGCTGAGTCACGGACGAGCAGTGGCCGGGAACAGCTCAGGGCTCACAGCAGCCCTGTGGAAAGGGGCCAGAACAAGCCTTGATTGGTGCCCTATGGCCAACCCCACTCCCAGGACGCTCTGGCACCCTGGGATGGGGGGACAGATCCGGAGTAGACACCCCAGGACAGTCCCACCGTCACCACATGGCTGCAGTGCCAGCACCTTGCCCTGCTCCCGGGCAGAAGGGTCGGGACACACACCCGCGGCCACGGCGGCGACAGGACCGTGAGGTGTCGGTG
>NW_008238371.1:120056-121593 GCF_000691975.1 Corvus brachyrhynchos | reverse complement strand
TCAGCTCCGCCGCCACGGCCACTCCTGCGCCGCCGGAGTCACATTCCTGGGACCGGCCCTGGCCTGCCTGAGCTGCTGAGGCGATTAGGGGCCTCGGCCCTGGCCCCCCACTGCCTTGGGGCTGCCCCAGAGGGCCCAGGAGCTCCTGGACCCACCTCTGCAGCGCTGGGGCAGTGGGCTGAGCGCGGTGGGAAGCAGGACCCGCATGAATGCTGGCACCCGCACTGCAGGCAGCACATTCACACCATGATACACATGTCCACACCAGGACAATTGTGTCCTGGGCAGCCTGTCCACACCGGGACAACCACGTCCACACCGGGACACCCACGTCCTGGGAAGCCAGTCCCCACATCCACACCAGGACAACCATGTCCATAGCACAGACCCAAAATCCCATGAGAAGGGACAAGACTGGGAGCAGGGGACCCCCAGGGCAGCAAGTGTCCTCCTGCCCACTCTCCCATGCTGGTGCCCCCACTACCAGCAGCACCATGACTCCTGTCACTACGTCTGCTGCCACCACCACGTCACTCGGCAGATCCCTGCCATGGCTCAGCACACAAACATGTGCCACCCACACTTGTGCCCACACTGGCACCAAGGCTGATGGTGACCCCTGCACCACGTTCCCCAGTCTCGGTGGTGACACCAGCTGCCCCCTCGGTGACAAGGAACACACCGTGTCGGTTGTGGCCTCCCTGCTGGCAGCACCCCCCAGCACAGCATGTGCCAGGCAGGAGGAATGGCTGGGGCGAGGCCAGCACAGCCCAGGCTGCGCCCATCGCCTGGGCAGACATGTCCAGGGAAGTCAGGAGACCCCCAGTTCCCTGCACCCCGAAATGGAGGAGGCCCAGTGGGTGCCCCAGCACTCTGCCCACCCCCAAGGATGGGAGTCCCCCCAGCTCCCTGCAGCCCCTTGCCCCTTGCTCCCCGCCCCAGCTCACCTGGCTGCTCTGGGAGACCCCTGGGAGATACTGGCACCCCGTGAGCCCCCCAGATCCCACCCAGCAGAGGCAGTTGGGATCCTGCGCCCTCTCGTCACCTTGGGACACCACGGAACGGAGCTGGGCCAGACACCACTGGCTCCCGCCTGGCAGAGCTTCATTCACTGAAACTTTGGAAACCAACACCAAAAATATTCGCCTCCCTCCCACCACACGCCCCTGCCCACCTACCAAAACTACCATGATCTTGAGATGAATCACAGCTCTGCACCCATGTGGTGCCACTACCACTGTCATTGCCACTGTCACCGATGTGCCAGGGTACCCCCCACCACCACACTGCCACCTCAGAGAGGCCAAGACCTCCCCCCAGGCAGCACCAGACCCGCAAGAGGCTCCTGCCATTGCCATCGGGGGTCCCCCCCCATTGTCTCATCCCAGGCCAGGAGGGGACAGGCACAGCTGCTCCCCACAACCCTGTGGGGACATGCACCAGCATTGACAGCTTGGTCCCTGCAGGATAGCACCTCTTTGAGGGAGTGGTCTGGCCACAGGGACAGCCGCTCTGTCACCTACGGCAGGGGTGGGGG
>NW_008238371.1:118538-119028 GCF_000691975.1 Corvus brachyrhynchos | reverse complement strand
CCGCTTGAAGCGGTGCAGCGACCCCGAAAGGCTCGACAGTGGGGTCCCCACTGGAGCCCTCCTCCGTAGGGGGACGGGGCAGGCACGGAGCCCTCCCCGCAGCACTGGGAGCTGCCAACATAATTCCACTACGGAGCGATCCCAACTCCTGACACCGTATCGAAGACCAAAAGGGTCTCTGCAGCTGGGAAGAGGGGCAGCCACAGGCAACGCAGCCTCCAAAACCTGTTCCCATCCCAACCTGCTGCCCTCTCCCTGGGGACGCGCTGTGGGGCCATGGGAGCCCACGCTCCGTGGGAGAGCCCCGGGCTGGAGCCGTGCCCGGCGTTGCTCAACGCCGGATGGGTTCGCCAGGGGCCGTGCCCCGGCACCGGCGGCTCTCAGCGGGCACCGTGCGACTCCCCAGGCCCCTCGGACACTCCGTTCAGGGGGAGCAGGACGGTGGCAGGTGGCTGGATGATCCTAGTCCCCTTCCTGGTCCTGTGGACCC
>NW_008238371.1:115855-116537 GCF_000691975.1 Corvus brachyrhynchos | reverse complement strand
AGGGTCGCAGCTTGGCCCTGCAGTGCTGGGGGGCTGATGGACCCTGCCTGTGCTCTCCCACAGTCGTTCATGTACCAGCTGCTGAAGGGCCTCGCGTTCTGCCACAGCCGCAATGTCCTGCACCGGGACCTGAAACCCCAGAACCTGCTCATCAACAGGGTGGGGGCACACGGTGGGAGTGGAGGGGTGACAGTGGGAAGGGCCCGGGACAAGGGCAGATGGAGCAGGGGGCTGGGCGGTCACACCTGGGAGCGGGGGGCTGTGCTAGGGGGTCATGCTTGGAAGTGGGGGGCTGGCTGTCTGTCCTGGGGGGTCACATCTGGTGTTTCCCCAGCCACAGTTGCAGCTCCATCTCTCCCACGTTCCCAGTGATGGGAAGGGCAGCAGGGCCGTTGTCCCTGGGGTGTGGGGGACACAGGTGGGGCCCCCCGCGCTGACCCTGTCTGTCCCCCCAGAATGGGGAGCTCAAGCTGGCAGACTTCGGGCTGGCCCGGGCCTTCGGCATCCCTGTGCGCTGCTACTCGGCCGAGGTGAGCGGGGGCGCGTGGGGCTCAGGGTCCGGGCCCCACGCAGCCGGCGGGGGGTCCCCCTGTCCCTGTCCAAGTGTCCCTGTCCCTCCCCAGGTGGTCACTCTGTGGTACCGGCCCCCCGATGTTCTCTTCGGTGCCACGCTCTCTTCCAC
>NW_008238371.1:114988-115705 GCF_000691975.1 Corvus brachyrhynchos | reverse complement strand
GCGGGTACGCTGTGGGGCGAGAGAGGGCGGGGGCCTGGGGGGCCAGGGGGGCCTGTGGGCACCACCCTCTGTCCCCCCAGAACTGGCCAATGCGGGGCGGCCCCTCTTCCCAGGCAATGACGTGGACGACCAGCTGAAGAGGATCTTCCGATATCCTTGGGAATGGGGAACCCCAGAATGGACTGCTTGGGAATGGGGAGCTCAGGGAATGGGGAACCCGAAGGAATGGAGACCACTGGGAATCCCCTGGGAATGGGGAGCCCTGTGGGAAGGGTGATCCCCCCGGAAATGGGGACCTCCAGAATGGGGGATTGGGGGAACCCTGGAAAGGAGAGCCCTCGGGAATGGGGACATCCCCTGGGAATGGAGACCCCCCTGGGGAATGGGGAGCTCTGAGAATGAGAATCCCTGGGAATGGGAACCCCCCTTGGCTGGGCAGAGGGGCAGGGGGGCAGGTGCCGGGTGCCCTTGTGGTGGCCCTTGACTGTCCCCACGCTGCTGGGGACCCCCACGGAGGAGCAGTGGCCGGCCATGGCCAAGCTGCCGGACTACAAGGTGAGAGCTGGGGACCGGAGGGGTCAGAGGGAATAAGGGGGTCTGGGGGAGCTGGGGGTCACCTGTGTGTCCCCAGCCCTACCCCATGTACCCAGCTACCACCTCCCTGGTCAACGTGGTGCCCAAGCTGAACGCGACTGGCCGGGACCTGCTGCAGGTGAG
>NW_008238371.1:113056-113454 GCF_000691975.1 Corvus brachyrhynchos | reverse complement strand
CCCTTGCCCCCTCCCCTCGTGCCCCCCAGGGTGTCCCAGGAGCCCTCCACTTCGGGAGGGACCACCACGCGGCCAACCTGGAGCCAGGCTGGCCCGTCCCATGTCCCCCACCCGGCCCCCTCTCTCCTGCCCCACTGTGTTCCAGAGGGGAGGTTGGGGGACCCCAGCCCAGCTGAGGAGTGTCAGAGCAGGGGGGACCCCAGAACAGGGTGCTGTGGGGTATGATGAGGATGGGGATGTCTGCAGGGAATGGGGGGGTCTACAGGGAATGAGGTCTGCAGAGAATGCAGGGGGGTTCGCAGGGAATGGCCCCGCACCCCCCACGCTGGTCCTGGGGGGCCCCCACGGACCCCCATCTCCCCCCAGGGAGTGACTGCCCCACACTCCCTGTGCCAGCC
>NW_008238371.1:110741-112824 GCF_000691975.1 Corvus brachyrhynchos | reverse complement strand
GGGGGGTTACCAGGGTGCCGCCATCGCTCCGGGGGCTCCGCTTCTTCTCCTTGTACAGGCTGAGGAGGTTGTCCCGGAACACCTGGGGGGGGCCAGGTCAGAGTCCCCAGCCCTGAGACCCCCAGGAAGGGGGGAGGCCAGGGTGGGCTCACCTCATACAGGTAATCAAAGATCTCCAGGATGGTGAGGAGGCTGGCACCGATGAAGAGCCCCATCTGCCCCCCAATGTCACCTGCGCGGGGGGTGACGTCAGTGAGGGCAGACCCCTGGTTCCCCCGGCACCCCCAGGCCCCCATCCCTCACCCAGCAGCCCGGCCACCTCGTACGCCTTCTTCTGCTCGATCATCTCGTAGTTCAGTGCCTCGAAGAAGATGTCCAGGACCAGCACATTGTCCCTGGGGGGATGCAGGGGACAAGGGGGCAGCATCAGGCACAGGGGGGCCGTGCCAGGCTGTGCTGTGTCAGGCTGGACTGTGCCGTGGGGTACAAGGGGGACAGGGCAGAGGGGTGTGCTAGGCCATGCTGTGCCATACTGGGCTGTGCTGTGCCATGCTGAGCCATGCCGTGCTGTGCCGTGTGGGTTTCCCGTTTCTGGGGCAGATTTGCACAGGGGAAGCCGTGCCGTGCCATGCCATGTCACACTGTCACCCCGTGCCATGCCATGTCACACCATCATTTTGGGCTGTGTCAGTTCATGTCTGCTGGGGGTGCCATGGGGCTATGCCGTGTCACACTGTCACTCTGGGCTGTGCCAGTTCACAGGTGCTGGGGACGTTGTGTCACGCTGCTGGTTCATGTCATGGGGCCGTGCTGGGCCGTGGCACACTGTCACACTGTGCCATGTGACGCCAGTTCTCATGCTGGGGCTGTGTGGCTGTGCCGTGCTGTGTCACGCTGTGCGCTGGCGGGGCGGTGGGTGACACCGCGGTGGCAGCAGTGGTGGCAGTGTCACTCACGCAATGTACTGCTCCGTCTTGTTGAACTTCTTGGCCAGGTACTTGGCCGAGGCCTTGCTGGGGATCTTCACCATGGAGAGCTCTTTGCCGTAGCGCACCATGGCGCAGGGCGTGCGGCATGCACAGTACTCGCTGTCCTTCGTCACCAGGAAGTCTGGGGGGGGCGTGGGTGGGACGGGGCCCCCGGGGACCCCCGCCCACGGGGGGCAGGCGGGACGGTCCGGGGGCAGAGCTGGAGGGCGGTGGGTGCCACCGGGGACAAGTGTGCCACAAGTACTACTGGTGGCACAGGGAGGAGACCCGGCCCTGCGCATCTGGGGGACAGCAGTGACCCCCACCCTGGCGAGGGCACAGGGACCCCGGAGCCACACTCACAGAAACGGGGGCACGGGGAGGCTGAGGGGTCCCGGGGAGAGGGCAGGGGTGTCCGGGGCCATTGTGGGGCACAGAGTACGTACCCAGCGCGGGGTCGGCGCACTCCTTGTACTGCTCCGGGGTGCAGACGTTGGCATTGCCTGCGGGGGAGGCGGCGGTCGCAGGCGCGGGGCTGGTGCCGGCAGCCCCGCAGCCCCCCGGCCGCCCCCGCGCTCACCCGGCATGTGCACCATGCGGCAGTTGCAGTTCTCGGCCAGGTAGCGCGTCTCGCAGTCCAGGCGGCACGCAGTCAGGCTGTAGTTGGTGAAGAAGTCGGACTCGATGGGGGTGGCCTTGCAGTCCCCCCACGGTGGGGGCAGGTACACCAGCTGCCGGGCACCCGCTAAGGAAAACACAGCCTCCCGGGGCCCCGTGTCAGCCCCGATGTCCCCGGTGTCATACCCGGCCCACCACGGTGCCATCCCTCGGGCAGAACTCACCCCGCACAGCCAGTGCGACGGGTCCTACCGCGCCAGAGCCCCCGTCCCACCCCGTCCCCTCCTTTCTGGGCGTGGGGATGGGCGTTGCAGCAATTGTCACCTGTGCTGGGTGCCACAGCGAAATCTGGCAGGTGGCACTGTTTGGGAGCATGCGGGACCAGGACGTGCCAGGTGGGGGGGTCAGCACGGGCCCCCGCACTCCCCTCGGTGCCTGGTGCAGGGATTATGCCTGGTGAGGACCCAGCACCCCCCACCCGTCGGCGCCAGGGCCAC
>NW_008238371.1:106812-110586 GCF_000691975.1 Corvus brachyrhynchos | reverse complement strand
ACCGGCGCGGGGCCTCCCCCCCCCCGTGGGCTCCTCCCAGCCAGTGCAGTGGCACGGTACCCTCGGCATGTCTGGGCATGGGGTGTCCGCATGGGGATGGCCGTGGTACCCATGGCAGAGTTCGGGATGGCCCCATGGCTTGGAATGTCCCCACAGGGATGTCTGTGACAACAACAGGCCATCCCAAGCCCTTTGGGGGTCCATTCTGATCCCTTTGGGTCTGCATCCCAAGCCCTTTGGTAGTCCATCCCAATCCCTCCAGGGGCCCATCCCGATCCCTCAGGGGGTCTATGCCCAGCCCCGGGCGCCGTGCCCGGATCCCCGCTGCTGCTGGCAGGAGACGAAGGTCTGGAAGCCAGGGGCAACGCCAAAGCCCAGCTGGTCAATGAAGGGTGGCTCATCCTGGCTGTGGATCTGCACCTTCACCCCCGCCTCAAACGAGGTCTCATCTGCAGAGCAGGGGGAGGGGAGTCAGGAGGCAGGTCGTCTCACCCATGTCCCCCCAGATGGGCTTGTGCTCACCTGTGTCCCCCCAAAAGGACAAGTACTCACCTGGGACCCCCCAGACAGCCAAGTGCTCTCCCCCATGTCCCCGCAGATGGGCAGGGTCTCACCTGTGTCCCCCCAGACGGGCAGATACTCCTCCTGCTGCACATTGAGCATGAGCTCGAGGCCGTTGCCGGAGCCGCCCTGCAGCGTGGTCAGCACCTCGCGCCCCGGCCCCCCCGGGTTGAATGTGTAGCACTTCCCCAGGCGTGTGAAGATCTGCAGGGACACAGGGCACACGTGGGACACGGGGACAGGGCTCTCACTGCCACTGCAGGGACCCCATGGGGACATGGGGATGGGGCATTCAGTGCCACTGTGGGGACCCTGTGGGGACACAGGGACACACATGGGGACATGGCAATGGGGATTCCAGTGCCCCACATGAGCCAGGACAGGATCCCAGTACCCCTAGAGGGTACCTACAGGACCCAGGAGGGGATCCCAGTGCCCTGGGACAGGATGCCGGTGCCCCCAGGAGAAGGCGAGGATGTAGATGGTGCCCGCGCCTGCGCTGCCGCAGCTCTGCAGGGATATTGGGTTTCGTCGCTGTTCCAGGGAACATGTGGGGACACTTGAGGTGGGAGGGCACAAGCCAGAACAGTGATGGGGACCAGGACTCCTTTGTCACAGCAGCAGAGGCCACCATGTCCCCCCCAGGACCTGAGAGCCTGTCCTGGGCCAGCCACCCCAGGGACCGCGGGGACCCGCACCCCCAGCCAGGAACCCCGGGGTGACCTTGAGTTCCCAGGGATCGGTACCCACAGCCAGGGACCCTAGGGTGACCCTGAGCCCCCAGACTGGTCTCACGGCCCCTCACCTCCTGCCGTGCAGTCCCATGGCGTCATGGCCCCCTCTGCTATGGGTGCCCCCACCCGGGGGTTATGTCCCACGGGGGGAGCGGAGGGGGCGTTGCTGTGGCAACCAGCTGCTCCCAAAGTGGGGACCCGTTGCCATGGCAATGCGGTGCCCAAGGAGGAAAGGGGGGGGCGGGTGTCATGGCAACGGCTGCCCGGCATGGGGATGCTGGGGGGGGCATGGGAGGGGACAGTGATGGGGACGTGGCCCCAGCACTGCCAGTCCTCCTTGACTCCGCACTCAGGGTCACACAGGGATCCACAACCCTGCACCCTGGGGACCCCCTGTCCTTCACCCTGGGGACCCCAAGCCCTGCACCGTGGGGACCCCCAGCCCTCATCCCGAAGATCCCCTGTCCCCACACCCCCATCCTGCCCCATTCAACTGGCGCTGGGGTAGGTGAGAGGAGACATGTTTCACCCCAATGGCCCTTGGGCCCCCACCACATGTCCAGGAACCTCAGGGACACTAGGGCCCGGGCTGGGAGGAGGTGCAGGGACACAGTGCCCAAGCTCAGCACCATGGCCCAGAGCAGAGGATCCCAATCCGGGGCTGAGACTGGCCGAGCCTGGGGATTTTGGGAGGCAGAGCCAGGACCCTGCTGCTCAACCAGGCACGTGCCACCCACCCCAAGTCCTGCCCTGGGGACCCTCAGCCCTCCTGCCACATGTCCCGGCCCTCAAACCCAGGGGCCATCACCAGTGGCTGGCCCTGTTGCAGGAACAGAGGGCAGAGCAGCTCTGGCCACAGGCACTGGGGCACGGGGGGAATGGAGGGAGCATGGGGGGCACAGAGGGGGCACGGAGCTGTCACAGGGTGGCTCATCCCTAAGCTCCGTGGTGACTTAATTAGTGCTCTAAGAGCATTAAGGTGACGGTAATTGCTGGGGACAGTGATGTGGACTGGGCAGAGCTGGCACAGCAGACGTGAGCTGCTCAGCGCCCACACTGCTGCCTGGTGCTGCTGTGGCAGGAGGGATGTGTCCGTGCTGCCCATGCCACCATCACTGCCTGTCCTGCCCACGCCACTGCCCCTGTCCACCCTGCCTATGATACTGTCCCTGCCCATCCCAGTGTACCTGTCTGTCACACAAGTGTCATGATCCCTGCCTGTGCCACTGTCCCTGCCCTGATCTGGGGGCCACAGCGAGGGGTGCTGGGGGCAGCAGTAGGGGGTGCTGGGGGTCACAGCAGGGCGGCATGGGGATCCCCACCCATGTCAGGCATGGAAGACCCTCTGTGCCAACAGCCAGGACAGTGGCTGCTGCTGGCAGTGCCCGGTGGCACCCGAGGCGGGCGCAGGTGGTGAGGGCTGCACCTGTGAGCACCCTGTACAAGTGACACCCCTAGAGGTGAGCACCCACACCTGTGAGCATCCTGTCCTTGTGAGCACCCTGTACCCCGAGCATCCTGTGCCCACCACCACCCCTGCCCAGGGCCTGCATGCAGACAGAGACTCCCAGCCAGCACAGAGTCCCCGGCACAGCCCTGCTCCATCCTGGGCACCGTTCACAGCTGCCTGGCACCCCTGCAGCACCCAGGGTGGGGGAACCCCTGTCTGGCAGCTGCTGTACCCGGAGGGGAGGGAGGGGGCTGATGGTGCTGTGGGCAGTGGGATGAGAGAGGGGACTCACCTGCCGGCGTCTGACCCCAGCAGGACTCCCAGGTCCCTCCACAGCCCCGGGGGCACACAGCGGGTCCCCTCCCCATCCTTGCGGTGCCCAGGGGCAACAAGCTGGGAGAAGGACCTCACCCATGGATGCGCAACCCCAGCAGGCTCCCGTGTCCCTCCGCAGCCCCGGGGCATACGGTCAGTCCCCTCCCCACCCTCTTGGCACTCACCACGGTGAAGTTGCGGGCAGTGCAGCCGGTGCCACGGAAGGAGCACTGCAGCAGCATTTCAGCCAGGTCGTGGCCCGTGCGGTTGTAGAACTCGGCCATGCTGAAGGGCTTCGCCTTGAAGTTCTTGAAGTTGGCCTTGTCGCGCAGCGCGGCCAGGACGTGGGGCTCAGCCAGCTGCGGGTTGCTGATCTCGTAGCGCTCGTTGAGCAGCGCCAGCAGCTCGCCCACGTGGTACATGTCGTTGCGGGTGATTTTGGAGAAGCGGAACTCGTTGAGGTTGCAGATGGTGATGGCCGGGAAGGTGAGGTTGCGGGCAGCCACCTCGTCCAGCTTGGTGACGTGGGGGTAGGTGAGGAAGTAGGCGACGCGCTCGGCGCACACGAGCAGCAGCAGCCCCAGCGAGCCCAGGAAGAAGCCGCCCCAGAGCACGCGGCGCAGGGACACGGCCCCGTAGGCGAAGACGTGGCTGATGCCGTGCAGTGAGGAGCTGTGGGCGAAAGCCCGCAGGCTGGAGAGCCCTCGCCCTCCC
>NW_008238371.1:105500-106298 GCF_000691975.1 Corvus brachyrhynchos | reverse complement strand
AGGGGAACCCACCTCGGGGGTCACACAGAGGTCCTCCCGTCCCAGGGTCACGCAGGGGTTCCTCCGCCCCGGGGCGTGATGCAGTGGAGCCTTCACCCCAGAAAGATGCCACGGGGTCCTCTCACTCCGGGGGTGACACAGGCGTCTCCCATCCTAAGGCTGATCCAGGCGCCCCCCCCCACCCCGGCAGAGTCATGCAGGGCTAATCCTACCCCAGGGGGTCACACAGGGGTTCCCCCAGCCTGGGGGGTTGACACAAGGGTCCCCTACCTTGAGAGGCGGCACAGGGGACAGTCCATCCCGTGGAGTCACGAAGGGGTAACCCCCATGCCAGGGGCCCCCATCCCGGGGTCATGCAGAGGGTCCCCTTCCCCAGAAAGTTGACACAGGGTCCCTCCACTCCAGGGGTGATATAGGGGCCCCTACCCCTATAGGCGACCCCTCTCGCTCCAGGGGGGGGGAGCACACGGGGGTCTTCCCATCCCAGAGGTCACCCAGGAGTTCCTCCACTCCGGAGGTGACACATGGGCCCCCCTGCCCCGGGGGTTAATATCGGGGCCCCCCATGACAGAAGTCACGCAAGGGCTCCTCCATCCCGGGGGGGAATGCAGGGGTCCCCCATCCCGAGGTCACGTAGGGGCTCACCCCTCCTTCCCCGGGGGGTGTTGCAGCGTTTCCTCACTCGGGAGTGACACAGGGGTCCCACGCTCCCCGGGGACACATGCGACACCCTACTCCGACGGTCAGACAGGGAACCCTCACCCCAGGAGGGCCACAGGGGTCCCGCATCTCGGGGGG
>NW_008238371.1:102470-104876 GCF_000691975.1 Corvus brachyrhynchos | reverse complement strand
CCCGGGGGGGCCAGTGGCCGCACGGTCCAGGGCCCCCTGCACCGCCCGCTCCGCCTGCGCATCCAGCGCGCTCGTGGCCTCGTCCAGGATGAGCACAGCCGGGTCCTTGAGCAGTGCGCGGGCAATGGCGATGCGCTGCTTCTGCCCCCCAGACAGCGCCGTGCCACGCTCACCTGCGGGACACCGTGGGGACACCGCGGCGTGGGGGGACACAGTGGGGATGGTGGTGCTGCACCATCCCAGGGGACCACCCAACCCACAGCCAGGAATCCCCCCAGAATGTCAGGGCCACATCAGCGTGGGGAGATCCCCCAGCCCAGAGCCAGGGACTCCCACATCCGAACCCTGTCCCTCCTGCTCAGAGCCCAGTGCGGCCCCAGCTCCCTCCGGCACAGCTGAACACCCGCAGTGACCAGCAGCCGGTGTCCCTGCAGGACCAGGATCACCTCAGCTGGGGTCCCACACTTGCCTGACCCCCTTCCGCCCCAGCCATACCCACGATGGTGTCGTAGCCCTCAGGGAAGCTGCGGATGAAGCCGTCAGCGTTGGCGAGCCGGGCGGCCTCGTACACCTCTGCATCAGAGGCTCCCGGCTTCCCGAAGCGGATGTTCTCCATGATGGTTGTGCCAAACAGCACTGGCTCCTGCAGCAAAACCCCAGCCTCAGCGCTGAGCCCCAGCCAGAACCACCTCCCTCCCCTTCCCCAGGGACAGCCAGGAAGTCCCAGCCAGCACCACTCCTGTCCCCACCTGGCTGATGAAGCCGATGACCTGCCCCCGCAGCCAGGAGGGGTCCAGGCTGGCGATGTCGTGCCCATCCAGGGTGATGGTTCCCGCCGTGGGCTCGTAGAACCGCTCCAGCAGCGCCGCCACCGTCGACTTCCCTGCAGAGGGGACTCCTGAGGTCCCCCTGCTCTGGACCCCTGGCTCCAGCAGCACCGGGGGGTTCCCAGTCCCTGGCATCCACTGGGCGCACTGAGCACAGGACTGGGGCGCAGGAGGATGCAGCCAGGGGGAGGGTGGGGGGTACTGGTACCTCCTCCAGAGGGCCCCACAATGGCCACTGTCTGGCAGGGGGGCAGGCTGAGGCTGAAGTCCTGAAGGACAGGGTAGCCAGGCCGGGTGGGATAACTGCAGGGAGAGGAGCAGGGGCTGCAGGGCTGCAGGCACATGGTGCCAACCCCCCAGTCCATGGGGTGGCTCAGGAAGCCGTGTGGGGCTGGGCAGGGGCCTGGTGGGACTCACCTGAAGGAGACGTGATGGAAGCAGATGTGTCCGAGCAGGGAGTGGGCAGGGATGGAGACCCCGCCCTGCAGCGGCACGGGCGGCTCCAGCCTCAGGAGCTCGAAGACACGGGCACCGGCGCTCAGACCCCGCACCACCTGTGGGGGAACAGCAGGAGCACCTCATGGACCCCCAGGTCCCCAGACCCCACCTCACTGGCGCTCAGACCCCACACGTCCCACAGGGAGGGTGGTGAAAGCACCCCCGGAGCCCTAAACCTGAACCTGCAGCCTCAGGGGGTGCCAGGACCCCCCACCTCACCTACCTGGCCCATCAGGATGGAGATGTTGGCCAAGGACCTGGGAGGTACAAGGGCAGAGGTTGAGCTCAGGGCTGTGTGGGGTACAGGCGGTGCCAGGGGTACTGGGGGTACCACTGGGCCCTGCCCTGACCTTTGCACTGTCTGCGAGGCCACCAGGAAGGACATGAGGTCACCAGGCGAGAGCTCGTCTCCAGCCATCAGGGAGCCACCAACAAAGATGGTTCCCAGGACGATGCCTGTGGGGTAGGGACAAAGCTGGGATTTGAAGGGGACATGCAGAAGGAGCATTTAGAGGAGGTCCTGCCCAAGGGAGTCCCACCCTACAGCCATCGAGGTTCCACTCCATGGCCCCTGCTCACCATTGAGCGCCAGGTTGGAGAGCCCCTGGAAGGCGGCGATGCCGAGTCCCAGCCGCTCGCTCAGATGTCCAGCACGGTCCACCTCGAAAGAGAACAGCCTGGGGCAGGGATGGGTTGGGGTCCCCACTTCCACACCCTCGCCACCCCCAAGTCCCCCCCACCCTTACCCTGCTTGCTGCTCCTCCATGGCGAAGGCGCGCACAGTCCGCATGTTGCCCAGGGCCTCGTCAGCCACCACGGTGGCCTTGGCCACCTGCAGGGATAGGGAGGACAGTGGGGACACCCCACGCTGTGGCCTCGGGGGTGGTAGAACTGGGGGGCTCACGTGAGGGTTACCTGTTCCTGTGCCTGGCGGGAGAGGCTGCGGAGGAAGGCGCCGATGACGGCCCCGGAGCCCACCAGCACCGGCAGCGCCACGAGCAGGAGCGCCGTGAGCTTGGGCGAGAGCAGGTACAGCGACACGAAGCAGCCGGCGGGCTGGGGGGCGCTGGGGCGGCCCCGG
>NW_008238371.1:101587-101939 GCF_000691975.1 Corvus brachyrhynchos | reverse complement strand
GTCGGGGGGTCGGTGCTCACCTGCAGGCAGTAGACGGCAAGGAGGCGCAGGGCCGGGCGCCGCATCTCGCGCAGGTACGTGGGGACGTGGCCGCGGGCGCATCGGGCCACCACGTTCACCAGCTGCCCCAGCAGCACCGGGATGCGCACGTTGAGCAGGGCCGCGCCCAGCGCCAGCTGCGGGGACAGACAGGGACAGCGGTGTCACGGCACCGGGACAGCAGGACATCAGGAGGGTGTCATGCCATTGCACCGGGACACCAGCTGGCCTGGCACGGCACCGGGACAGTGGGTGTCATGCCATGGCATTGGGACAGCAGAATCAGGATGGTAGGTGTCACACAGGACAGTGG
>NW_008238371.1:101235-101515 GCF_000691975.1 Corvus brachyrhynchos | reverse complement strand
GGCCAGCCAGTGACAGGCACTGGGATGGTGGATGTCATACCATGGCAATGGGACAGCGGCCATCGTGCTGTGGCACCGGGACAGTGTGTCATTCCACAGCACAGGTGTGACACAGGGACAGTGGGGATAAGGGGGACCATGGCCACCCACTCACCCCTGCTCACCAGGACGGCAGCTGAGAGTGCCAGGAGCTGCGGGCGCAGGAAGGTCCAGAACAGCGGCCAATCAAAGGGGGGCTCCGTGGGGGACTCTGGAGGCTCGGGACCACCAGGGACAGCAG
>NW_008238371.1:100449-101097 GCF_000691975.1 Corvus brachyrhynchos | reverse complement strand
GCGCGCGGGTGGGAGCCGGGAGGCCCTGGCCAGCCCCACGTGCCCCCCATACCTGAAACTGGGGAGAGGGGTGAGTGAAGGGTGCCCCAACGAGGGGAGCCCCAGGGAACCCGGGGACCCCCAGCAGGGGCAGCACTCCCCCACAGTCCGGTGCAGGGAGACCCCCACCATGCTCCTGCTGCTTCCCGGCACCCCCGAGCCCCCCGAAGCCCCCACGGATCGCCCCGGGGACCTCAGAATCTCATCTCCCACCACCAAGAGTTGTGTTCCTCCCTCCAAGGGACCCAGGAGTCCAGGATCCCCCCAGGACTGCCTGGAACCCCAGAGTCCTGGCTCCCCCCACCAAGAGTTGGGGTGCCCCCACCACCCAGGGGACCCGTGACTCTGGGAACCTCCCGGGACACCCCAGGACTGCAGAGTCCGCGTTCCCCACACCGCACCACACCAAGAGTTGGGGTCGTCCTCTCAAGGCACCCCGGGTCTCCCCACGACCTGCCCACGTGTTCTCCCCGCTCTGACCCCCGCCCCGCTGCTCCGGGACACCCACGTACCCCTAAACCTCCCGGGAGCCCCGGCCTCCCCGTGGTCCCCCCGCAGGGATCCAGATGTCTGGGAGCCCCCGCGAGTTCCCGGGACCTCCGACTGCCC
>NW_008238371.1:98805-99321 GCF_000691975.1 Corvus brachyrhynchos | reverse complement strand
GGGGACGCAGGTGACGCGCGGCGCTGCCGCGGGGCTGCGGTAAGGGAGCCGTGGGGAGGTGGACAGGGGGGTCCCATCCTGCTCCAGGGGTGGGAGTCCCATCCTTCCCCAGGGGGTGATGGTTCCGTACAAGGGTTTGGGGTCCCTTCCAAGAGTTTTGGGTCCCGTCCTCCCCTGTGGGGGGTTGTCCCCCTGCCCCGAGGTCCGGGGTCCTGCCCTAGCCCAGGGGGTGGGGGGTCCGGCCCTTCTCGGGCCGGGGGTCCGCAAGGCACCGAGCGGCCGCCGAGGCCCAGGGCTGTTCCGGAGCTGGTCCCACTCGGGGTTGCTGCTCCCGGCTCCGGGGTGCTGTGTCCGTTGTGAGTGGGGTCTGTGGGGTGTCTGTGGGTACAGGAGTCCGTGGGGAGGGGGGCTCTACGGGAAGGAAGGGTGTGGGGGGGCTGTGGACACAGGGGTCTCTGGGGAGGGGCGTTCCCCCACTCGGACTGGGGGGGGCCAGCACAGCATGGGCAGGGGGAC
>NW_008238371.1:97138-98359 GCF_000691975.1 Corvus brachyrhynchos | reverse complement strand
GACAGGTACTGGGGTCCCATCTGGTGGGGGATTCAGGGTTCCCATGGGCTGTTTGGGGGTCCCAGTGGGTGTTGGAGGGGCGCGGGGGTCCAGGGTGATGGGGCGGCACCACATTCCCACCTGACCCCCCTGCGTTTTCCCCCAGACTCGTGGCACCACATCAAGGACCTGGACAGTTTCTTCACCAAGATATCCTGGCACAGCCCCTGGCGGCACTGTGGGGGACATGGGGGAACATGGGGTGACTCTGGGGATGGAGGTGGACATGGGGGGTCCATCACCCCCTCAGAGTCTCCTTAACCCCCCCACACATCTACCACTTCCACCAGAGGAATGGCTTTGCCTGCGTTGTGCTCTCGGACGTCCTTGAGCTGGTGTAAGTGATGCCACGTTGTCACCACGCAGTGCCACACAGCTGTGCCACAGGGGTCCCACTGACCCCCCTGTGCCCCCAGGCAGTTCCTGTTTGTCGTCACCTTTTTTTTTTTCTGTGCTGTGTCGACTACGATGTCCTGTTCGCCGCCCGCCCCCTCAACCACAGCCACGTCCCCGAGCACACCAAGGTGACCCTGCCAGACGCCGTGCTGCCCGCCCCGCAGTGCGCCTGCAGGTGGGCAGGGGGACACTGGGGCACACTGGGGGACATTGGGGGACATTGGGTGAGCTGTGCAGGGGTGCTGGTGCTGTGGGTGACACGTGGGGTCCCAGTGGTGTGGATGTCCCCAAAGGGTCAGTGGCGGTGCGTGGCTACTGCTCCTGCTGGTGCTTGCATGGCCGTGCAGAGGTCCCAGTGGCACTAGCATGGCTTTGTGGGGGTCAGGGTGCCACTGGTGTGGCTGCCTGGGGTCCTGGTGCTGTGGGTGATGTGTGTCCCCAGCAGACTCTGAGACAGCAGATGCACACGAGGGGACTGGTGGCACTGGTGACACCTGTTTCTGCAGGCTCCAGGGCAGTGGGTGGCTGCTGTCTGTGAAGGGTTTGTTGGTACTGCTGACACTTGTGTCTCCACAGCCTTCATGTCAGCAGGTGGCTTCTGGTTCTGCTGGCACTGGTGTGGCCGGGGGGGTCCCAGTGGCGCTGGTGACACCTGTGTCTTCTTGGCAGGCTCTGTGGTTGGAAGGAGGCCACAGGGGGGTTGGTGGCACTGGTGACACCCATGTCCCCACAGGCTCCGTGGCAGCGGGGGGGCGCTGTTCCTGCCGGTGCTGGCGGGGGGGGGGC
>NW_008238371.1:95167-95819 GCF_000691975.1 Corvus brachyrhynchos | reverse complement strand
GGTGGGTGCAGCCCCTCCACTCCCAGAGACCCTCTTCCCCAGGACCTCCCTGCCCTGGGACCATCCTCCCCACCCCTAGGACCCCACAGACTGGGAGCTCCCCATCCTGGGACTTCCCAACCCTGGAGCCCCCCTCCTCAGGATCCCTAGCCTGGACCCCTCAACCCTTGGATCCCCTGCTCCTAGAACCCCTTGCCCTGGGACTGCCTGCCCCAATCCCCTGCCCTGGGACCCCCCCACCCCCAGGACCCCACAAACTGGGAGCTTCCTGTCCCAGGATCGCCTACTCTGGGCTCCTCCACACTGGGACCCTCCTGCCCCAAGACTCCCCACTCTTGGGACACCCCTATTCCAGGAGCCTCCTGCTTTGGAGTCCCCCACCCTGGGACCCCTTCACCCCAGGGCAGCCCTGCCCAAGGACTCCGCTGCCCTGGCACCCCCACCTTGGACATCCCACCCCAGGACTTCCCAATTTGGGACCTTTGCCCCGGGACACCCCCAGATCCCACTGCCCCCCTCTGCAGGTTTTCAGCCTGGAGGAGCTGCTGAGCCCCCTCGTGACACCCCTGATCCTCATCTTCGCGTTTCCCCCCCGCGCCCTCGAGATCGTGGACTTCTTCCGCAACTTCACGGTGGAGGTGGCGGGGGTGGG
>NW_008238371.1:93761-94160 GCF_000691975.1 Corvus brachyrhynchos | reverse complement strand
CTGCGGTTCCCGTGCTCCCCCTGCCCACAGCACCCACAGGACACAGGTCTCTTGGGGTCCCCTGGTGTCCCCATGTCCACCAGAGTGTCACTGTCTGGGTGCTCTGCCTCACCCCCTGGAAGTCCTGCCTGGCCCTGGTCCCTTGTCCCCTGTCCCTTGTCCCCAGCCCCATTCCAGGCTGCCCTACGCTCCCTGCCCCCCTGGGTGACACCCACCCACCGTTCTCGGCCACGGCCAGATGGCGACTTGGGGATGAGGCACCGCAGCTGTTGTCACCCATGTTCCCCCTTCTGCCATCCCTTTGGGAGCTGGGGAGTGTCCTGGGCTGAGGGACCCCTGTCCCGCTGCCCCATGGGGGGCTCCGAGTGCCAGTATGGGGGAGCTCTGCTGTGCTGGGGG
>NW_008238371.1:91078-92147 GCF_000691975.1 Corvus brachyrhynchos | reverse complement strand
TGTCAGGGCCGGGGCCGGTGTCCCCCGTGGTGTCCACAGGTGTGTCCCCTGTGGTGTCCCCGTGTCCGAGCCCTTACCCTCAGCTCGCTGATGACGTCCCCCGCCTGCCCCAGTGTCATGTTGCCTTCCTGGGCCAGGATGTGCTGCACGGTCTGCAGCACCTCGGTGGCCATGGTGACATCCCCGCACACGTACATGTGGCCCCCGTGCTGGCAGAGCACCTGATGCACCTCGGCCGCCAGCTGCGCCCGCAGCACGTCCTGCACGTACGTCTGGGGACACACAGGGACGATGGCATCCTGCACCCACCCAACCTGTCCCCAGGTTCCCATCCTTGCCCTGATCCTTTGTGTGCTGTCCCTGTCCCTGTCCGTGTCCCCAGCCCCTCACCTCCATCGCTGGCTTAGTGTCCCCCACTAATCCCTGTCCCCTTCATTTCCATCCTCACCTTGTCCTTGTCCCCATCATACCTCCCTCCCCAGCTCCAAGCCCATCCCAGTCTGTCTCCATCCCATCCCGGTCTCAGTCCCCATCCCCATCCCACCCCTGTCCCCGTCACACCTTGGGGGTCCCGGGCTCACGGGAGAAGGCCGTGAGCACCTGGCTGAGGGCCCCCTGCTCCCGCGCCTCCTCCATCTCCTCTCGGTAAATGTGGTCCAGGGCAGATGAGCGGCACCCGAACACCAGCACCATGGGGCCCAGGGGGCCACCTGCAGGGGGACAATGTGCTCGTGTCCCCACACTCCACGTCCCTACAGCCCCGCTCACCCCTGTCCTGCAGCCCCCCCTGTCCCCACATCTCCCCATCCCCATGTCCCCACGTCTCCAGTCTCCATCCCTTCCCCATGTCCCCACGTCCCCAACCCCTTGCTCACTGTCCCCGTCTCTTGTCCTGCCTCCCAGTGCCACCATGTTCTTGTGTCCCTGTGCCCATGTCCCCATATGCCCCACACCCCCGCATCCCTCCCATCCCCAGCTCCCAGTCCCCGTCCCCAGATCCTCCCAACCACCTGTCCCCATGTCCCCTTCCCCATGTCACTGTTTCCCCATCCCCCTGTCCCTGGCCCCC
>NW_008238371.1:86493-87678 GCF_000691975.1 Corvus brachyrhynchos | reverse complement strand
CCGAACACCGCAAACCTGGGGGGAGAAGGGGGGGTGAGGGTCCCCAGGAATGTGGGGGTATGCCCAGGACCCCGACCTGAACACCACCAACCAGGGGGGGATGCAGTGTGGGGGGGCCCCACAGCCAGAGGGGGCAGGACCTCGGGGGCAGCTCCTGCCCCTCCCACATCTGCAGGGCAGCCGGGGCTGGAGCTGCCAGTGCCGGTGTGAGCCCCAAGCCCCAGCAGGGCAGCGTGCCCAGGCCAAGGACCCCACCCCATCCCTGTTCCCACGGCCATGACCATGCCCATCCATGTGGCCTCGGTACCACAGGACTCCCAACATGCCCAGGCTGAGGACCCCATCCCAGTACCCATCCCATGCCCATTCTATGCCCATCCCCATCCCCATGGCCATGCTCTGTCCCTGTGGCCATCCCATGCCCATCCCCGTGGCCTCGGTACCGCAGGGCTCCCAAGGTTCCCGCACTGTCTGTGTTGCTCAGCTGCCGCCGCTTCTTCTTCCAGGAGGACACGAGCTGGTCGGACTGGGAGACGCTGTTGAACCGCAGCTTGTAGCTCCTGGGGGGTTAGGAGGGTGAGGAGGGTGAGGGGGGATCCTGCCCCGGCCCCAGTGGAGACCCCCCGGACCCCCGGGGTGCTCACATGGGCGGCTCCACCTGGGAGGTGCCAGTGTAGGGCGATGTCATCTCCATCAGTGCCTTGGAGAAGCTCTGTGGGGGGCAGAATGTCACCCCCACATCCCATCCCCACCCCATGCTCATCCCATCTCCTCCCATGTCCATCTCACCCCCATCCCATTTCCAACCCCAACTTCATCTTTATCCCCCTCCCTATCCCATCCCATCTTATCCCATCTTATCCCCTCTCATCCCATCTCATCTCATCTCATCTCATCTCATCTCATCTCATCTCATCTCATCTCATCTTTTCCCATCCCCATCCCCATCCCCATCCCCATCCCCATTGCATCCTCCTCTCATCCCATCCCTACCTCAGCACATTCTGGAGGGTCCCCATTCCCAAATGTGCTGGTGACCACCAAGACCAGGGTCTCATGCTCCAGGGCCACCACATCATACTCATCCATGCACAGCACCTTCATGGAATCCCAGGATTAGGATCCCTCCACAGAGCTGCACCCGGCGCCTCCCCTCGCCCAAACCCCTGCCCCAGGGCATTTGGC
>NW_008238371.1:86030-86390 GCF_000691975.1 Corvus brachyrhynchos | reverse complement strand
AGTCCGTGATTTCCCAGTCTCCGTGGCATAGAGGATGGTGGCCTTGACCCGTCGCGCCATCACGTGTCCCATGAGCTTGGCCGAGATCTTGACAGCGCTGTGGGATCCCCAGGGCCACCATGGAATCAGCATGGGATTCCCAGGGGATCCCAGAACTCCCAGGGGATCCCCAGGATCATGGGGTTCACCTACTTGGCCACTTCCTTGAAGGTCTTTCTCCGGGTGACAGTGGTGCCTTTGGACACGTAAACCTTCCAGGCGTCCGGCTGTGGGGCGCGAAGGGGCCGGTTGTGGGGCAGAGGGGCCGTGGGGGGGGAGTTGTGAGGCAGAGGGGTTGGGGGTCTGTGGGATTGGGGAGCA
>NW_008238371.1:83885-85340 GCF_000691975.1 Corvus brachyrhynchos | reverse complement strand
CCCACGTGGAAGCTGTGCAGCACGGCCACGTTCACCTCCACGGCTGCCCGGTCCTTCCAGAGGGATGAGCTTGTCCCTGTGTCCAGCCCCATGCGCTGGGCCACCTCCTGTGCGGGGTCAGCAAGGCAGGGTTGGCCAGGGGGTCAGCCAGGCGGTCCCCGAGGGGTCCCGGATGGGGTCCTAGTGGTGTCCTGTTCGGGGTACCAGAGGGCTCCTGGGGGAGGTCCTGGGGGTGACCCAAGCATGGTCCCGGTGGGAGTCCCAGGGGGGTTCTGGTGAGGGTCCCTGGATGAGCCTGAAGGGGGTCCCAGAGTGGTCCCAGTGGGGGTCCCTGGGGGGTTCCGGGGAGGTCCAGTGTGGAAATCTTGGGGAGTAGCAGGGGGCTCCCAGGAGGGATCCTGGGGGGACTGCAGTGGGGTGCGAGGGCTGTCCCTGTGGGGTCCCGGGGGGCCGGGGGCTCACAGGCAGCACGTTGTAGCGGTGGCGGTCGCAGAGGTTCCGGGAGCCGATCTCGGTGCCCATGTACCAACCATTGAACGGCGCCGCGGGGAACTCGAGACCCCCAATCTCCAGCAGCAGGTTGGCCACGGCCGGCAGCGCATGCCAGCGCAGCCCCAGCTCCGAGAACCACTCCAGCCTGGGGGGCACGGAAGGGCTGTGGGTGTACCCTCACAGACCCACAGCGGCCCCGCGGCCCCCGGTGTGGGCACCCAACCCCAATCCCACCTGTGTCCCAGTATCCCACCCGGAGAGGGGGTCAGCACACCAATAGCTCAGTCAGGGAGAGGATCAGCATCCCAATAGTCCAGAATCCAGCCCGGGAGGGAGTCAACAACCCGGTATCCCAGCCGGGGAAGGGGACAGCATCCCAGTATCCCAGCCAGGGACGAGCCCAGCACCCCAGTATCCATCAAGAATGGGATCAGACCCATGTCTGCCCCATGTTCCCAGCGGGGCTCCCCAACCTCCATCCCCTCCCCCGAGGTGACCCCGTGGGACTTCAGCCCAGGGCACTGGGAGAGTCCCGCGGCCAGAGGGATTCCGGGGGGTTACAGCCCCACTCACGTGGGGTGCTGCAGCGGCACCTCGAGGACCAGCTCCGGGGGGAGCGGGAAGAGCTCAGGGGACTCGTCGGGGCTCTGCAGCAGCAGCGGCAGGACATCAGAGCGGGCCCCCCCCGGGGCTGGAAGCAGAGCTGGGAGGGGAAAGCGTCAGGGAGGGCCACCAGGAAGTGTTTGGGGGTGCAGGGATCAGGGGAATGGAGGGGAGATGGAGAGGTGGACGGAGTAGTATGAGGAGGGGGATGGAGGAGAGATAAAGTGGGGACGGAGGGCGGCATGGAGGGAAGATTGAGCAGGGGATGGAGAGGGGATAGAGGAGGGATGGGGAGGTGGTGAGGGGGCCTGGGGGCGCAGGGGCTCCCCCACCTCGGTGATGTCCACATTGGCAGGGTCG
>NW_008238371.1:83328-83701 GCF_000691975.1 Corvus brachyrhynchos | reverse complement strand
CATCTCCCCCAGCCCCGCGCAGTCCCGGGCATCAAAGACCTGCGGGAGGGACAGGGTGGGGTGTGGGGGACCCCTGCGGGCCAGGTGGGGTGGGAGTCCCCCTGAGGAATTTGCAGGCCAGGGGGTCCCTTGGGACAGGAGTCCCATGGGGCGGCGGTGGCATGGGGTCTTTGTTGGGGTGGGAGTTCCCTGCGGAACCAGGGTCCCCGTAGGACAGGGGTTCCCGAGGGGTTCCCCTGGGCTGGGGGTCCCCATGGAACAGGTGCAAGGCAGGGTCTCTGTAGGGTGGGGGTCACCGCAGCACACAGGACATGGTGTGAGGGTCCCCGTGGCGTGGGGGTAACCGTGGGGGGGTTGGTCCTGGTGGGTGCCC
>NW_008238371.1:81035-81423 GCF_000691975.1 Corvus brachyrhynchos | reverse complement strand
TGGGGGGAGATCAGGGGATGCAGGGGAAATAGCGGATGGGGAGCTGAGCTGGGAAGTCAGGGAATGGGAGATCGAGATATGGAGGGCTGAGTTGGAGGGGTCAAAAGTTGAGGGGTCAGAGGATGGAGGGGGCGCGGGGCGTTCCTGGCCCTCGTGTGAGTGTGAACAATGGCCATGAGTCAGACCGGGCTCCGGGCCACCGAGGGGGGAGGACACACCCCCCTCCCGTCCCCGTCTCCTCCGAGCTGGGGGGTTCCTACGCCTCCATCCCCACCGGACCCCATACGCCCCTCCCCATACGTGCCCATATGTGCCCCCAGATCCCGCTCGCCCCAGCGCACCCCCGGGGGTCCCACGGGCTGCTGGGGCCACGCCCAGGGACAGGAGA
>NW_008238371.1:80170-80433 GCF_000691975.1 Corvus brachyrhynchos | reverse complement strand
GGGGGGGATATATGGCACTGGAGGGCATGCATGGCACCCCGAGGGAGGACAGCTGGCACCCGGGGGGGACACAGCACTGAAGGGGACATGGCACCCACGGGGGACATGAAACTGGGG
Source organism: Corvus brachyrhynchos (assembly GCF_000691975.1). Lineage (NCBI taxonomy): Eukaryota > Metazoa > Chordata > Aves > Passeriformes > Corvidae > Corvus > Corvus brachyrhynchos. The sequence continues at coordinate 80,316 of NW_008238371.1, read as the reverse complement.
GGACGCACATGGCGCCGGGGGAACAAACACATGGCACTGGGGTGGACATGGCACCCTGGGGACGCAGCGATGGCACCCAGAGGGAGGACACAGCACCCATGGGGGACACACAGCACTCGGGAGGCCGCCGTGGTGGCAGGGACCCC
>NW_008238371.1:77589-79106 GCF_000691975.1 Corvus brachyrhynchos | reverse complement strand
GAGCTCCGGTTGGTCTGGTCTGTCCATTCACGTCTGGTCGATCTGGTCAGTCAGATCAATCCATTTATGTCCGGTCAGTCCATTTGGGTCCGGTCGGGCCCAGTCGATCCATTCAGGTCCAGTCACGCCCGTTTGGGTCCGTTCGGGTTCATCGGGGCCATTTCAAAGCCCGTCGCAGCCGGTCTGTCCAGTCGGTCTGGTCGGGACTGGTCAGAGCTGGTCGGGTCCGGTTGGTCAAGTCAGTCCGGTCAGACCAGTTGGTTCGGTCCGTCCATTCGGGGCCGTTCGGGTCCGGTTGGTCCATTCGGGTCCGGTCACTCCGGTCGGTCCCTGCGGTCGGGCCCCGCGGCGGGGCCGGGTCGGGGCCGGCGCCGTTTTCAGCACCTGGGACAGAGACCGGGAGCATCCAGAGCAGCGTCGGGATCGGGACTGAGACTGGGACTGGAGTGGAACTGCGCTGAGCTGGGACTGGGACCTGGGCCTGGACTCGGCTCTGACCAGGGCTGACACCAGGACTGGAAGAGACGTGGGACTGGATTGGGCTGAAGTGGGACTGGGATCGGGACCAGAACCATGGTTGGGACTGGGATTGGTCTGGACTCGAACAGCACTGAGACCCTGACTGGTCTTGGACTGATCTTTGATTGCGACTAGGACCAGGACTGGGCTAAATATGGACTGGGAATGGATTGGATTGGATTGGACTCTGAAGGAACTGAACTGGTCTTGAAGTGGACTAGGACTGGAGTTTGAACTGGAACTGGGACTGGAACTGGGATTTGGACTGGATGGGGACTGGCACTGGAGCCAAACTGGACTGGGACTGGACTGGAAAAGGGACTGGGATTAGGATTTAACTGGGACTGTGACTAGACTGGGATTGGGACTGGGACCACAACCAGACTGGATGGGGTCTAGATGAGGTCTGGGCTGAGATTGGGACTGGACAGGACTGGGAGTGGGACAGGGACTAGAACTAGGACATAGACTAAAATTAGGATTGGGTAGAGATTAGGATTAGACTGGGATCAGGCCTAGGACAAGGGCTGGTCTGGGACTGGTACTGGGGCTGATACTGGAACTAGACTGGGAAGGGGATTAGGCTGGGCCGGGATGGCAGGACTGGGGCTGGGAGGCTCCCACCAGGACCCAGCTGGGGCTGTGCCTGGAAGCTTTGCTGCTGCTCCACTGGCCCCGTGTTCTCATGTCCAAGTCTCCCACTGTCCCTGTATCTCAGTGTCCTGGTGTGCCAGTGTCCCCATATCCCAATGCCCCAGTGTCATGGTGTCCCACCGTGCTTTATTCTGGTGTCTCGGTGTCTTCGTGTCCCCATGTCCTTGTGTCCCAGTGTCCCGGTGTCCTGGTAACCCAGTGTTCCCATGTCCCCACGTCCTCAAGTCCAGGTGTCCTCATGTCCCAGTGTCCCCATGTTCCTGCGTTCCCATGTCCTGGTGTCCCCATGTCCTCATGTCCCCGTGTCCCTGTGTCCCACCTGTCCGGGAGCGTGGCCTCGCTGC
>NW_008238371.1:74280-76647 GCF_000691975.1 Corvus brachyrhynchos | reverse complement strand
GGGGTACCAGGGCCGGGACTTAGGGGGTCCGACGGGGATCCCCGCGGAGGGGAGCGCCCGGGGAGGGGATTGGGAGACACCGGGGGGCTCCAGGTGTGGAAGGGAGTGAGGGGACGGTGGCCCTGGGTGGGTTTGAGGTGATAGGGACAAGCTCAGCTGGGGAGGGGCACTGCCTGCCCCAACTCCCGGCATTCCCCAGCAACCCCCAGCATCCCCAGCCCCGGGTGAGTTTGGGGTGACAGGGACAAGCCCAGCTGGGAGGGACAGTGCTCACCCTGGCATCCAGGAGTCCCCAGCTCGAGGTGATTTGGGGTGATGGGGACAATCCTGGTTGGCGGAGGATTACTGCCACCCTGGCCTTCAGCAGCCCCTGGCTCTGGGGTGCCAGAACTGGGGCTTCCCCACAGTCCCCGAGGTGTGGAGCCCCCACCACCAGCTCAGGCTGCTGCAGGACTGGAGGTCCCAGCTGGCCCATGCCCCCTCCCCAGCAGCTGGTACAGGGAGACCTGGCAGAATGGGGGCTCTGGGGGACTGAAAATTCTGGGGGTTCCCAGCATGTCTTTGGGGTCAGGCCCTGAGCATCTCCCAGACTGGGGACAGGGAAGTGATGGGGGGGGAATGCTGCCCATGGGTCAGGCTGGGGGGTGTCACCCTGCCGGGGGACAGGCTGTGGTTGGGGGGTCTGGCCTGGCTAAGCCCCTGCCCTCAGGGTGTGGGGGTCCCAGGGTCCCCATCGTAGTGATGTCCCTAAGGGGTCTCTGCAGTTGTGGGGATCCCCATGGTGATGAGTCTCTGCACTGTTTGGGGTCCCAGAGTCCCTGCAGTTGTGGGGTCCCTGTGAGGTTTCTGTAGTAGTTGGGTCCCTGCAGTGACAAGGTCCCTGCTGTTGTGGGGTCTCTGTGATGATGAGGTCCCTGCAGTGCTGGGAGTCCCTGGGTCCCTGTGGTTATGGGGTCCCTGTGATGGTGGGATCCCAACAGTTCTGGGGTCCCCATGGTGGTGATGCCACCAGCTTCGGGGGTCCCTGGGGAGCGAGCGGGATGACTCATGAAGTGTTTGTACCCGGGAAACCCAGAGCCATGGATGGATGGATGGATGGATGGATGGAGAGGACCCTCCCTGTGGGCTGCTGGGCCAGGGGTGCTCTGGCCTGACCCACCCATCCCCTCTCCCACCAGGCCGCAAGTTCATCATCGGGAACGCGCGTGTGGAGAACTGCGCCGTGATCTACTGCAACGAGGGGTTCTGCCGGCTCTGCGGGTACTCACGGGCCGAGGTGATGCAGCAGCCCAGCACCTGCGACTTCCTGCACGGGCCCCGCACCCAGCGCCGCGCGGCCGCCCAGATCGCCCAGGCCCTGCTGGGCGCCGAGGAGCGCAAGGTGGAGATCTGCTTCTACCGCAAGGACGGTACGGACCCCGCAGCGGGGACAGGGAACAGACAGGACGGGAGGGCTGCACTGAGGACAGCAGGTGTGGGAGCACAGGATGGAGTTCTGCTTCTACCACAAGGGTGGTAGTGACCCCCCTGCGGGGACTGTGCTGGGAACAGGGGGACAGCAGGCACGGGGGCAGACCTGGGTGGCACGAGTTGTTGGCACAGGTGGGAACCCAAGGGACACCAACACCCCCGGGGGTTGGCAGTGCTCTCCAGTACCGGGATGGCTATCAGCAGGGTGGGAACCTGGCACTGGTGGCTCCAGAGGGGCACCAGCACCCTGCAACACTGCAGCCCTTCCCGGTGCCGTGACGGCCACCAGGTGGGGTCCCAGGAAGCCACGTGTTGTGGGTGCAGGGTTGTGGGGTGCAGTGATCCCCCGCAGAGGGTGATGGGGGGTGCGGGGGGACTGTGTCACCTGCAGCAAGGACAAGGGAGAAGGGGGCTGAGCTGGCATTGGGCATCACAGTGCCACCATCCCTGTGGGGGGTGTGTGGAGTAAGCGGGCAGGGGACATCCCGGGGGTCCCTGTGCCAGGACGTGGGAGCTGTGCCCCACAGAGCCCAGGCCAGGGCTGGCTCCCCGCGTTGGTAGTGCTGGTGCTTCCCCTCACCGTGGCCTCGTGCCAGTGCCAGGTGTCCCGGCTGTCACCACAGCTGTCCCAGCTCTGGGCACGCAGCCCTGGTTCCGGTGCTGGAGTAAACAAAGCTGCCTGTGTGGCCACAGTGCCATGCAGAGCCACTGTGGCCCCAGGGACTCTGGGGGAGTGGGCGGGGGCCAGAGGCACCACTCCTGGCCCTGGGACCCTCATCCTGCAGCTGTGGCTCTGCCTGGCCCACCTGGCGCTCCACGGTGCCCTTTGGACTGTGTGAAGCCAGGGGCTGCGGGGTGCAGGTGGCTCCTGGTGCTCCCGGTGTCGCTGCCATTCCA
>NW_008238371.1:73668-74189 GCF_000691975.1 Corvus brachyrhynchos | reverse complement strand
TCCCAGTCCCCAGCACTGTGTCCTGATCCCTGGAGCCGTGGTGGAGCCGTGGAGCCGCCGCGTCGCTGCCGCTGCTGCAACCATTTGTCTTTGTGACGTGTTGTTTATGGTCCCGGGGACGCAGGGAGGTCATGGTGCCCGTGGGGCACCTGTGTCCCCGTGGAGACACCCGGGGAGTGCCCTCAGGGACCCCAGGCTGGATGGGGGACAGGGAGGGGGCACAGACGCCCCAGTTGCTGCTGTGGCCTTTGGGGTCCCCCTGTGCGTGGCCCCCGGTGTTGGGGCGGGGCGGAAGCGGCCAAGGGCCGGGAGGAGCCGGATCGGGGCCCTGTCACTGAGGCACCTGTGGGGTGTGGGGGTGCCCCCTGTCCCTGAGGGGTGTCCCCAGCCTGGCTGCAAGTCTGGGGGTGCAGTGTGGGGTGCTCGGTGCAGGGGTGCGGGTCCCAGGGCAGTGGGTGCGGTGCGGGGAGGGGGGCGCAGGGGGGTCCCCCCGCTTTGGGGGTCCCGGTGCCGCCCCCTGG
>NW_008238371.1:72242-73036 GCF_000691975.1 Corvus brachyrhynchos | reverse complement strand
TCCCAGGATGTTTGGGGCCAGGCAGGTGGGCCCTCCCGGGTGGGGGTGCCATCCCCCCATGTCACTGACCCCCTCCCCGCAGGCAGCTCCTTCCCGTGCCTGGTGGACGTGGTGCCGGTGAAGAACGAGGATGGCGCTGTCATCATGTTCATCCTCAACTTCGAGGCCGTGAGGGAGCCTGAGCCTGGGGAGGCCCCGACCCCCAGCACCAACCACTGGGTCACCCCGGCCCCCTGGGGCCCTGCAGGTATGGGGGGACAGGGACACCGGGTCACCCCCTCCTCCTGGGTTCCTGCAGGGGGGATGGGCTCAGTGCCACCATGCCTGGTGTCAGCCCATGTCCTGCTGACCCCGTGTCCCAGGTGTTGCTGTAGGGCATATGGGGAGAGTGGGCAGCACCATGGCGGGGGCCAGACCCTGCCCCTGACCCAGCCCTGACTCCCAGGGTCCCCCTGTTCCCTCCAGTCCCCTCAGCCACCCTGAGCCACAGTGTGGAATCACCCTGGGAATCACCTCGGGAATCACCTTGTTGGCCCCAGAGCTCCTTAAGTGCATTAAGATGAGGGACAATAACTATAATGCTATTAACAGTAACTGAGAGCAGCTCTGTGGGGCCGAGGGGGCCTGTGGCACACGGTTGGGGTCTGCCCCTGCCCTGGGCCTCCCCATTCCCTTTACCTGTTGTGGGACCCCAAATGTGGGAGCTGTGGGATCACCGCAGAGACCATGGGACCCCTGCCCCAGGAGCCTTGGGAAGCTGTGGGACCTGCCCTGGGGCTGCAGGGCCTGTGTGG
>NW_008238371.1:71401-71762 GCF_000691975.1 Corvus brachyrhynchos | reverse complement strand
TGGCCAGGCTGTGCCTGGCTGGCCAAGCAGTGACAAAGTGCCTGAGCAGTGACAAGATGTCCAGGCAGCGCTGGAGGGGATGTACAGTGCTGGAGGTGTTCGGGCAGTGCCAAAGTGTCCGGATGGTGCCAAAGTGACCGGGTGGTGACGGAGGTGGCCGGGTGGTGCCAACGTGCTGCTGGAGGTAGCCAGGCAATGCCAAGGTGGCTTGGTGGTGCTGGGGGCATTGCTAGAGCCCAGGGGATGCTCCAGTGAGAGCTCGAGCGTACTGGGAGGTGCCGGAGCGCACTGGGAGGCACTGGGAGGAGGTGCAGGGGGCACCATTGGATCCCCTTGGCAGGCCGGAGGGGCCGAGGGGGGG
>NW_008238371.1:69819-70130 GCF_000691975.1 Corvus brachyrhynchos | reverse complement strand
GCTCCGGTCGCTCCCCGCGCTGGTGCTGGAGCAGCCGCGGCGCCCTCGGTGGGGAGAGGGGACCCTCTGTGGACTGGAGGGACCCTTCTATGGGGTGGCACCCCTTCACTCCGCGTCCCCGACTCCCCAGCTCCTCACGGGGCCTCTTGATCGCCTCGGCCCTGATTAACTGGGCCTCCAGGGTGACGCTGCACTCTCTCTTGCCCCCGCCGTCGCCACGGGGGCCATGAGGTGGCACGGGGGAACACGGCTGCGGTCACCGGGCGGGCTCTGCCCCCCGGCACTGGCGAGGGGGGCTCGGGGGGCCGCGG
>NW_008238371.1:69519-69802 GCF_000691975.1 Corvus brachyrhynchos | reverse complement strand
GCAGCCGTGGGGCACTGCCAGGCCTGGGCAGTGGCCAGGGACATGGGAACACCGGGAGCCGTGAATCAGCCGGGGCTGCCAGGGCCAGCTCACCGCTACCGTCACCGTCCCTGTCCCCGTCACTGTCCTTGTCCCCACCATCACTGTCCCCATCCCGCTGCTGACAGGGCTGTGCGAGTGACGTCTTGGGGATCCCTTGTGGGGCGTGGGGGGCTGCAGGTGCCAGCTGGCAGCGGGGGAGGGGGTGGCGGCCGAGCAGACAGGGGAGACACCGGTTCCGCGG
>NW_008238371.1:66881-67657 GCF_000691975.1 Corvus brachyrhynchos | reverse complement strand
GGGTGCCACTGTCGCTGCCCGCCCAGGGTGGCCCTGAGTCCCCTGTGCCCATGTCGGGGGGTCCCGAGGGTGCTGCGACGCCGCAGCTCAGCGCCGTGAGTACCCCCAATGCCACCCTGGGGGGACAGTAGTGCGGGGTGAGGGGAAGCAGGGGGGGTTCCCCAGCATCGGGATGTCTGTCCTATTGGGGTGTCTTCTGTGTCGGGGTGTCCCCACAGTGGTCAGGTGTCACCTGGCTGATAGCCAGTGCAGCCCTGGTGGTGACCGCATTGGGTGACACCTGCAAGGTGACAGGGGTGTCATGGGGGGTCAGTGTCCGTCTGGCTGGGGGTGTCCCCGGGGGTCCAAGCCCCCCAGGGCCAGTGACAAGGTGGGTGTCAGTGTTCAGGTTTGTGACCTCTGGGGGTCTTAGACCCTGATGGGCATTGGGTGGGTGCCGGGGCCTGTGCTGGGGTGCGTGTGGGGTACCCGGGCAGGTATCGGGTACCCAGGAAGGTGTGGGCTACCTGCCAGGGCAAGTGTTGGGTGCCCACGGGGGCTTTGGGGATCCATGGCTGTTAGGTACTTGCCAATGTCGGTGTTGGGTGCTGGGCACGTGCTGGGACCGGATTTGGGGGTCTGTGGCTATGGGGCACCTGCTGGGCAGGTGTTGGGGGTCTGTGGCTGTGGGGCACCTGCTGGGCAGGTGTTGGGGGTCTGTCAGGTACCTGCCAGAGCAAGGGTGGGGGTCCCTGCCAGCTGCCGAGGGGGGCACTGCCGCGGGGGTGGGCGGGCCA
>NW_008238371.1:65341-65574 GCF_000691975.1 Corvus brachyrhynchos | reverse complement strand
GGGCTGGGGTCCCCCTCCAGGACCCCCCCGGGGACACCCCTGCTCTCTGCTGGCACCGGGGGGGCTCTGCGCCGTGGTACCTGTCACCCCCCCGTGTCCCCGTGGCACCCATCACACCCCCAGAGGGACACGCTTGGGACACGTGGGGAGCATTGCGGTGCAGCCCCCCAGGAAGGGGGTGGGAACTGGGCCCCCCTGCCCACAGGCCACGTGTGGCCTCGTCCCTCCGTCAC
>NW_008238371.1:64802-65143 GCF_000691975.1 Corvus brachyrhynchos | reverse complement strand
GCAGGAGCCGCTGTGTGTCCCAGCGCTGTCATCGCATGTCACCGCATGTCCCAGCGCTGTCACCATGTGCCCCGGTGCCGTCACTGCGTGTCCCCGGCGCTGTGTCCCTGTGTGTCCCAGCACCATCACCGCGTGTCCCCGTGCCGTCACTGCGTGTCCCGGCGCTGTGTGTGTGCCTCTGTCGCCGCGTGTCACCCACCGCGTGTCCCGGTGCCATCCCCTTGTGCCCAGCACTGTCGCCGTGTGTCCCCAGCACTACATATCCCATCACCACATGGCTATTCCCGCTGCCCCACGAGGCCACCGAGGCTGGTGGCTCCGCGGCCCTGTGGGGAGGGGCT
>NW_008238371.1:63989-64199 GCF_000691975.1 Corvus brachyrhynchos | reverse complement strand
CCTGGGATGTCCCTGCGTGTGCGTGGACCCTGACACCCTGCTCATTGCCGGCGCTGTCCCCCCCCACACCTGGGGCAGGCGCTGGTGCCATTGGGTGCCGGGTGCCTCAGGGTGCCCTCAGGGTGTCCAGGGGATGCCGGGGGATTGTGACATGTCCCACCTCGTGCCCTGTCGCCCGTGGGCACCCGCAGTGTCCCCGTGGTGTCGCCG
>NW_008238371.1:61293-63201 GCF_000691975.1 Corvus brachyrhynchos | reverse complement strand
GATGGGGTGAGGGGTGATGGTGCCCATCCCCTCCCTGTGCTGCAGCAGCCCCACGATGGGCACGGAGGGGCGATGGGACCCCCAGGGAGTGCAGGGGGACAGTGACCCCCCATAGGGCAGACGGGAGGCTGTGGCTGCTGGAGGGGGGGGCTGTGGGTCAGCCCCTGTTGCCTCTCACCCTTGCCGTGGGGCTGTGCATGATGATGGACCCTGTGGACCACCCCCAGGCACCCCCGAGGATGGCTAAGACCCCCCCAAAGATCCCTGAGTTGTGCCCCCAGGATGTCCAGGTGTTCTGCAGGGGGACTGGGATGAGTGGAGGGGTCTGTGCTCCCCAGGTGGAAGTGCCAGGGGAGGCCGTGCCCCCTGATGGGGATGCTGGGGATGGCCACAGCTGGGGGGCCAGAGCTGGGGCACAGGGCAGCATCATGTCCCTGAGTGTTTGGGGTGGGAACTGCCCTGGTGGTATTCGTGGGGCAGGAGGGGGTTGTGGGGCAGCTCTGTGGTGTGTGTGGGGGGGCTTTGTCCCCCATGCCCTCCAGCTGTCCCCCATGTCACACATGGTGGTGTCCCTGCACCCCCCATCGCCTGTGCTGGGCTCCCTCTGCACCCCCAGAGCCACAGAACCATTGATTTTGGGAAGGACCTTTAAGACCATCAGATCCAGTGTTGACCCCACACCCCTGACCCAGGTCCCCACCTCTCCACAGGCTGGGGGTCCGAGCTCCCCCTGTGGCCCCCCCAGACCCCTCCTGGACCATGCTGGGGTCCCACCTCACCCCAGAGAGTCACAGAACTGTTGAGGTTGTAAAGGACCTCTAAAACCATTGGGTCCAGCACTGATCCACCGTGGCCAAAGCCACCAACCCACATCCCTAGGCACCACATTGGCTGGGGTCTGGGGTCTGAGGGGCTAAATCCGGTGGGGTGTTGGGGTGCAGGAGTGACCCCCCGTGTCTCCCCTGCCCCAGGTGCTGTCCCTGGGTGCCGATGTGCTCCCCGAGTACAAGCTGCAGGCGCCACGCATCCACCGCTGGACCATCCTGCACTACAGCCCCTTCAAGGCCGTGTGGGACTGGCTGATCCTGCTGCTGGTCATCTACACGGCCATCTTCACTCCCTACTCGGCCGCCTTCCTGCTCAGTGACTCCGAGGAGGCCCAGCGCCACCACTGCGGGTACTCCTGCAGCCCCCTCAACGTCGTGGACCTCATTGTGGACATCATGTTCATCATCGACATCCTCATTAACTTCCGCACCACCTACGTCAACTCCAACGAGGAGGTGGTGAGCCACCCCGCCAAGATCGCCATCCACTACTTCAAGGGCTGGTTCCTCATCGACATGGTGGCCGCCATCCCCTTCGACCTGCTCATCTTCGGCTCTGGCTCTGAGGAGGTGAGCAGGGGACACAGGATGAGATGGCGCCAGCCAGGCTGTGCCCTGGCTGGGCAGTGCTGTTTTGGTGCTGGGGGTTGTGTTTGGGGGTCCCACCTGTGCCCCCAGTGCTGGGGTGGGTGTTGGTGTGGTGGGTGCTGTTCCCTGGGTGCTGGGAACCCCCAGGCCAGGACACCACCAGTGCCCCTGGTGACTCCCCTGCACCTCCATCCCAGACCACCTTTGCTCTGGGTGGGGGGACTGGAGGCGCCTGGGGCTGATATGAGGAGAGGGGACAGGGGCTCATGGCACCCTCTGCCCTTCCAGGGGTCTGTGGGAATTCTCTGCCACCGCTGTCCTGGTGACCCCGCTTTCCTCCCTCCCCAGACACCTTTGCCCTGGGGGGCACCTGGGGCAGGGACAGACTCACAGAATGGAGGTGCCTGGCTTAGGGCAGGGGCCCTCCACCCTGTCGGGGTTCTGAGGGTGTCTCTTCACTGTCAACCCCCCCGTTTTTCCCATCCCCCAGACA
>NW_008238371.1:59949-60985 GCF_000691975.1 Corvus brachyrhynchos | reverse complement strand
GGCTGGCTGCATGCGCTGGGCCAGCAGATCGGGAAGCCCCTCAACAGCAGTGACCCCCGCCGCGGGCCCTCCATCAAGGACAAGTACGTCACTGCCCTCTACTTCACCTTCAGCAGCCTCACCAGCGTCGGTTTCGGCAATGTGTCCCCCAACACCAACTCCGAGAAGATCTTCTCCATCTGCGTCATGTTGATCGGATGTGAGTGCCCGTGGGGTGTGAGAGCGCTGTGCGGGTGTGCAGACCTGTGTGAGCATGTATCCACACCTGTGTGTGTGTGTGAGCACCTGTGTGTGCACCCGGGTGTGCGTGAGACCCTGGGGGGCTTCGGCAGCGCGTCCCCCAACACCAACTCCGAGAGGGTCTTCTCCATCTGCGTCATGTTGGTCGGATGTGAGTGCCTGTGGGGTGTGGGAGCGCCTGCGTGTGTGCAAACCTGCGTGTGCACATCCACACCCATGTGTGTGACACCTGTATCTGTACCCCGCACACGGGGGGCGTGTAGGAGCACCCCCAGGCTCAGTTTTGGGGCCGGCCCTGTTTGACACCTTCCCCGATGCTCTGGGGATCGGGGGCAGCTCGCGGCCTGTGCTCAGGTGACATGGATGGGTGGGATGTGGCTCTACTGGGGGACAGGAGGCTCTGCAGAGGGGTCCGGATCCATGGGCTGGGGACACCTGGGTGAGGGTCAACAAGGTGAAGGACCGAGTCCTGCCTGTGGGTCACACCAGCCCATAGAGCGCTCCAGGCTGGGGCAGAGGGGCTGGAAACCTGGGAAAGGCCCTGGGGGTGCTGTGCCAGCGGCTGGACACGAGCCCAGCTGTGCCCAGGTGGGCAAGAGGCCGATGGCCCCTGGGCTGTGCCAGACCCAGTGTGGGCAGAGCCCCAGGGCAGGGACTGTCCCCCGTGCTGGCCCTGCTGAGGGACCCCCTGGAATCCTGGGGGCAGCTTTGGGTCCCTCCTGACAGGAGAGACCTTGAGGGCTGGAGCATGTCCAGGGCAGGGAACGGAGCTGGGAAGGGGCTGGAGCCCCAGGAG
>NW_008238371.1:58893-59896 GCF_000691975.1 Corvus brachyrhynchos | reverse complement strand
TCCCTGACAGGAGGGGGCAGCCGGGGGGGGTCGGGCTCTGCTCGAAGGGAACAGGGACAGGAGGAGAGGGAACGGCCTCAGGCTGGGCCAGGGGAGGCTCAGGTTGGATATTGGGAACATTCCTTCCCCAGAAGGGCTGTCTGGCCCTGGCACAGCTGTCCAGGGCAGGGGGGGAGTCCCCATTGCTGGAGGGATTTAACAGCCCTGTGGATGTGGCACTTGGGGACATGGGGCAGTGGTGGCCTTGGCAGCTCTGGGGGACGGGTGGGCTTAGGGGTCTGAGAATTCCCTTGATGACAGGGATCCTGATGACTCTTGGCACCCCTGTGACAATGACCCCCCTTCATGACAATGGGGAACTCCATGACAATGGAAAACCTCCCAGTTATGGGGATCCGGTGGCAGTGGGGACCCTGGTGGTGATGGGGACTGCTGTGACAAGGGGCACCCCAGTGATGATGGGGACACTCCCATGATGATGGGAGCCCCTGTGCTGATGGGGACCCCCATGACAAAGGGCACTCTGTGGTGATGGACACCCCCTGTGATGGTGGGGACACCCTGTGACAATAGGGACACCCTGAGACAGTGGGCACCCTGTGACAGGGGGGACCCTATGATGGTGGGGACTCCTGTGATGATGGGGACCCCGTGTGGCAATGGGGACCCCATGACAGTGGGCACCCTCCATGATGATGGGTACCCCAGACTACAGCCCTGGCAGCAGTGGGAGGTTTGTGGGGGTCTGGGGGTGCAGAGCCCACCCAACGTGCCCCCCCAGCACTGATGTGCGGCAGCATCCTCGGGAACACCTCGGCCACCACCCGGCGCTTGTACTTGGGCACCTGGGGACACAGGGGACCCTGCACCCCCGGCCCGGGGGCTGGCAGTAGGGGCTTGGGGGGGGCTGGGGGTTCAGAGCCCCCCTGACCCTGCCCCCCCAGCGCTGATGTACGCCAGCATCTTCGGGAACGTGTCGGCCATCATCCAAGCGCTGGGCGCC
>NW_008238371.1:57315-58659 GCF_000691975.1 Corvus brachyrhynchos | reverse complement strand
CGCGGTGACCCCCCCCGGGACCCCTAAACCCTGCCACGCCCCCGGGACGCCCCCAGACCCCTGTGCCCCCCTCTGACCCCCCGGTCCCCTCCAGGTGCTGAAGGGCTTCCCCGAGTGCCTGCAGGCCGACATCTGCCTGCACCTGAACCGCAGCCTGCTGCAGAACTGCGCCCCGTTCCGGGGGGCCACCAAGGGCTGCCTGCGGGCGCTGGCCATGAAGTTCAAGACCACCCACGCACCACCCGGGGACACACTGGTGCACGCTGGGGACGTGCTCACCGCGCTCTACTTCATCTCCCGCGGCTCCATCGAGATCCTGCGTGGCGACGTCGTCGTCGCCATCCTGGGTGAGCCCCCCAGAAGTGGCCTCGGGGTCCCACGGTGCCCCACGGGGCAGCCACTGCATTCAGGGGTCCTGCGGTGTCCTGGGGTCACCCAGTTCTGGGTGACACTCCATCTCCTGGAGACGCCCTGGCGCTCCTCGAGTGACACCGCACCTGCCTCCCAAGGGATCCCCCCCATGCTAGGACACCCCAGTGCTTGGGGGAGCCACATACTGACCCCCCACATCCTGGGGACCCCCCAGTGCCCCAGGGGGTGACCCCCTTTCTGCTGGGGTCTCCCCAGCTCTTGGTGCCCCCAGAGTGACACCCCACATCCTGGGGACCCCAGTGCCCCCCGGGGGACCCTCCCAGTCCTGTGCACAGCCTGAGTGTCCCCCTGGTGACAACCCGGCTCCCAGGGACACCAAGTGATTCCTGCATGTCCCGGAGCCCCTCCAGCTTTGGGGTCACCTTGAGTGCCCCCGGGGGATCCCCCAGCCCTGGTCACACCCCGAGTGCCCGGCTGTGACCCCTCCCTCCCTTCCGGGTATCCCCCCCAGTTCCCCCAAGGTCAGAATGACACCTTTGGGAGCTGCTGCACTGCAGGAGTGGCCGGGGCAGTGCAGGGCCCTGCTGAGCTCCCGAGCCCCCGGGGACCCCCCAGTGACCCCCCCACCCCGCAGGTGGGCGCAGCCTGTGCACCTGCACGCCCGGCCCGGGAAGTCGCGGGCGGACGTGCGGGCACTCACGTACTGCGACCTGCACAAGATCCTGCGCGAGGACCTGCTCGAGGTGCTGGACATGTACCCCGAGTTCTCCGACCGCTTCTGGGGCACCCTCGAGATCACCTTCAACCTGCGCGACGTGAGGGGGGGCCCGAGGGGGGAATGGGGGTGTGAATGGGAGGTCCTGAGCAGGCTGGGAGGTCCAAGTGATCTTAGAGGTCCTGAACAAATAAGGGGGTTCAGAGCAAGCTGGGGATGTCCTGACCAATTTGGGGGGTTCTGAGCTAAATGGGGGG
>NW_008238371.1:56522-56959 GCF_000691975.1 Corvus brachyrhynchos | reverse complement strand
TCCCCCCCCGAGCCCGAGGAACGCGAGGGCAGCAGCGATATGTGCAACCCCCTCTCAGGTGGGTCGGGGGCTCGGGATTGGGGGGTCCCTCATTCCTTCCCTCCCCACTCAGGGTCCTGCAGAGCCCCCCAAAACTGCAGCATCCCCTCAGTCCCGCAGCCCCCTGGACCCCCAACTCACTCCCTGCCCCTGCACCTCTGGACCCCTCCCAGGTGGCCTTCAGGAAGGGATGGGGTCCCCCAGTCCTGCCCTCCTCACTCAGGGTTTTACAGCCCCCCCAAAAACCTTGAACCCCCCAGTCTCAGCCCTCCTCCAGCAACTGCCCCTGCACCCCCTCAGGTGGGGATAGGGGTCTCTGGTTGGGCAGGGGGGTCCCAAATCTCTTGTCTCTCTTTAAGGCTGTACAGCCCCCCCCAAAGCCCCAGCCCCCACTCCCC
>NW_008238371.1:54981-55515 GCF_000691975.1 Corvus brachyrhynchos | reverse complement strand
CGCCCCCGGCAGCTAATGGGAGCGCCGGGGCGCGGCGGGACCCCCGGAGCCACGGGACCCCCGACCCCGGAATGTGGGACCCCCGGAGCCCTCAGACCCCGGGAGCTGGGACCCCCAAAGCCCAGGACATGGGACCCCTGACCCCGGAGCGTGGTACCCCTGCACCCGGCAGCCCTGGACGCCACGACCCGGGACCCCCGGAGTCACAGGATCCTTGACTCTGGAACACGGGACCCCTGGAGCCCTGGAAGTCCTGGAGCCCTGGGACCCCCAACCCCGGAATGGGGGACCCCCAGAGTCCTCGGACCCCTGCACCCTGGGACCCCTGGGACCCCCGGAGCCCAGCACGTGGGCCCCCCGGAGCTGCAGGACCCCTGTCCCCAGCATGTGGGACCCCCAAGCCCAGGACGTGGGACATCCAGAGCCCTGGGATCCCCAACCCCAGAAGGTGGGGACATAGAACTCCCCGACCACGGGACCTGGGGTCCCCAGAGCCCTCAGCCCTGGGCCCCGGCCTGCTGCGGGCTCCACTGC
>NW_008238371.1:52163-54387 GCF_000691975.1 Corvus brachyrhynchos | reverse complement strand
TCGAGGGGCTGCCACTCCCCGGCCGCCCCGTAGCGTGTGCCGTGTTTGTCCCATGTCACCCCTGCATGTCACCCCTGCGTAGGTGCCCCCAATAAACCAGACGGAGACTCCCGGCTCTGTGTGTCACCACCTGGGAGGTGGGGGGAGGCACAGTGACCTCGGATGTCACCGTGACTAGACATCGTGACAGGTGGGGACAGGTTGGGGCATCCTGGTGGCCACAGCATTGGCAGAGACGGGGACAGACGAGGTGACATCACCTTTACTGAGCCCAGCACGTGGCATCATGTGACATGTCCCACACCATGGTGTCCCTGTGACACTGGGGTCCCCTGTGGGGGCAGAAGGGGTGGCATCACCTTTACTGAGCCCGACAGGTGGTACCGCGTGGCACAGTGTGACATGACTCATGCCATGGTGTCCTGGTGGTACCAGTGTCCTTATGGTGCCGGTGCCAGCATCAGAGGAGGTGACATTGCCTTTACTGGCACATGGCACCGTGTAGCACTGTGTGACACGTCCCACAGCCCAGTGTCCTGGTGGCACCGGTGACCCACATGGGGGTGGAAGGGTTGGCTTCGCCTTTACTGAGCCTGACAGGTGGCACATGGTGCCATGTGGCACATTGTGACACATCCCACACCCTAGTGTCCCAGTGCCACTGGTGTCCCACATGGTGCTAGTGCCGGTGCTGGGGTCAGAGGAGGTGACGCTGCCTTTACTGGGCCTGGCATGTGGCAGCATGTGACACGGTGTGACAAGTCCCACGCCCTGATGGCACCGGTGTCCCCACGGTGCTGGGGCCAGGGGAGGTGACACTGGCTCTGCTGCATCTGTCCCGCAGCACAGGGCCCATGCCCCAGCTCAGTGTCCCCATGTCCCCGGGTCACACCAGGCGGTAGGTGCCGTTATAGGTGAAGGGCTCGGGGTGGACGCAGGCGCCGGGGCTGGGCGGGGTCCAGCGCCGGATCTCCAGGCGGGAGCAGCTCGGAGGGTCCAGTGGCCGCACGATGACCGGGGCTCGCGATGCCCCCGACGGGTCCTCGTTGAAGAAGTTGAAGGGGCGCAGGAAGAAGCCAACGGCGTTGCCAGGGGTGGCTGTGTTGGGGATGTCCTCGGCGTGGGGCACGTGCAGGAAGCCCACAGTCACCCAGGCCACCAGGTCCTTGGGGGGACACACCGCAGTGTCAGTGGCACCAGGGTCCCCCCCACGGGTGCTGAGGAAACCAGTGGGAGATGGGGATACCCTCAGGAACTGGGGACTCCCTCCCATTGGGGAACCCTGTGGAAGCTGGGGAGACCCTCTGGAGCTGGGGAAACCCTGGAGATGGGCCCCCCTCTGGAGATGGAAACGCCCCAGGCCCCTCAGCAGCCACCAGCCCCGTGTGCCCAGTGTCACCTGGTCCTCGATGGTCTCGTTGTCGCGGATGAAGTTCTCGAAGGTGACCGGGGGGTCCCAGGGGTCGTTCTGGGTGTAGATGCTGCTGCTGCTTGGCTCGTTCTCGTGGCGCCGTGTCACGGCCAGGTGGTACCTGGGACAAGTGAGGGGCGGGGTCAGCCCGGGGGCAGGGGGATCCCTGTCCCACCCCTGCCCTTGTCACCCCACTGTGCCACCCATGGCCCAGTCACATCAAGGGGACACAGGGCTGGTGAGGGGCCCGGGGGTCCCCAGCTTTGTGTGCACCTCAGCTCCTGAGGGACTCCCCAGCTCCCAAGGGGTTTCCCAACCCTGGAAGGTCCCCAGGTCTGGGAGGCTCCCCAGATCTTGAGGAGGTCCCTAGTTCCAGGGCTTCCTCATCTCCCACAGTGTTTCCAGACTCCCAGGGACTCTTCAACTTCCAGGGGTTCCCCAGCTCCAGCAGCCCCCTCAGCTCCAGGGTGTCCCAAACCCCCATGGGGTTCTCCAGCTCCCAAGGGGCTTTCCCAGCTCCAAGGGCGTTGTCAGGTCTGAAGGTTCCCAGGGTCCCAAAGACCTACTCCAGCTCCGGGGCAGGATGGGGAGGTGCCAGCAGGGAGAGGTGCCACCACAGGAAGGTGTGACCAGGGGAAGGACACCATGCCCCCACGGGCGATGCTGGTGCCTCAGCACACCTCTGGTGATGCTGGAGTCCCCGTGCAGCCCCCTCCCCACGCTGTGGAACCCCTCGTGCCCCACCTGGCCCAGGTGACACCGCGCTCCTCGCGCCACCCACGGGGCAGCACGGGCCCGGCGTGGGAGCTGAGC
>NW_008238371.1:51182-51872 GCF_000691975.1 Corvus brachyrhynchos | reverse complement strand
CCACCGTGGGGGGGGGGGACACTGCGGGGATGTCACCATGGATGTGGTCTGGGACCCCGTGGAGATGCCAACATGGAGGGCTGAGATGCCACCACCATGGAAGACTGACCCCACAAACAAGCCGCCATGGAGGGCTGGGATGCAGTTTGAGATGCCAGCGTGGAGAGGAGGGCCTTTGAGGAGATGCCACCATGGAGGGCTGGGACACCAGGAGATGCTACCATGGATGTGGCCTGGGAAATATCACCCTGGGGGACTGGGACTCCACAGAGATGCCACCATGAGGGGCTGGGACCCCAGGCAGATGCCATCACCCATGGGGGGCTGGGACCCTGCAGAGATGCCACCACCATAGAGGGCTGGAACCCCAGATGTCACCAGGGCTGGGAGATTCCACCACCATGGAGGGATGTGATGCTGCAGAGATGCCACCACGGAGGGGGATCATCATCTGAGGGTGTGGGTGATGGCCAGGTGATACCACCCTTCTGGGAACAAGGCACCCCAGCCGCCGGAACCCTCCGTGGGTCCAGCCCCTCTCTCCCAGCGCCCTCCCCATGGCCAGGGGATGTCAGGAGCTGTCGGGGCCCTTCACCTGCAACATCCAGGTCCACCTTGTAGTGCACCAGGTGGGTGTGGATGTTGCCCAGGAGGTGGCTGTGCACGCGGCTGCCGTAGCGCCGGCCCTCC
>NW_008238371.1:49149-49838 GCF_000691975.1 Corvus brachyrhynchos | reverse complement strand
CCTTGAAGCCCAGCACCCGGTAGGAGCTGGGGCGCGGCAGAGGCCCCACGGCCAGCTCGGTGATGTTGGGCTCCGCTTGCGCCCCGAAGAAGATGATGGCACGAGCCTCCCGCCGCGGCCGGGCCCCCACGTGCTCCAGGAACCGCAGCGCCGAGCGCTTCTTGGGGGGCAGCAGCTCCACCAGGAACAGCGAGTTCTTGGCCAGGTGCCCCCCCTGGCTCGGGGACAGCCCCAGCTCTGGCCGCCCCATCAGGAAGGTCCGCACGGCCCGGAGCTCCTCTGGGGACAGGTCAGCAAAGATGGACGCAGGGTCCGGGGGGTCCGCGGAGGGGCCGGAGGAGGCCATGGTGACCAGCAGGGCCAGCGCCCAGGGGAGCCCCAGCAGCCACATCCTGGGGAACACGGGGACAGGGGGGTCAGCACTGGAGGGGGAATGGGGCACAGCTGAGCACCCCCTGCTCCAGCTGTGCCACGATCCCAGCAAAACTGGGGTGACTACGGGGTGACCCCCAGTGAAACCAGAGACACCACGGATGACCCCCGGGAAAATGGGGACACCATAGGGTGACCCCCAGAAACATTCCCCCCATCCCGGATCTCCCAAGCACCCCCAAAACCCTCTCTCAGGGCGGCTGTTGAACCCCATCCCAGCGCTGAACATCCCCGGTGGGCCTGGGAGACCCCCAATG